>NW_026781923.1:0-600000 GCF_031769215.1 Ylistrum balloti | reverse complement strand
AAACACTAAATAGGGAATAAATTTGTAAAATCATCTAAATTTTATGTATAGCGTATGTTTTGCTTGATATATGTTTATGAATTTATTCTTAACTATCATTGTTTATCTTAAAGATACATGTATCCTGTAATTTTCAGATTTTTGTGAAATTCCTTTTAGGATATCCTACTTACCAACACTACATCCGGCTACTACAGCAATGAACTCCTGAGTAACCAAGCACTCTGTCCTTTCCTTATTAGCTTTGTAGAAGGGTCCAGCACAGGGCACTGCTTGACCACTTCCCTTCGGACAGATAGCACTGACTGGACACCGCAATGGAGGATCTGATGCTATCTGATATTGATAACAAATAAGTCTGGTTAGAACTTGCTTTGCCCTAACATGATTATAAGATACCGGAAGTATCGAAACTAGAATAGATTAGGCTTATTTATATACTCCAGTACAAATATTAACTAACGAACTCCAGTACAAATATTAACTAACGTACTAAAGTGCACATATTAACTAACGAACTCCAGTACAAATATTAACTAACGTACTAAAGTGCACATATTAACTAACGTACTCCAGTACAAATATTAACTAACATACTCCAGTACAAATATTAACTAACGTACAAATATTAACTAACGTACTAAAGTGCACATATTAACTAACGTACTCCAGTACAAATATTAACTAACATACTCCAGTACAAATATTAACTAACGTACTAAAGTGCACATATTAACTAACGTACTCCAGTACAAATATTAACTAACATACTCCAGTACAAATATTAATTAACATACTCCAGTACAAATATTAACTAACATACTCCAGTACAAATATTAACTAACATACTCCAGTACAAATATTAATTAACATACTCCAGTACAGATATTAATTAACATACTCCAGTACAAATATTAACTAACGTACTCCAGTACAAATATTAATTAACATACTCCAGTACAAATATTAACTAACGTACTCCAGTACAAATATTAACTAACATACTCCAGTACAAATATTAATTAACATACTCCAGTACAAATATTAACTAACATACTCCAGTACAAATATTAATTAACATACTCCAGTACAAATATTAACTAACATACTCCAGTACAAATATTAATTAACATACTCCAGTACAAATATTAACTAACATACTCCAGTACAGATATTAATTAACATACTCCAGTACAAATATTAACTAACGTACTCCAGTACAAATATAAACTAACATACTCCAGTACAAATATTAACTAACATACTCCAGTACAAATATAAACTAACATACTCCAGTACAAATATTAACTAACATACTCCTGTACAAATATTAACTAACATACTCCAGTACAAATATTAACTAACGCACTCCAGTACAAATATTAACTAACATACTCCAGTACAAATATTAATTAACATACTCCTGTACAAATATTAACTAACATACTCCAGTACAAATATTAACTAACGCATTCCAGTACAAATATCAAATAACAAACTCCAGTACAAATATTAAAAAACTCATTACCATGGAAAATATAATAAATGAAATGAAAATAAAACAAGTGAGTACATGTATATTTATTTGTAAACTTACTGGACAGAAGAATCCTGATGGACACTCTTTACAGGAACCTGAACCAGAATCTGGCTGATAGAACCCGTCTCTACAAGGTACACACTTGCCACCACTCAGAGCAATCTTATAGAAACCTATACAAGGAAAATAGGACTAATGTAGCTATACAGATTTAAAGTGATTTCCATCAGTATTAGAATTACTAATCAGAAAATATACAAGTTACTTGTAAAATATTATTTCCATCACCAAAGGATTTACATCACAATTTGTAATCTTCCCTGTCACTTATCTAAATCTGATGAACTGATTACAGTATTAATATAACTAAATAATAAAATTTCTGATAGACAATAACAGTCCTAGTACTGTGAGTAATCCAACAGAATTTTCTCAATAAGACAACAGTGCATTGTTTCATAATTGAAGTTCATGCCACTGGTTTTGTAATTCATGTGTCTTACATTTGTGTTACTACAGGTGTAAATCAACCTAAGCCAATGAGATGAGGAAATGACCACTGTAGTGTTTTGGGGCGCAGTAACCTGGTAAAAGGTGAATGACAACTATTTATTGAAAAACCTGTTTATACTGATCAACTACCATGGTACAGTTGCTATGGCAACCAAATGTTTTTTGGGGAAAAAATGTTGCTTGCACATCCCAACATGGTTGCAGTCATTACTATTTGTAATTATACTGAAATTGAACCACTACTTTAGGTGAAGTTGTTCTGATAAAAATTTTGATGAAAAAATGCTGTTGATGAGGCAACCATATATTTATTTGTTTAAAAAGGGATTGATGCACATTTACACATTGTACCGAACATTTATGTGCTGTAAAAATGAAACTGAACTTAAGTTTAGGAGAACTTGTCTGGACAAAATTTTCACACAAAATCCTATTTATATTGACTGGTTACTATGGCAACCCATATTTGTTGAAAAAAAAAAAAGTTGTATGCACATCACCACATGGTCCCCAACATTCTTGTGTGGTTTCATTGAAATTGATCCAGTAGTTTTCTCTTTACGATATAAGTGCTTGGTTGTATGGTGACTTTGATGGTTTACCTGGTTCACACAGGGTACAGTTGATACCGCCCTTTTCCACTGTTTCTTGTCCCGCTGGACATAAGGTACATTGGACACAACCATGTTCACTAGAAAATAGGAAAACACGTCATGTACAGAACCTCTACTACAAGTAAGGAACATTAAAAAATATCTAATTTTATCATTGTCGCTAAAAATCTAAACAAATATGTGCAAACAAGTTGTTAGGTTTGGTAAATGATATACCTTTGATGTTCCAGGTACATCATCTTTTTGTACTGTAAACATATGCATAATATTCAGTATACCATACTAAGATTGCAAAGGTAAGGCTTAAAACCAGATACATTTGTATATCAATTTACATGTTTGGAAAATTAAAACAGAAAAGTTATTTATAATGTAAAACTGTATTTTTCCCTTTCAGAATTAAAAATTGATATGATATTATATGGTAGTATCAGATTTTAAAACAGTTACCTCCCCTGTATACTGTATAGTTTAAATGTTTTGTGGTAATCCTAGTTTGGGATAATTTAAGCTGATTTAATTTTACCAATGTCTATAACATACATCTTGTGAGATTTGTATTTACTGCAAAACTATTCACTGGGTATTCAATTTTGCAGTATCAATAAAGATTGTGAGCTTGTAAATATATATGTGTAATGTTGTTGAATATTGATCAAAAATATAGTTTAAACTAAACTAAACAGAAGACATCATATGTGATCATCATCCTGTCTCTAACAAACCATCTCCTAAATCAACCAACCTGCAATTACTGCCTACAGGACAATCAACACAGGATGTTTTGTTTGCATGAGTCTGGAATGTTCCTGGCCCACATTTTGAACAGCTAAGGGAACTCTCTTCTGTAGAATAATGTCCTATTCAAAAATAGAAAATATCCTTTATTTATAAAAAGTGCTTAAGCTCCATCTATATTTCAATACCACACCAAGATTTTAGTGAATGTTTGTCATAAACACATTATACTCTAGTGGACTTTCAATCCTAAGGAAAACTGTTTGTTACGATTCATAAAATTATGCTGCATATTAAAAATGGTAAAAGAAGAACAAAATTTGTTCCAACAGTAAAGCAAATTTTAAAGAGATTTGTCACAAAATCAATACATATAAATCAATTATCAACAAGGTGCGTTTTGCAGAGTAGTTTATTTAATTGTAAAGTGTTGAAATACTCGTATATACAGAATATCGGTAATGAAGGAGGGCTGTATGACAAAAAGTCAGGTGGAATATACCTGGTGGACATACAGGACAGGTGACCAACCCTGTCGAGTTACCACTGAAGGTTCCAGGAGGACACGCAGCACATTGGGCACAACCCATTCTGTAAAAGGATACAACAAAACAAGGTTTTACCAAATCAGAAAAAATAGACACAAGATCTGGCACCTTATCAATAGATAAAAAATAGACACAAGATCTGGCACCATACCAATACATTAAAATAGACACAAGATCTGGCACCTTACAAATACATAAAAAATAGACACAAGATCTGGCACCTTACCAATACAGAAAAAAGATAGACACAAGATCTGGCACCTTACCAATATATAAAATAGACACAAGATCTGGCACCTTATCAATACATAAAAATAGACACAAGATCTGGCACCTTACCAATACATAAAAAAGACACAAGATCTGGCACCTTACCAATACATAAAAAAGACACAAGATCTGGCACCTTACCAATACAAAAAAAAGATAGACACAAGATCTGGCACCTTACCAATACATAAAATAGACACAAGATCTGGCACCTTACCAATACAGAAAAAAGATAGACACAAGATCTGGCACCTTACCAATACAGAAAAAAGACACAAGATCTGGCACCTTATCAATACATAAAAAAGACACAAGATCTGGCACCTTACCAATACAGAAAAAAGATAGACACAAGATCTGGCACCTTACCAATACATAAAAAAGACACAAGATCTGGCACCTTATCAATACATAAAAAAGACACAAGATCTGGCACCTTACCAATACATAAAAAAGACACAAGATCTGGCACCTTATCAATACATAAAATAGACACAAGATCTGGCACCTTATCAATACATAAGATAGACACAAGATCTGGCACCTTACCAATACAGAAAAAAGATAGACACAAGATCTGGCACCTTACCAATACATAAAAAAGACACAAGATCTGGCACCTTATCAATACATAAAATAGACACAAGATCTGGCACCTTATCAATACATAAAAAAGACACAAGATCTGGCACCTTATCAATACATAAAATAGACACAAGATCTGGCACCTTATCAATACAGAAAAAAGATAGACACAAGATCTGGCACCTTACCAATACATAAAAAAGACACAAGATCTGGCACCTTATCAATACATAAAAAAGACACAAGATCTGGCACCTTACCAATACATAAAAAAGACACAAGATCTGGCACCTTATCAATACATAAAATAGACACAAGATCTGGCACCTTATCAATACATAAGATAGACACAAGATCTGGCACCTTACCAATACAGAAAAAAGATAGACACAAGATCTGGCACCTTACCAATACATAAAAAAGACACAAGATCTGGCACCTTATCAATACATAAAATAGACACAAGATCTGGCACCTTATCAATACATAAAAAAGACACAAGATCTGGCACCTTATCAATACATAAAATAGACACAAGATCTGGCACCTTATCAATACATAAGATAGACACAAGATCTGGCACCTTACCAATACAGAAAAAAGATAGACACAAGATCTGGCACCTTACCAATACATAAAAAAGACACAAGATCTGGCACCTTACCAATACATAAAAATAGACACAAGATCTGGCACCTTACCAATACAGAAAAAAGATAGACACAAGATCTGGCACCTTACCAATACAGAAAAAAGATAGACACAAGATCTGGCACCTTATCAATACATAAAATAGACACAAGATCTGGCACCTTACCAATACAAAAAATAGACACAAGATCTGGCACCTTACCAATACAGAAAAAAGATAGACACAAGATCTGGCACCTTATCAATACATAAAAAAGATAGACACAAGATCTGGCACCTTATCAATACATAAAATAGACACAAGATCTGGCACCTTACCAATACAAAAAATAGACACAAGATCTGGCACCTTACCAATACAAGATAGACACAAGATCTGGCACCTTATCAATACATAAAAAAAGATAGACACAAGATCTTTATCAATACATAAAATAGACACAAGATCTGGCACACCAATACAAAAAAAAGATAGACACAAGATCTGGCACCTTATCAATACATAAAATAGACACAAGATCTGGCACCTTACCAATACAAAAAAAGATAGACACAAGATCTGGCACCTTACCAATACAGAAAAAAGATAGACACAAGATCTGGCACCTTACCAATACATAAAATAGACACAAGATCTGGCACCTTACCAATACAGAAAAAAGATAGACACAAGATCTGGCACCTTACCAATACAAAAAAAAGATAGACACAAGATCTGGCACCTTACCAATATATAAAAAAGATAGACACAAGATCTGGCACCTTACCAATACAAAAAAAAGATAGACACAAGATCTGGCACCTTATCAATACAAAAAAAAGATAGACACAAGATCTGGCACCTTACCAATACATAAAAAAGATAGACACAAGATCTGGCACCTTACCAATACAAAAAAAAGATAGACACAAGATCTGGCACCTTATCAATACAAAAAATAGACACAAGATCTGGCACCTTATCAATACAAAAAATAGACACAAGATCTGGCACCTTATCAATACATAAAATAGACATAAGATCTGGCACCTTACCAATACAAAAAAAAGATAGACACAAGATCTGGCACCTTATCAATACAAAAAATAGACACAAGATCTGGCACCTTATCAATACATAAAATAGACACAAGATCTGGCACCTTACCAATACAAAAAATAGACACAAGATCTGGCACCTTATCAATACATAAAATAGACATAAGATCTGGCACCTTACCAATACAAAAAAAAGATAGACACAAGATCTGGCACCTTATCAATACAAAAAATAGACACAAGATCTGGCACCTTATCAATACATAAAATAGACACAAGATCTGGCACCTTACCAATACAAAAAATAGACACAAGATCTGGCACCTTACCAATACAAAAAATAGACACAAGATCTGGCACCTTATCAATACATAAAATAGACACAAGATCTGGCACCTTACCAATACAAAAAAATAGACACAAGATCTGGCACCTTATCAATACATAAAATAGACACAAGATCTGGCACCTTACCAATACATAAACAAGATCTGGCACCTTACAAATACATAAAAAATAGACACAAGATCTGGCACCTTACCAATACAAAAAAAGATAGACACAAGATCTGGCACCTTACCAATATATAAAAAAGATAGACACAAGATCTGGCACCTTACCAATACAAAAAAAGATAGACACAAGATCTGGCACCTTACCAATACAGAAAAAAGATAGACACAAGATCTGGCACCTTACCAATACAGAAAAAAGATAGACACAAGATCTGGCACCTTACCAATACAGAAAAAAGATAGACACAAGATCTGGCACCTTACCAATACAAAAAAAGATAGACACAAGATCTGGCACCTTACCAATACAGAAAAAAGATAGACACAAGATCTGGCACCTTACCAATACATAAAAAAGACATGTACATTACTGATGCTATTTTCCTGATTTAAGTGCAGGCCTGGGGTTACCATAAATACCTGGAGAAATCTCCACAAAGATAAAAACTGAGAAAGAAATTTCTACAAAATTCCTTTAACTAATTGTATAAAACATACCCACAATATGTTCCAACACCACACAGTTCACAAACGGACATGCCTTTCTCTGCCTGAAACATTCCTCCAGGACACTTATGGCATCTGGCTTGACCAGTATTATTCTGGTAGGATCCTGGTTCACATTTGTGACATTCCTTCTGTCCTTCTTTGTTTTGCTGAGTTCCCATTGGGCATGGTTTACACTCTGTCTGTCCCTCTTTATCCTGAAACTCTCCTACCTCACATATTTTACATTTTACTTGGCCTTCTGAATCCTGGAAATGTCCTTGGGGACAGTTTTGACAGCCTGATTGTCCTGTTTCATTCTGGAATGTTCCATTTGTGCAGAGTTTGCAATCTGTTTTTCCTTTTTCGTCCTGATATTGTCCTTTAGAACAGTTTTTACAACTGTCTTGACCAGATTTTGGTTGTACTTTCCCAGATGGACACAACAAACATTCTAACGAGCCTGTGACATTGGTAAATTGTCCTGCTGCACATTCGGAACACGTCACACTGCCAATCACACTTAAAGGAGAAAAGAACTACATAAAACGTCATTTTCTTAATATAATCTTAGGTAATGTTTTTCATCATATGATATAGTCATGATGAGTTGACTTGACCTCAAACACAAACTTGTCTGATGCACCTACATCACTTCAAGCACTGAGCAAAGCTGTCAAATTCTGAAAAATTCCAGATGGTTAAGTATAAAGATATTCTCTTCTGGTCAGAAACATCTGAAACTTAATTCTGATTTCCCAGGTGGGTAGTAAAACCATGTTCTATCCTAATACAGATGACTCATTTCAGTTCATACATATACCTGTATATATGGTAACAATGACTCTGACCTTCAGCTCAGAGCATATATATGCAAATTTACTCAAGACACTTAAACACTGAACACATTCCTAGTGTCATTAACATTACATGACCTTTGAAACTGAACCTTGACATTGGTCATGGTGGCTTGTATGATAAAATTGCACACTTGTTAAGTTCCATCAGAAGCTGAAAGCAGTAGACTGGTGAAAATGTGGCACAGAAATATACATGTGTCCTAGTTTCCTGACAAACAGACACTTATATATACAAATAGTACATTTATCAGGCCTTAAAGGCCACCTTGCATATGATCAAAGTCTATCAATATAACAAAGCATAAAATTCAATGTGCAATAAGGACTAAAATATTATAAAAGTAACAAAAACATTAGAAATAGAAGTATTTTAAAGTTTCAATGAGGCTGCTAGTTTCTTTCATTATTATGTAACACCCAATATTAAACTCACAAATACTGAATTTTAACTCAAGCACACAGAACGACACCATTCTATTATCCATCAAAGACTGTTGTCAATGCCAAAGTGAGATTATTTTAACCAGTAACAACACCTATTTCTTGCGTACTTGGGAGTCTGAATCTGACTAGTTATATAGTATAAGCATACTTTGTAGCGAATCCTTTAGGACAAGGTTTACAGTTGGTCTGCCCGGTCTCATCTTGGTAATGTCCCTCGTTACATGGTAAGCAACTCTCCTGCCCTGTAAGATTCTGGGCATGACCTTTAGCACAATCTTCACAAAATGTCTGGTTGAAACATTCACCTGAAGGATCATAGGGGCAACAACCACACTCTATTAAACCTGGAAAAATAAACCACATAGCTATTTTTATCCTGTTCTGTCACACTATGAGCATTTAATATCATAAAAACATACTGCATGATATTAGAATTAAGTGCTTATCATAACTATACTGGTGAATTAATTATCAACTAGAAAATGTCTGTAAGACATGAATGCCCCCGCCCCCCATGTGAAATAATAGTGAAAGGTCCGAAAGAGATGATTTTGTTAATTTGTATGCAACTATGTACAACTTAAGTTTCATACTTAAATTGACAAGTTGATTTAACGTACATGAATTTGGAATTTTGTTCTCTGGAAAAAATGAGGGAGTATATTAGTTCCTTATGCCTTAAAACCCACAAGTACCAAATTATGTAGAAATAAGATGATGTTCCTCTTTTTTGAGTTATCTCCCCCTGGTGGCCATCTTTTTTTAGAATGCCGAGAAATTCAACACTGCATGAGGTCTTTCCATACTTGATATTTGTATGAAGTTTCATGAAAATTGCCTTCCGAATGAAGTTGTTAGGTGGTATATACTGATTTGGGATGTGACGGGACGGGACGCGACGGGACGCGACAGACGGACATGGGCAACGCTATAAAATTTGAGCACTAAAGATGAAAATAAAGCAGTTGCAGTTACATAATTATGAATGACAACTAAAAATTTAAGAAGCAGACTCTCAGTCATCTCCCATTACTTACTTTCATTAGCAAAGCTGCCCTCAGCACATGGCTGACACACCGATATATTGGAACCTGTACAGTTAGCAATGTCTGCAAGCAGGAAAGGTCTGTAGCTGTTGGGGGAGGCGTAGGCATTACTAGCTGGCTCAGTTGTGGAATTAACGCCAACAAGGAGAGGGACTTGGTGGTACAGGCATCCTAGTAGTAGTACCACACCTGTTAACAGGTTAAATATGGTAGTAAAATTATAATACCTCACACCTGTAAGGTCTAGGTACATATAGCAGGACATTACCACACCTGTTCATATGTCAAAAGGTAAAATAGGGCAATGTAAGGAACAATACCTACCTGTCAACAGGTAAAATAGGGCAATGTAAAGAACAGTACCTACCTGTCAACAGGTAAAATTGGGCAATGTAAGGAACAGTACCTACCTGTCAACAGGTAAAATAGGGCAATGTAAGGAACAGTATCTACCTGTCAAAAGGTAAAATAGGGCAATGTAAGGAACAGTACCTACCTGTCAACGGGTAAAATAGGGCAATGTAAGGAACAGTACCTACCTGTCAACAGGTAAAATAGGGCAATGTAAGGAACAGTATCTACCTGTCAACAGGTAAAATAGGGCAATGTAAGGAACAGTATCTACCTGTCAACAGGTAAAATAGGGCAATGTATCTACCTGTCAACAGGTAAAATAGGGCAATGTAAGGAACAGTACCTACCTGTCAACAGGTAAAATAGGGCAATGTAAGGAACAGTACCTACCTGTCAACAGGTAAAATAGGGCAATGTAAAGAACAGTACCTACCTGTCAACAGGTAAAATAGGGCAATGTAAGGAACAATACCTACCTGTCAACAGGTAAAATAGGGCAATGTAAAGAACAGTACCTACCTGTCAAAAGGTAAAATAGGGCAATGTAAGGAACAGTATCTACCTGTCAAAAGGTAAAATAGGGCAATGTAAGGAACAGTATCTACCTGTCAACAGGTAAAATAAGGCAATGAATACAGAACAAATAGTATTGATTGGAATTTCCACTGTATATTGCCAAACTTGGGCTTATTTACTTTTAACTAGGCAGCTAAGAAATATTACAACATCAGTGAACAGGGAAAATATTAGACAAGGTAATAAGATATCCAAGCAAATCACTTTTCATCAAAAGTATGAAGACATTCCTGATTTTTTCTTTATTTTGGAAGTATTGGCACATTCACAGCAAAGGTATACAGCCTGTTTCTGGCTGTTAAAGTCCAAAACCAATCATTTATTGCTTATGTCAACAGCCAGTAATATATATATATGTGTGATGACATTTTTCTAAATGTATACAGATGAAATGGAATTTTATGTTCGTCTAATGAAGAAAAAAAAACATTTCATTAAAATTAAGGTCATTGGATCTTTGCTCTATTACACTGGTTGGTAGTTAAGGAAACCAGTTCAGTAAACAATAAGTTGTCAGGTGAATGTATCTTATTTCCTGATGTTTAAAGAAATGTTGATAGACTAGTTGGTTTAACACCAGGAACTAGGAATTACATGTTGAAGATTTCAGAACAGGATCAGAATACGGTATGCATTAAGACCAAAAGTTTTTAAAAATCACATATATAAGATGGCTAAATAAGAGGGACTGTGGTTAAAATATAAAAATTCATAATTATATATGACTTAACTTATAAGGAATTTATTTAATTTAACCATGTAAAAAGTTTCAAAGAAGAGAGATCTGATGTGTTTTTTAACAACACAATCCTTCAGTGTAAATTTTACCAGATGTAATATCATATCTACAATGTATTCTCTATCAGTAAATACCATTGTATAATGGTGTCTGATTGATAAGACCAAGTTCAAAAGGTCATACATGAGGTCAGATGTCATATATAGCCTACACTTATCATAAAACAGAGGTGATAAAACTAAATATAAAAAGTCATTGATGAAGATAACTATGTAAACAAGTTATGTTAAACAATAAGTTAAACTGAGACATGAAGATATGTTTGTTTCGTGGTTAAATAACAAGCTGTAACCGAAAAACTTTATAAAAGTGCTCACATATAAAAGCAGATCTGGGGTGGACATAAACCAATAAAAAAAACCTATATACTTTCAGGTGTACTACTAAACCCCCTTATCAATTATATGTAAACTTGTTAACATACCAACATGTGTAACATTAACCATGTTACAGGTAAACTTGTTAACATACCAACAGGTATAACATTAACCATGTTACAGGTAAACCTGTTAACACACCAACATTTGAGGTATTTTGGATTTAACCAAAAGATACATCTTCACCATATATATCGCTTCTCAGACTTTTGGTTAACCAGAAAATGTCTTTCACAGGTTTACACAAAATTGACAACTGTGATCTTTCATATGGTTCAAGATCATTTCTTTTTTGTAAACTTTGTTTGGCTTTATCCCAAAGACCTACCTATCAAATATCTTTTTTTTTAAAACCAATCAAGCTAAAGAGCTTGCATTTCTTTTTAGTAGAATAATGCATGTATATTACGGTTAGTGTTTACCAGGGTACATATTCTTTCTCCAAGGATTAAGCAAAAGCTTGCATTTCTTTTTAGTAGAATAATGCATGTATATTACGGTTAGTGTTTACCAGGGTACATATTCTTTCTCCAAGGAT
The DNA here is from genome assembly GCF_031769215.1 of Ylistrum balloti. NCBI lineage: Eukaryota > Metazoa > Mollusca > Bivalvia > Pectinida > Pectinidae > Ylistrum > Ylistrum balloti. The sequence goes on along the minus strand of NW_026781923.1, from coordinate 587,508 downwards.
TAAGCAGTTTCCATGGGTTACATCAATGCCTGTGGGGCAATATGGAATAATTATTCCAGAGTCCCCACGAGGGAACCAATTCAAGTAAATGTAAATGAGATCATTATGCATGTCTTTATTTCAATCCTCCGTTAACTATCTTGGGAGCTAGGGTTTGAACCTGGGACCTTGGACTTCTTAGTGTTATGCTGACAACATCGAGCTAAAGACTAAAAACTTATATTTTTATCATATATTGCTAGTTATATAAAGTATTTACCAGGATTATTTAATTCAAATAAGATATATAATTTGCTTTATATCAGATCTGTGTAAGGGCTTTCAGATTGGCACAATGTGTATAAACTGCGCGACATGACCTATATATTACGTAAGTTAATGCTGCACTGATGAGTCAACGTAAAAACACTGAAGAACTGAACAGGAAAATGTTCTACATTATGTACTTGAAGATATGTTCTGTAATTAAAAACACTTAAAGAAAACAACTATGAAAACCCATCTATATACGATTAACAAATAAAGCATAGTACAAACCTAAACAAAAATCAGTCGGCATCGTTCACGATATCATAGATGTCTAAAAGCATTGTTTCCCTATCTGTTGACGGCGGACTATGAAGTCATATGCATCCTGTCTCCATTTTGCCAATCATGTGACACTGTGAGGTGAAAATGAAAGTAAACATCGAGACGGATTTGAATATCCGTAATTTTGAAAATAACATTTTAATTTTTTTTTCTTCTATCATCACAATAAATATTTAATTACCAACAGAAGTTTATTCTCTTACAACTATGTTAATTTTCGTTATATGTACAAAAAGTCATTTTTCATAGATAGATAAATTTCCGGAACAATTAAATCCGGATACGTCTGAAACTTTATATATAACTCAATATGTCTGCGACCATAAACACGTGTGCTACTTATTGACAAATTCTTGAGAAAATCATGCAAAACGACGAAGTTTGTATACCGATTATCATTTAATCATATTTTCTTATATTTCAGCTTGTTTATTCACCTCTGTGATTAGTCATGATCATTGAAAACATGTTTTTTTCATATTTTACGCCATTGAATAGTCTGTATTATTTACAACGGTATCACTGCGGTTTTGGGTGATTTATTGGATTTTGTTCTTATAACTTATAATTACAACCGTTTCAATTACATTCATTTATTTGTTTCAGGTTATTTGGGGTATCATCAACGGGACATTTTGTTCTTTTAAAGTCAGGTGAGTAATGTTCATCAGACATTGTCCTTTTTTATTTTGAATAACAAAAATGCATATATTCATTTATACAATATACACGTATAGTTTACTGTGATTTTTGGACTATCACAGTGGTATCTTGGGCTCACGCTTTTTCTTTTGTACAACTATATATCCCTATGTAACTGGACTGGTAAAAAATGTTAACTGCTCTGGACTTATAAAAGGATTGGGGAAGGAGGTGTGGGGGCTGATTTGCAGATGGCATTCTAACATTCTCACTTTGAATCTGTTTAATTTTCGAGCATTATATATTAGATTATATCAATTATACAGTTGTACATGTAATTTATCAAATTATTTGCTCTGTACAATTTACCTAATGTTATCAATTTCAGCCAGTACAAACTGTAGTTTTTACCTCAACATGTTGTTGATGCTAATACAGTTTAACAGTTCGAAATTTTATTTGATGAACACTGGAAAGAAAATCGATATTTCATTTGAAAGTCATGAAATAACACCAGAAGTATTTATCATTAAGAATATTATTTATTGTAAATTCATTTAAAGATATGGACACATAGGCTTATTCCCAGCCTGCATCCATCATATATCCTAATTAATCCTAATAAATGTAGTGGGAAATGCACAGCCAGACCAGGGTTCAAACCCATAACCCTCAAACCTTTAGAGGGATACCATATCAATTGAGCTACCTAGTCACCAACTACCAGTCCAATCCAGTTCCACTACACTATTTTTTTCTTTATCTAAGTCTTCACCCCTGGAAGACAAGCTATGTTTACAATCCAGTTCAGGTATCCTCTTGTTAAGCATTCACCGACTATAAACATGGTTTGTCACAAGCACCAAATGTACTTGAAGCAGAAAAATAAACAGCCAGGCTATGGTTCGAACATGTGACCCTCTGATCTCAAGATGGACATGCTACCTGATTGCCATGATCTATCCAGTCAACTTCCGCTACATGGTGTGATGATCAACTGCATGCTTTGTCAGATGAGTGACAGAGACTATATTTAACACCTTGATTAACTGTCACAACAACCTGATCATTTTGCATTACCACACCTTTTTTTCTTGATATATCCTCAATTTCAGCTTGAGGCACCAATTACCACAGTGAACTCATGGTTCTAGACAAGCTATATTATCAGATTAGTTACAAACATCAAAACCTGGCAGTTCTTTGGAGATTGAATCGTATTAATGCATAAACCTATATTGATTAGTTAAACATGATAAGTTCCTTTCTTTAGTTTGTACAGTGCTCTAAATAACTCTGTACTACACCTTGAATTTTGTCGTGATATTTTCCATTTCTGTGGAGAGGGTACAATTGCATGATTTTAAAGAAACATGTCTAAAGAGATAGATTTAGAGGCTTATGCATGATCAAATCTGAATATTTTGTGAATCTTTTCAGGACAAAAGCTCAGAAATTTTGCAGGAATGAATTTAACCTGACAGGAATTTGTAACAGATCATCCTGTCCTCTCGCCAACAGTCAGTATGCAACTGTACGGGAGGAGAAAGGTAACCACAGTCTCTCTTCATATTAATTACATTACTGAGTCATCATTTCCATTATACATTACTGAGTCAACATATTCATTACATTATCGAGTCAACATATTCATTACATTATCGAGTCAACATATTCATTATGTTACTGAGTCAACATATTCATTACATTACCGAATCAACATATTCATTACATTACTGAGTCAACATATTCATGACATTACCGAGTCAACATATTCATTACATTACTGAGTCAACATATTCATTACATTACCGAGTCAACATTTCTGACCTGTCACTTGACTACATAGACACCTATATCTACCAGCCAATGTAACTAAGATTTTATATCTTCACTCTGTGTATGTATGGAGCGTGTTCATATGGAGAGAAAATAAACTTCAATCTTTAGTAGGTTGTTTACCAGCTCCAATAAAAACAGTAACCATCTGCTAATTTTCTTCTAGAAAAACAAATTTGAGGTATTTTATAAAAAAAATTCAGGTCGGTCAACAGTATATTATTTCATGGGTAACATCTTATAAAATTGTGGATTTAATGTGGAAATCATAAAAATCTAAAACATTTTCATTTTGTCTTTTAAACACCTGTTTGTTTACTCTATAGGTATATGTTACCTGTATATGAAAACTGTTGAGAGAGCAGCCTTTCCAGCTCGAATGTGGGAAAAAGTGAAGCTGTCAAGGAATTATGAGAAAGCAATTGAACAGATCAATGAAAATTTGATATACTGGCCCAAGTAAGTTCTTATTAGATATAATGAATTTAAACTTGAAATGAAAGTTGAAAAGTATATTCAGTCTGGGAACTATGATAAACAAGGATGTTAATAATTTTTTTTAATTCTACAGTTGCATTTTCCTTCAGTTTGTATCAAAGTTTTACTTTTTTAATGTTTTATTGATGATTTTTAAAAGCTAAAAATAACTAACAAAACTTTTCAGATTGTTTCTCTTTCATCTTGCAGATTTGTGAAACACAAATGTAAACAAAGATTTACAAAGATTACACAGTACTTAATCAGGATACGCAAACTGACACTTAAACGACAGTAAGTAATCACAGCATGTGTTTCTAATAATGCTGACAATGATATAGCCAATATAGGTAAACCACTGTTCTCACTAACTTTACGTAAGTTGTAGGCGTGATATTCATCAGCAGTGTTGTCAGAAGTGGCATATTTAAACTCTAACATGACCAGCTATTTAGGTTTTTCCTCACAAATCTTCATACTTGAAGGAATGTTTTAGAGTTGACAGGATATTACAAATTCATAGTTTTAACATGATTTTATAAACATGGTACATTATCAATGAGAACATGTTCTCTTTTCCAGAAACAAACTTGTTCCCTTAAGCAGGAAAGTTGAGAAGAGAGAAAGAAGAAAAGAGGTACTCTGTAATTACCTGTCTGAAAGCAGATTCTTTCATCTAATAGATTATTACTGTAAATAGGATATTCAGCTGCTCCTAAATTTCTTTTCAAGTATTTTCAGTTAAATTTCTAGTGTTCAAATTGAAATTGAAATGCACTGTTTGTTAAAAGGCTGTAAAAAAAAGATCGGTACACAATATTTGTATCATAATTATGAGATAGGTATGAAATGCATTTATCAAGAACTTTGTACAGCAATAAAAGAATGTTGATTTAAAATTTCTGTTTTATGTATGATAGGAGAAAGCGCTGGTAGCAGCACAGATCGACACCAACATAGAGAAGGAATTGTTGGAGAGACTGAAGCAAGGCACAGTAAGTTAGAGACGATCGCACATTTTCTACTAAGATACAATACCTATTGTTATACTGTATATGACGTATAGGTAACAGTAAATTATATTCTGTACATGTTTGTGAGAGGTGACTAAAGTTTAGATCTTAATGTTGTTTCTCTTTTTTAAAATTCTTTCTTTTTTTAAAAGTCTCACTTCATACTGCCTACCACTTAGTTTAGAGTTTGCAGTTGTGGATAGGATGTTAAACAAGCCAAGTCAGTGAGCTATAGGCCAAGATCAACTTTATGCTGTACACATACAAAAAAAGTGAGCTTAGTTATGATATGGTAAAATATCTATTATATTGATACTTTGATGGTTTTTATCATGGTACAGTAATGACCCTAATATTTGACAGAAAGTCAGCAGATGTAGTAAAATTAATCTACATTAATACAAAGCAGCACAGTACTGCTTCAAATCAATTTAGAGTCTGCTTGTTTTAATCTTTTTGGATTAATGAAATAAACATAATAACGTAATTCCATAAGCTACATCAAAAGCAAGTAGTTCATTAGTATCCTGCCATCTAGAATATTCTCAGAAGTATTTAAGTCTGAAATAATTGTACTTACCATTATACTTATAACAGGAATCACAACAAGATAAACTGATGTTTCGTGCTGATTATGGTACTGGAGTCCAAGTATTATTGTCTGAAACAACATGAATGTATTCCTTTTTATAGTACGGAGACATATACAACTTCCCTACTCATGCTTTTGACAAAGTAATGGAGGACGAAGCAGAGAGTGAGTCAGAATCTGAAACAGAGAAGGAGAAGGATGAGGAAGAAGAAGAAGAAGAGGTTGAAGAAGAGGAAGATGATGAGGTCAATTTTCTTAGTATAAATATTTAAGGGGAAAAAATTCAAAAACAAAATGATCAGTTAACTAAATCAGAAACTTACATGTACAAAAAGTCGTTAAATTTTCTGTTTGTAAATATCTGATTAGAAAAAATTCTTCATTAACTAGATTGTAAACTTCAATGTACAAAATGTCAGTAATTTTTTCTATGTATATATCTGATAAAGACTTAACAAATAAATTGTAAACTAAAATGTACAGAAGGTACTACATGTTATGTATTTCAAAAATTATAAGTGAATGATAACGAGGAGTGATTAGCTTTAGTCCTAGGAGTCACATTATCAAGAAAAGTACATTTGTAAATTAAGTCAGATGTAAACAGTTTTAACTGAGACTGATTAGCTTGGTGTTTCGATTTTTAGTTTTAATGAGCATACTTCTTTTCAACAAATTTTATACAAACAAAAGTTATCATCAATCACAGAAATAACACAAACTTTATCAACCTGTCAATCAAGAAGGTAATTATTTCAATACTCAATATTCAGTATGAATGATCTTGTGTTGTTTTACTTGTAGGACGTTGGAGATGTGGAGTATGTGGCTGAGGATGAGTTTGAAGAAAGCGATTTGTCAGACATGGAAGTAAGTTAATAACAGCATCTGTCACTTCACCAAAATAAAATTTCTTTCGAAGTTGGGGCTGATAATTGGTCCACCTTAACAGTACACGGCATGGTGTAATATGATTTATAGTATGCTGATAAGGGAGAGAACTTGTACATGCTTAATGGTAAAAGTATTGCGATATACCTAAGAGCTAATTTTGTTGTGCTTTATGTTAACAGGATGGAGAACGACTTCCAGTATACAGTGATAGCAGTAGTTCATCAGAGGATGAGAGTGCAACCCTTCGTAAAAAGAAAACAATGAGAAGGAAACGAGCTCGCGTGGAGATAGAATATGAACAGGAAACAGACCAGCCATCAACATCAAAAGTGAAAGCAAAATCATAAATTATATAATAAAATTGTGTTCAAGTTTCTTTACATATTTGTTGATATTTTGCCAGGATGTCAATTGCCTTTTCATATTTAACATATAATACATGCTTGTACATTTTGTATATTGAAAGAATAAAACTTACTCAGACTTTACAGACTTTGGTCAGGAAATTCTCAGCAGCATGCATTAACTTTTCAGAGGGAAAATACAAAGCCTGGAGGATTTCCAACAATTGTTCTTTGAAGGTACATCTACAGATATACAAATCGTAAATACATCATCGTATCATCAAGACCTTGATTCCTTATTCAATGTACATGTACTTATTCAATTTACTTACCTTGTAGACTCGTAGTTAAATGTATAAAGTTCTTTATTATTCCAAAAATAGCATTTGGAATGGGATCTGAGAGTCAGTGTTCTTTGTAGAGTCAAACTTGTGATCAGAGAATTGATTGTACAAAATCTGAATATAAAAAGAAATGAAGTTTAAAGTAGACTTTTCCCAAATATCTTCAGGAAGTGTGCCTAGTTGATCAGGCAAAGGGACTGGTCCAATCTCACTGTTACAATTTCACATCGCCTTGGTATTTGATCAGATCTCACTGCTGCTTGGTTACATCAGGAACCGTATTCACGAAACCGTTCTCATGCTCAAGCCGGATATATTGGTTTCCCCCTGTCTTGCTGTACCCCCAGTAGATATATTGGTTTCCCTCTGTTTTGCTGTATCCCCAGTAGATATATTGGTTTCCCCCCTGTCTTGCTGTACCCCCAGTAGATATATTAGTTTCCCCCTGTTTTGCTATATCCCCAGTAGATATATTGGTTTCCCTCTGTCTTGCTGTACCCCTGGTATATATATTGGTTTCCCTCTTGTCTTGTACCCCCAATAATCATATTTGTTTCCCTCTGTCTTGCTACATCCCCAGTAGATATATTGTTTTCCCTCTGTCTTGCTATACCCCAATAATCATATTTGTTTCCCTCTGTCTTGCTGTACCCCCAGTAGATATATTAGTTTCCCCCTGTTTTGCTATATCCCCAGTAGATATATTGGTTTCCCTCTGTCTTGCTGTACCCCCGGTATATATATTGGTTTCCCTCTTGTCTTGTACCCCCAATAATCATATTTGTTTCCCCCTGTCTTGCTATATCCCCAGTAGATATATCGTTTTCCCTCTGTCTTGCTATACCCCAGTAATCATATTTGTTTCCTTCTAAATCGAAGTTGATGGAAATACTATTCCTGTAACCTTCATCAAAATGCATTTCTTGAAACCGCGTGTGATTGGTTCGTCTGTTGCCAATACATCCAATGAAGATCATGGTATTGTGAACAGGCCCTTGAATGTCAAATCAACTGCGACAAGTACCGACATCATAGGCTGGGAATGTTTATTGCTATTCAGAAAAATAAGAATAACACCATAAAGTAATTGAAACATCAGGTTTGTTTTAAAGCTTTGTGGACAGCTGTTCCTGTTGGTTTAAGTTTAGGAAAAGATCAAGTTAAGCAGCTAATAAGTCGAGTCTGTCGTGTCTGGTGGGTATGTACAATACATTTTGAAAGACAAAACGTTATCAATTTATCTAAGAATGAATATGAAAGGTGACCAGTTTTGATAAGCTCTTCTGTAGACTCAGCCTTGTAACAAAAACAATTCAGCCTAAAGTTTCTCCTCTTAGACATGCCGATAGCCTGTTGGAAGACCTTACCATCGAGCTCCACAAGATACTCAGCTGGTAGCTGTGGAGTATTAGTCACCGAGGTTCGCCGTTACCTGCATGTCGTGTTTTAATCCAATCGAATATTGGCACGGTTCAGAACAGACACTTGTACTGTATTTAACGTTCGTCTGAAACCATCAGATATACATTAACATTTCGAAGTTTATTCATATATAAGGCAAACGTATTTGTCTATCTAGATTTATTTTCTATTCATTTTGATATTTCTCGGTCGTCTCATAGGTTTAGGATTTTTGCCCTTACCTTGGCAACACTGACGGTCTTTTCTACATAGTATCTCTACTGTCTGTCGTCGTCAGCAGTTTAAGGGACGTAGGGAAATTGATAGTGGTTTTTAATCTATTAAAGGGAAATTGGATCTACAACGTTTTGTCCCCCGTTCTTAGTCTCCTTTGATTAATATACCAGTAATGAATACAAATAAGCTCCTTTCCTGGAGCAATTCAAATTCATAGAAACGTCATTCTTAACTTGCTCATGGAACCGCATATTTTATGTTATCAACAGTATCATGAAACATAGGGTCTACCATATGAGGTTGCAACTTTTTTCTAAGGTTTATTGCTTACAGGAAAATATTTTGCCACTCTTTTTCATAAAACGTAATTGCTCGTGTCAAATGAACAACGGAATCTGCATATATCGACACTGACCGTGCTTCAATATACATCCATTACAGACGAGATCGTTTGTGTTTTATATATACGCCCATACAGCTCGCTGGATTTGTATTGATGATGATATAAACACCTGCAATCTCCGCTATTCTACCGTATACTGACGAGTTTTCACGCCTGCTTGGATACCTGGCGAACGCAATGGCCGTCCGCCATACCAAACCGTGTCCGCCATACCAAACCGTATCCACCCAACACTTTATTTGTTTAGAACATAAAATAAGGCATTTTCCAATTTGATGAATTAAACTACGTGTATGTCGATTTATAATGCATCATCACACAAGGACAAAGTAAAAGACAGCCCTGATACACAGACAAACTACACTAAATCCTCAATATTATACCTATGTAACATGCATCATATATGGCAAATATGTCACACTTCACGTTGGTCACATGTGGGAAAAATACAAAACCCAACACGTAATGGTCACTAGGAAAACACAATATATATCACTGACTGTCTGACTTTTACTGGTTTTACCTGGGTTTCATAAATAAAAATGTCACACACAGTGACAAAATAAAGTCATAAACTGTCACACATAGTGACAAAATAAAGCCCTGTCACACATAGTGACAAAATAGAGCCATAAGCCTGTCACATACAGTGACAAAATAAAGCCATAATTCTGTCACATACAGTGGCAAAATAAAGTCATAATCCTGTCACACATAGTGACAAAATAAAGCTATAATTCTGTCACACACGGGGTTAAACAAAACCTTGTTATATACATGTGGGCGAAATAAAGCCAGAATCCCCCTGTCACACACAGTGACAAAAAATGTCAATATCTTATCACACACGGGAACGAAATAAGGTCAAAAGCCTGTCACACACAAGGACAAAAGAAAACACCACTTAACCTTAAACTTCAAAACTGAAGTACAAATATTACGTCTTCCATAATTCCAAACATCAATAACAAAATATAGCACATCGTCACGACAACAAAGAAAAACAATGCTGTATCTGCTGATACAAAACAATCTCTATAAACCACTGTACACAGGATACAATATGTATTTATTGCTTCATATCATGGGAAACACGTGGGTGTTGATCACCACTGAAAGTTTCATATCTGTTAAAGACGATGAAGAGTGGATGTCTTATCTCTAATGACAAAACTAAAGGTTATATAAGTATGGGATGCATTATTTAAACGTAGACGTATATATGACATGGTAAATAGTCCTAGTGGTGATTGATCAATGGAATGGTGACTTTATTGTTAATTCTATTGAGTTAATATGCTTTATTGTAATAACCCAGCGTATAAATTGTAAATACTATCAAATTCTTACACATTCTACACAACTCCAAACATTGTACTGTCTAGATATACTTGATGATGAAAGTCCTTCAATGAAACATCGGGTTACCAGGTTGATATGCTGATTCCAAGCAACACCATGCTGTCAAAATAAGCCTCCTCATCAAGTCTCCAGTTAAATAGCCATATAATCGTGGGTAGTCGTGAACATTTTAAGTGGTAGGCGAGGAGAAAGTTTCAAAAGTAATAAATAACAATACATCGTTGAAAAATATCAACGTTACAAATTCGTAAACAAATAAAACAAAAAGAGAAGAAAAAGAAACCTGCACATCATCAAATTCTGAAGTCTCCGTGGAAACATTATTTTGTTCATGTTTTGCCTTATTTTTTTATTGAACTTAAGTTTTGATTATAATTCTGGTAACATGTTGGTGTTTTCTTATTAATGTTGGTTTTTTTTTCACGATGTATAGAAATTACAATTCAGTATTATTGATAAAATCCGATCTTCCGAGCTAATTTGTAATGTATCAGAAAGTTGTTCTTTTCTAAGCTTATAATTATACTGCTTCATGTTGATTATCATGAATTCTTTATTTGTTTGTTGGAGTGTATCAAACATGATAATGGAACAGGTTCTTTTGCTCGATTAGTTTATTGAATTTGTGGGTTCTAATTATGTTGATTTATCATTAATTTTTCGCTCATGTATCACACATTCCAAGTTAATTGTGTTCTGTGTGGATGTGATAAGATAATGTCTAAGTTTCTCTTATTAGCTTCTATAAATGGTGGTAAGGTGTTGAATCTTATAAGCATAAAGTAGAAAGATTTGGGGAGGATTTTTGTTCATCTTGATTATATCATTTGGCAATATTCGATTTCCTTGACCGGTATAAAGTAAGGTATACATACGTTTCTTATTTCAAAAGACGACATTACTTTAATTGAGCTAAATTCACATGGTGGATGTCGTCGATAAAGCGAAAGACGCCTTACGTTTTGAAACACATGGTCGTATTTCCCTTGTATGATTTTGGAGGTCTGCTTATACAGCTTTCTGTTGTTCTTATTTTGCAGTTATTTCATCGTTTCTTAGTTTGAAATAAAACTTTGTTGACATGCCGGTATTATCCTGTTGATGTTCTCACAATTCAATGTGGATTTGACAACTGATAACATTCACTGCACTGATTCTTCTTTTATTGGAAAAGCAATTTAGGAATATGTGTACCTGTTCCAGATTTCAGTTTCATTATATCCTCATAAAAACACTAACAGCAGAGTTCATACAACGTAGATACATACTGTAGTATATAAGTGCTCAGAGCAGTTAAATGTGACCAAGCAAAACATATACTTGGAAACACGTGAAATGGAAAAATAGGATTAAAGTATTATGGTTTGGAAGTCTCTGCCACGTTCTCAATACAAGAATCGGGGCAGTCACAACAAACTATCAGGTACATTAACATTGTATTAATCACACATGACGCCAAAAGAAATAGGCACATCCCGATGAGATCATGATGACTTTAAAATCTCCCCGTCATTCATAGACATCTATTTTTGGTAACCTTAAATGTTAGAGCGTCTGTTTACAGTCGACGTTTATAACAGAGTGGATGCACACCCTTCAACATTGAATCAATACTGTGACTCGTAGACCTCAATTCATTAGTTATGACGAATAATTAACAACATGTACTTGGAAGTTTCAATGGAAAATTCCTCTAATATGTATCGATAGGTCTCTCAATTAAGTGTCTTTGTTAAGGTGTCAGAAATATTGAGTTGTACCCAATGCATAATATAAACATTTATACATCTTACCAATTTCATTTAAACTGAGTATATAAATGTTTCGACGACATCGAGCCTCAGACACCCAAGAAAATAAAAAACACCGAGTACAGCAATTGTTCAAATTAAGATAGAGTTGATATAATCAATTACTTCTAAACGTTTAGGTTTCATGAAAAAGCAATTAAACCTTGTTATAAAAGACCGTAATGCAATTTGATATTTTAATATCAAAAGAGGGAGTGTTTTTATCAGCTTTTGGAGTGTATGTATAGATTTTCCTGTTTGACATTCAAAACAAGGTTTCAGTGGTATGGACATAAGATCAAACACGTCATATCCACGTATTTACATACGCAGAGTGTCAAATTCTGAACAGCCGTTCATTCTATTGAGATAACGATTACTGGCAGGTATTCGTGGATGTGATGGAGATCTGGCACTTTAATGTTAAAACGTTGTGGTCTATCATTAGTGTGTGTCGTTTATGTTAGGCTAATGTCTCTCACTATCGTGATGATTCCCTATTCTAGAGTGGAAACGTCCATCATATTCTATGGACAAGTTAAAGCTCGCTAGGAAAGAAGTTTCTAAATGATTTTGTGTACAGCTTCTATGGTGATTGTTACCACAGGGACTTGGCACGAATTCCCAACCTATGATCCATATATATATTATAGTGACCTGTCGTTCTTGTCACTGTAATATATATACATATATGAATCTTTGGTTTGGAATTGCCAAGTCTCTGCTTTTTTTACATAAACAATTTTTAAATAAATTTTAATTTCAGGACCAAAGCTATATTATTCTTTACCTGGTACCGTTGTTTCCTGTGTGCATTTTCAGCAAGCTAAACGAGCTCAACTGACCCTAAGGCTATATGTTATCAGTTCAGTAAGATAGCGACATGTTTTTATTTCAGCCTCAGTTTTTTGCCAATGTGACAAGTGGATTGATCACGTCACTGTATTGACTGCAGTATGACATGCCTGAGATAAGGGATGCAGACAGATAATTGTAATTGGTCGTCACTTAGTGCAAGCCATCAGTGACAACGTGTTACTCTGTTGAAGAGGATTTTGCACTGTCAGGACACCTGGTGTCAACAGAATATAACTGAAATACATTGAATAAATCACCACCGTTTACTAACATGCGTATAATTCATCGATCAAATATTGATTCATATACATTTTCAATTTTTTATCCTCTTTTTATTAAATGAAATATTATTTCAGTTGAGTGAATAAATAGTATTGCATAGCTTTTCATGGCACATGTCCTGTGTTATCAAACGTTATGATTTATATGATGTGGTGTATGCACGATTTAAAAAGCAGGTACATTATAACTATACGGAAACAACACCTTAAAGATCATCAGTAATTATAGACCTTCAGTAATTAAAGACCTTCAGTAATTATAGACCTTCAGTAATTATAGACCTTCAGTTTTTATAGACCATCAGTAATTATAGACCATCAGTAATTATAGATCATCAGTTATTATAGACCATCAGTAATTTTAGACCCTGGTAAATACAGATCATCAGTAATTATAGACCTTCAGTTATTATAGACCATCAGTAATTATAGACCTTCAGTAATTATAGGCCTTCAGTAGACCATCAGTAATTATAGACCTTCAGTAATTACAGATCATCAGTAATTATAGACCTTCAGTAATTACAGATCATCAGTAATTATAGACCTTGGTAAATACAGACCATCAGTAATTATAGACCTTGGTAAATACAGATCATCAGTAATTATAGACCTTGGTAAATACAGACCATCAGTAATTATAGACCTTCAGTAATTACAGATCATCAATTGTTACAGATCATCAGTTGTTACAGATCATCAGTTGTTACAGACCATGGTAAATACAGATAATTATAGACCATCAGTAATTATAGACCTTCAGTAATTATAGACCTTCAGTAATTATAGACCTTCAGTAATTATAGACCTTCAGTAATTATAGATCATCAAGATACAGGAATGTCGCTAGGAATACATATTTTGTTAGTTGTAAATATGTTACCATTCGGCTTGTACATTCTTTCTATCTAGATCTTTCATAGATTTATCACGCTGTATGACAATGATATGAACATAGGTTTCCATTTCCTGAGAGACTAAGCTTACAGTGTAAACACAGGTACGTAAGAAACGCTTTTGAATACTTTTTATAGTTTCACGTGCATTAATGGTGAAATTATTGTCATTATCTACAAACACATACAAACATAGGTTACTTCAATTGTATATTTGTATTTTTGTTGTTTTGGTTATAATTCCACCGACAAATCTTCCAGTTTGAGGCCATCATTTATCACACTTGTCAAAACAAAACGATAACCTCCACAAATAAACAGAAATTTAACAACGTATATGGAGAGAAAGGCACTGTCTTCCAGAAATGTAAATGTCTTCTGCTTCATCGACGACACCCGCCACGTAAGTCTTGATCGTAGCTTATTTATATTCTCAAATGAGATCAAGGTTAATAACAACGAAAACCACAATTCATTTGTCGATAACTAAACTGGAAAGGTAAATGTTATCCCTTAGCTGTTAACTAAACTGAAAATGTAAAGGTTATCCCTTAGCTGGTAATTAAACTAGGAAGGAACCTGTTATCCCTTAGCTGGTTACTAAACTTAGAAGGAAACTGTTATCCCTTAGCTGGTAACTAAACTGGAAAGGTAAAGGTTATCCTTTAGCTGGTAACTAAACTAGTAAGGGTAAAGGTTATCCCTTAGCTGGTAACTAAACTAGTAAGGGTAAAGGTTATCCCTTAGCTCGCAACTAAACTAGGAATTTAAAGGTTATTTCTTAGCTGGTAACTAAACTAGTAAGGGTAAAGGTTATCCCTTAGCTGGTAACTTAACAAGGAAGGTAAAGGTTATTTCTTAGCTGGTTACTAAACTAGTAAGGGTAAAGGTTATCCCTTAGCTGGTAACTTAACAAGGAAGGTAAAGGTTATCCCTTAGCTGGTAACTAAGCTGGAAAGATAAAGGTTATCCCTTAGCTGGTAACTAAACTGGAAAGATAAAGGTTATCCCTTAGCTGGTAACTTAGCTGGTAACTTAACAAGGAAGGTAAAGGTTATCCCTTAGCTAGTAACTAAACTGAAAATGTAAAGGTTATCCCTTAGCTGGTAACTAGACTAGGAAGGTAAATGTTATCCCTTAGCTAGTTACAAAATTGGAAAGGTAAAGGTTATCCCTTAGCTGGTAACCTAACAAGGAAGTTAAAGGTTATCCCTTAGCTAGTTACAAAACTGGAAAGGTAAAGGTTATCCCTTAGCTGGTAACTAAAATGAAGATAAAGGTTATTCCTTAGCTAGTTACAAAACTGGAAAGGTAAAGGTTATCCCTTAGCTGGTAACTTAACAAGGAAGGTAAAGGTTATTCTGTAGTTAGTTACAAAACTGGAAAGGTAAAGGTTATTCCTTAGCTAGGTAACTTAACAAGGAAGGTAAAGGTTATTCCTTAGCTGGTAACGTAACAAGGAAGGTAAAGGTTATCCCTTAGCTGGTAACTAAGCTGGAAAGATAAAGGTTATCCCTTAGCTGGTAACTAAACTGGAAAGATAAAGGTTATCCCTTAGCTGGTAACTAAACTGGAAAGGTAAAGGTTATCCCTTAGCTGGTAACTTAACAAGGAAGGTAAAGGTTATCCCTTAGCTAGTAACTAAACTGAAAATGTAAAGGTTATCCCTTAGCTGGTAACTAGACTAGGAAGGTAAATGTTATCCCTTAGCTAGTTACAAAATTGGAAAGGTAAAGGTTATCCCTTAGCTGGTAACCTAACAAGGAAGTTAAAGGTTATCCCTTAGCTAGTTACAAAACTGGAAAGGTAAAGGTTATCCCTTAGCTGGTAACTAAAATGAAAATAAAGGTTATTCCTTAGCTAGTTACAAAACTGGAAAGGTAAAGGTTATCCCTTAGCTGGTAACTTAACAAGGAAGTTAAAGGTTATTCTGTACTTAACAAGGAAGGTAAAGGTTATTCCTTAGCTAGTTACAAAACTGGAAATGTAAAGGTTATCCCTTAGCTAGGTAACTTAACAAGGAAGGTAAAGGTTATCCCTTAGCTAGGTAACTTAACAAGGAAGGTAAAGGTTATTCCTTAGCTAGTTACAAAACTGCCCTTAGCTGGTAACTTAACAAGGAAGGTAAAGGTTATTCCTTAGCTAGTTACTAAACTGGAAAGGTAAAGGTTGTCCCTTAGCTGGTAACTAAAATGAAGATAAAGGTTATTCCTTAGCTAGTTACAAAACTGGAAAGGTAAAGGTTATCCCTTAGCTGGTAACTTAACAAGGAAGGTAATGGTTATTCTGTAGTTAGTTACAAAACTGGAAAGGTAAAGGTTATCCCTTAGCTGGTAACTTAACAAGGAAGGTAAAGGTTATTCCTTAGCTGGTAACTTAACAAGGAAGGTAAATGTTATCCCTTAGCTAGGTAACTTAACAAGGAAGGTAAAGGTTATTCCTTAGCTGGTAACGTAACAAGGAAGGTAAAGGTTATCCCTTAGCTAGGTAACTTAACAAGGAAGGTAAAGGTTATTCCTTAGCTAGTTACAAAACTGGAAAGGTAAAGGTTATCCCTTAGCTGGTAACTTAACAAGGAAGGTAAAGGTTATTCCTTAGCTAGTTACTAAACTGGAAAGGTAAAAGTTATCCCTTAGCTGGTAACGTAACAAGGAAGGTAAAGGTTATCCCTTAGCTAGTTACAAAACTGGAAAGGTAAAGGTTATCCCTTAGCTGGTAACTAAAATGAAGATAAAGGTTATTCCTTAGCTGGTGACTTAGGTGGAAAGACATTATTTAGCTGGTACCTAAATTGGGTGCATCTTATGAATTAATACCGATATGGAGTCAAATTTTGTTTTACTCTCGTTTTACATTCGAGTGAAAAAGAAACTGTTTGTCAGGGCTTCATATGAAAGAATATATGACTTCGTTATTTCAACCAATATGTTTTTTTTCAGGCTATGTTTGCGTGTTGCTGTTCTACAGGAATTTAATCAAGTTTACAGATCGCCTTCATGAGTGTCGTGCAGACTACCAGAATAACCACACAAACCGGCACTATCACATGTAAATCTGTTATGTCGATCACACATGGCAATGCCGATATTTCCAATTCGTTTATCAAAGTGATTTATATTTGCAATTAATAATCATTTTATGAGGCTTGTTATCTTCAGAAACATAATATTCCGTGGAGCATGAAATTCGTTGTGGGAAGTGTCAACTACTATATTAGGTAGGAAACGGTGATGTCTGTATGGTTTAGTGTAGGGTTTTATCTATGGTAGGAAATGGGGATGTCTGTATTGTTTAGTGTAGGGTTTTATCTGTGGTAGGAAATGATGATGTCTGTAAGATTTAGTGTAGGGTTTTATCTGTGGTAGGAAATGATGATGTCTGTAAGATTTAGTGTAGGGTTTTGTCTGTGGTAGGAAATGTTAATGTCTGTATGGTTTAGTGTAGGGTATTTTCTGTGGTAGAAAATGATGATGTTTGTATGGTTAAGTGTAGGGTTTTATCTGTGGTAGGAAGTGGTAACAGTTACATTAGGTAGGAAATGGTGATGTCTGTATGGTTTAGTGTAGGGTTTTATCTGTGGTAGGAAATGGTGATGTCTGTATTGTTTAGTGTAGGGTTTTATCTGTGGTAGGAAATGGTGATGTCTGTATGGTTTAGTGTAGGGTTTTATCTGTGGTAGGAAATGGTGATGTCTGTATTGTTTAGTGTAGGGTTTTATCTGTGGTAGGAAATGATGATGTCTGTATGGTTTAGTGTAGGGTATTTTCTGTGGTAGAAAATGATGATGTCTGTATAGTTTAGTGTAGGGTATTATCTATGGTAGGAAAGGTAACAGTTATATTAGGTAGGAATGTGCGTATGGTTTAGTGTAGGGTATTATTTGTGGTAGAAAGTGGTAACAGTTATATTAGGTAGGAATGTGTCTATGGTTTAGTGTAGTGTATTATCTGTGGTAGGAAGTGGTAACAGTTACATTAGGTAGGAAGTGGTGATGTCTGTAAGGTTTAGTGTAGGGTTTTATCTGTGGTAGAAAGTGGTAACAGTTTTATTAGGTAGGAATGTGTGTATGGTTTAGTGTAGGGTGTTATCTATGGTAGGAAGTGGTAACAGATATATTAGGTAGGAAGTGGTGATGTCTGTAAGGTTTAGTGTAGGGTTTTATCTGTGGTAGGAAATGGTGATGTCTGTATGGTTTAGTGTAGATTTTATCTGTGGTAGGAAATTATGATGTCTGTAAGGTTTAGTGTAGGGTTTTATCTGTGGTAGAAAGTGGTAACAGTTTTATTAGGTAGGAATGTGTCTATGGTTTAGTGTAGGGTTTTATCTGTGGTAGGAAGTGGTAACAGTTATATTATAACTTTCTAACAAGCGGTATAATAAGAGTAATGATTTCAATTTCCCTGATGTGAATTTTCTATTTCTGGATAGCAACGTTGATTACCAATCTATGGTGTTTACATGGCGCTTGTCCCAAATAAATGACATACGCATAATACATGGTCTATTGGGGAAAATTCTATTTCCTTCTGCGATAATAAGATGGGATGTGTTTGATACTCTTTCATATGCCTGGTTTTACCGTTGTTGATTATCTTATTGGTCGTTGAAGAAGAAGACTCTTACCCATCCGACGTACTTGGTGTTCTCATTGTTCTTTGTTCAGGAGTCTCCGTGTAAATCCTTCGTTGTTTAAAGTTTCAGCGTAGTGTCGTCGAACTGAAGTTTGAATTAGTATTCTTTTGACATGTCGGTAGTTTTTTTGTTTTTCTCGATTGAAACCTTGGGGTCACCAAATGCTCACAAGACCATGCGAACCGACATGTACTGCTTCAACGACGGCATTACATATCAAAATATTGTCATGGTTCCAAATGAATATTGCTAATCAATACAAGCTTACTTTAAGATTAACATCAAGATAATACCAACATGTCAACAAAATCATAATCCGGACTAAAATTCAACAAAACTTTGACAAAGTATGAAAACACATGGAGAATAAGACCAGATGTTGCGGAAATGTAAGCGTCTTTTGAATATGTGAAATGAAATATAAAAATAATGATATAATAATATTCTATTATCAATGACACCAGTATTTTTCAACGACTGGAAGAGTATGTGTCCCTAGCTCCGTCTCGCGCATCTCATTGACGGATTCGCCCTAAACACCATAGAATTGCAAAAAGTAGCAATAGTATTGAGGGCCTGATCATAAGTTATAATATATATATATTGACATTAATAAATGTAGTATGAAATCGATACGGTACAGTGTTTCCATGCTCTTTTTGGAACTGAAGCAGTGTTAAGATTGCCTTGAAAAAACATCAGGGAAGATACCTAACACCAGGTATAGACTATATGTGTTTGTTGGTTGATCGTTTGGCTGTTTAGTTTGTTAATGAATGGTTTGGCTTCATATTGTCAACATACGAAGTATGAAATTAATAATATTGATGAGTAAACCTCGATAAGATGTAACTGATATTCTTATTGGTTCTTATCAGTTTCAGTTTATTTCATAACCATAAATTTACAGCACCGTTTACTTTTCTTGAAAAAAGGTTATCGTAACAAGAGAACGGAGGCGTTCGGTCAGTTAAGAATGGGGTGTGGTGGAGTGCAGGATGGAAAAATCAAATGTTCCTAGGAAAGAAACGTTGTTAAGATGAGGGTGTTGAAGGTTGGTCAAAAACTGTTGAGAACTCTTTAAAATCCACATACTATTAATTCATCTTCTTGAGTAAACAGTATTACAATAAGACTATAACCAAGATTGATAGTGCTAAGTATCGTAGTAAGTAGATTTCACAAAGGTTTGATTGAACAACTCGACGAGACAGAAATAAAACGCTGTTTATACGGATTTCAGGAATTCAACATAAGCGGAGGATGTCCGTATCCCTATCATTAATAGGCGATGTAAATGATTATTGTACCTAACCAATCAGCCAGTATTTCTACTTTTTGGAATACTACATTGTGTATAGGCGGGAATCCCTTCGTTATCAAGGTGAGACGCTTCTGAGACTATATAATCAGAGAAATTTTAGTTATCCTATACCTTGGTTTAAAACTAGGAAATTCCACTTACAAGCCTGATCATCAACAGTAATCGACAATATGTAAGTGGATGTAATCTCACGCCTCTTTTCAGTGCAGAGTCAGTCTAGGCCTTTTAAGTTTCGAGACAATAAATTACTTTTGAGTTTTCAAGGTTTGCAATTGAATTAAAAATCGACATTTTACTACCTTATGTAGCACCTTTCAGTTGATTTATTTGATAAATCCCTCTGTTTAATTGAACACGTAAAATGAGTTTCTGGAGAGGTCAAGAGGATAAACATGACCGCTGTATAGCAATGTAATTAATGGAGATGCCACCATGATAAGCATCAATGCCTGTGTCATAACCTGCTCCAGGTACACTACACGTAATTGCTCATTTCAATGAACCTTCATTATTTTCAACAACTAGGAGCTTGTAAAAGCTGTCAAGAACAGACCTTGATTAATGTTGATAGTTTATGTAAATGGAATCGATAGACAATTCAATCTTCCATCACCAGTGGCACCTGGACAATCAATAATGATACCAGCATGGGTGTGTCAGTGTGCGCGGGACAGAAACAGCAAATCTACAGGCGGCGAACGTTTTCAAAATCTGCAACATCAGTGTGCCTTACAAGAAAATGCTGAAATACCATGCGATGTTTTGTGTTTTAACAAAATACAAGGATTAGTCACAGAAAAACTATCTATTCTGATATTAAGAATAGTTTGTGAGCAATAGTATCGATTTGAAAACAGATTTTCCGTTTATTTCAAATAGTCGCCAAGCTTGAATTTGTAGTTATGATTAAATGATGGGGGAAAACAAGTAACGGAACAAAAATACAGCTGACAACGGCTCAAGGTAAGGTATTTAAGTCATTAATTTGAATGCAACATCACTTTTAGATATCAATCACTGATATAGAGAGAATTTCTCTTCGGCAGGGAAAAGCCGTTGTTTGTTATTTTGCTATAGTGGTTTTTTTTTTTTTTTTTTTCGACAAAATACAGTTCTATTAAATGGCGTCTTATAAACCAAATCGATTCCGTCAGTGTGCGTGTTTAGGAAATAATTAAGATGTTAAAATGCAAGTAGAATTGAATTTTCAATCGTTCTTTGTGATGCCTTGTATGAAGTTGATTAAATCGATATGTGCGCACAACTCTGAAGAATGGGTTTCTGATTACAGGTATCCAGCTGTAAAAAGACCATGTTGTGGACACTGATGACTTTCAGTAAGTGTAAACTTCTTCACATGAATATAACAACCACTGAAGTATCTATATCCGATCCCTTTTTCAAACCACTATATACAATACAGTGTTTGATTTTTCAATGTTCTACTTTTCAATTAAACTATATATATATTTGTACAAAAGCCACAAAAATGGAAATCACTTTCATGCATGCTATATTTCAGTTGTCCGCAAAATGATATCAGAAAACACATATTCTTCATTAAATAATGATTATTTTTGTTTTCGCTGGTTTGTAAACTAAAATGAAATACATTGTCTTATCTCATGAAACACATGTAACACATGTAGGATAGAACAACAGAAAAGAATAAACGCAATAAACGAAATACGATTCAGTTCAATTGATTTACGAAAGATTAATATGATTTAAATTTCCATGGATAATATGTACGTGCGAATAAGATCACGTGATTCAGAAGGGTAAGCAAGTTTATTTTTATCTATAGGTTTGCTCTGTGCTGCATGTGATATTGTTCAAGGCTGGATAGTTGCACCCAGTGCTTTTACAGTTTTCCGAACCAAATATTCCTGGAATGAAGCGAGACAAATATGTGAAAACAACAACAATACTCTTCTAACAATCCCTGATGAACAATATTGGGCCTTCTGGAAGTTTGTGTTGTGAGTATGCAACGTAAACACAAAACACATGGTGATAATATGATACTTCTTGTTATCGTCTATTTTAAAGGGAAACTCATTTCACAAAAATACAACGTTAAAACTAAAACTTTTTTTAAATACTTATAATACAAAACATTACTAATCTTCATCAGTACAGAATATTCAAGATGGTGTTACAACGGAGGAAATCTTCAGCATACGATTACAACTTGTATGTAGTAACAATTGCAATTGCAGTTTAATCACTAATGAAATAAATATTAATTAATTCCTGAAACATATCTGTAAACGGGAGAACTGTTCTTGCATGAATTATCACTTTTATTTTATCTTTATGTGCCTATACTCCTTGCTTACAATGGCATAAAAAGAGTTAAAGCTCGTGTAATAAAGCACATCTTCTTTGCCAATTTACCTTCACCACAACTCTTTATGATTATCATTGAATGCTATTGGTTGGCCGATCAATTACTAAAGCCTATTTCTATCAATGGCATGTGATGTCCAAAACACGCTAATTTTATATCAAATACAAACACCTTTCAATAACCATAATGATATCAAACGAGCAGAATCAACAAAAACTAGGACAATTCACCGTGAAATTGACACCCATTTGCATTTAATCTAGCACCCATGTCAACATTGTCATTAAGCTATCCGGTTGAAATGAATTAAAAATGAGTTTATAGGATATGTTATATTCTAGATTTTAGGTATTCACAGTCAGGATATTTGCTGCGTGTTTTGAATTAAGTCTTAATTGGTTCTGTTCTGGGCAGCTTTTATTCCCTCGATAATAATCTTTATTTGTTGAGTATAAAATACCTGTTTAGACAAGGGAAGCTCTTCCACATAACCCTCCTTTCAGTAAAACGCTTTATAAGTGAAAAGTTATGTAATAATACCGACAAATCATTAAAACACACATTTATCATTTCAAAAAGAAAGAATCTACAGCAAGTTTTATTTATTTCTAATTAATTATGAAAATTTAAAACACAAATTCCTACTCGACGCAAAAATGCAATAAAGGTTGAAGTAGTATGTCTGTTAAAGGTACGCATTTCTGATAGCACGACCATCAATATCGATATTCACATTCTATGTTCTGAAATTGTTTTTCAGATGCATATGCAGGAAAATGTGTGTTTTTGGGATATTAAAAAAATAAGACTTAAAACAGTGTGTCCTATTAACGCGAAATATATGTACGTTACGTAAATGAGAATAAAATAATATGATATTCGAGAATATAATGAAAACACTCAAATTCGATGAAACTAGGATAAAATATGAACAAAAGAATCATTTGCTCTGATAAGCTAGAAAAGGACATGGAGAAGAAGACTAGGTGTTCCAGAGGGGAAAATGTCTGCTTCACCAATGACTAAAGTAATCTGCATCTGAAAGGAAGAGAATTAGATACGTATTCCAAAGTGGGACGAGTGGCTTGCTGTTTTGTTGAATAGATAAAAACCTATTTTGGAACGTTTGAACAATTTCTTCGTGTTGGTAATATCAATAGAATAGAAGTTTTTTATAACATAACCAGTAGAAGATTAGAGTAGTGTGATGGTTCAATGATTACACAATCACCTTCATAAATAAATTACCTGTGTGGAGCGTACTAGCACCAAAGTATGTAGTGTACGAGATGGTACGGAATCGACCAACATTTTCGGTTGCACTATAATTCTATGTACACTAAGGTCGATAATAGTGTAACGAGATGGTAAACAGGTCATAGACAAAAAAAATGTACCAGTGTAGTATATTGCTATCATCTGGTGTATTTTTCATGAAATCTGTTTCCTTATATTCGAAATATGTGTACATCGGATTATAGTACAACTGAAAAAGTTCGATTTCTTACCATCTCATACATTACGTACGGAAGCACTAGTCTGATGCAGGTGACCGTGTAGTCATAGAAACATCACACTCTAATCTTTTACTGGTTGTGTTATAAGAACTTCCATTCTACTGTAGAAATAAAACCTGGAAGTTTTGTTTAATTATTCATATTCAATATGTCGGTTTTTATCTGAATTTAATGCATATGAACAATATGATAGTTAAACAATGTAATACATGAAATTGTTTGTCACGAGATGTACCCCAACCGATGAATTGCAAATATAAGCCAAGCACTACGCTGTCGATTCCACTCCGCAATTGTTTTTTGTCGTTTAATTTTCATTTTTTGAAAGCTTTCACAAACGCTACTTCCTGTATAGATTTGTTTACAAACCATTTACGTGCTTTTACTAGCGTAACTTTTACCGAGGACCGTTGAATGCTTAAGTACACAATGATACCGGTAGTGATAGAAAGTATCAACAATTACTGATATAGATTAGTACATTTTACGTGGTGTTTGATTGAAACTGAGGTTATATTATAGGTCAGTATACTTCTGGATGAATAAAGCGGTTGTCTACACTCTCTAAGAATATTTATCAATGTTATCATCCATCTTTAGCAAAGGCTTATCATCATATTGTTTTGTACCGTTAAACAATTTAACTAGAATATTAACGCGAAAGAGGGAAGGGAAGAAAACTTGATATCGTTTTAGGATTCTCAACCTTATACCAATAGCTACATGTATCATCATCTATGGTTATTCTTGTTCCGCATACGAGATACAGATACTAGGGAAACGACCACAAATAACTGCCTTGGCACTGGTTCATACAAAGTTCGTGTGATTGTGCTGCTTGACTGAGATTGTAAAGAACTGTTTCCGGACCACTTGAATTCCAAGCTGGATATATCATATATCAATACTAAATGTACGTGTTTTATCACGTCATGGAAATGAGACACTGTGACTAATTATTCATATACATGTATGATATAACTATTTCTGACGCTTGCGGGGGTTTGTAATTAGAGATATGATAGTACATTCCTTCAATAAATATAATGTACTTATATAGGAACAGGTTTGTCGATATACCTTGTATTTTAGAGATAGATTTTATGTGTCATCTGCCCATGGAAATTTTTTTCTACGATGTAAAAACAAATAATTTCCACACGACCATTAAGAAAGATAACAGAAAGGGTATACGTATCTTTGCAAAAATCAAGGAAATACCGAAAAGTCAACAGATTGATTCAAAATGAAAGTCCATGAAAATAAGGGAAACCAAAAAGAACAAGGGGAAAATAGTAAAAGATGTTTCGGAATAGTAAGCGTCCTCTACTTCATTAAAATTAACGTTCATGCAATTTGTTGTCAATCCACATAAATAATGTTACGATCTCAAATGAGAACAGGGCTAATAACAATGGAACAACCAATATACTAACGAGCATCAGACACATCCAGCTTAATATCGCAAAAAGAAAAAGATACCAATGATATACTTTTCATCTAACTCCATCTCTCAAATCCCGCGTTGTGAGTTTGTCTATACCTTGCCGACGCCTTGCGTGCAAATCGTATTAGTGAGTACAAGCTCTTTGATATCGAATCAACATCGACATGCAAACGCCATATGTTTTAGATGGAGGAATGTTGCTATACAGAAATGGAAAAAAATATAGATTAAGTTCTAATGTCTTCCACATTACGTACTTTCGTTATTATTCTTGGTATTGTATGATATTATGTATTTTCATCTTGTCATCAATGTGTAAATCGTAGAAAAGTGGCTCAGAGCATTTGCTTTGCTTGTTTCTTCATCTATTCAGTTAATATCTGTTAAAGGTGGAAACATCGTAAAGGAAATTTATTGCATTGTGATGCTATTGTACCTACCCATCTAGATTCATCTTTCAACCACTGTATATTTTCCTCAGTTGCCTCCCTGTTTTCAAAATTTAGGCCCTCGGCATAACTGACAGTTCCTAGGACATCTGAATGGTGCAAAAAAAATCATTATTTGGTTTTGCTGTATCGAATTCTATTTTTGTATTAAAATGTGCTATTCACTTGTTTGTCTTTGTAAAAGTCGTGCAACTCTTTGGTTCCTACTGGCACGTTTCAAGCTAAATGTAGCCTACAGCAAACACACTTTTTATACCTATGACATTAAACATTGATTTTATGCCAATTACTGTTGTGTACTTATTCTGTGTTTAGACATTCGCAGTATTTGCGGCTAAAATATATAATTCAAAATATCTACTTACTCATTTGTCTTTAAGTCAGAAGCCAAAACATCAGTCAGATATAAAATGTTCATTTGCACACGTTTCGTATTTTAGAAACCCGGAAAGTGAAGCCCTTCACAGAGAAATGGGTAATTCTAGGTATTGGTTCGGTCTTCACGCCCCAGACTCCACCAACTTGTCATCACTCATGTGGGCTGATTGTGTCGTTCCCTCGTGGATAGAATGGACAAATGCTGGTCGAAACTATGTTCCAGAGCAACCTTGTTTGGCTTTCGACGTTTACTTCAAACCCTTTACAACAATACTTCTAAAAATTTGGTTGGCAGACAGCTGTTCAACTACTAACTACTTTGTTTGTAGTGAACCATTAACAGGTACGTTTTTTAGACTAATCTCAATCACTATAGGTCTTAAGAGGGTAATGAATAATGAGGCACGGAGAATCTTAACAACACCTCTTGGTATAAGGTTTTAAGATAGATAATTAACGTATATTTCACTCAAACTGGTTTGAGATTGGCATATATACAATGGATGACTTAATTAAGCAGGTAGACAATTTAATTTTTGATTTATTTGAAGAATTTGTAAACACATTCCATCTTAGCATCAATTTTCTCCATTATTATGTACAACATAGTTTACACTATCAAAGAATGTTGGAGAAATCATGATGTCTGTTTTGAAACAGCATCTCATCCATCTATCACAGTCCTTATAGAAATATTTTTCGAGAGTGAAAATACTGCCTTACTGCTCCAGGGTCATGTCCGTCTGGAGTAAGACAATGAAATCAGTAGTGTGAGTTCGATGATGAAAAGTGAAAAAAAAAAAATAAAGATACACTTTTCAGCTACTAAAATCTCCAAGTTGCAAGTTTCAAATTAGAATAATACATCACATCTTGGTAACTAAAACCTGCCTTCATAAGATAAAGCTTTATACCAACCCGTAAAGCTTTAATGTACTCTGTGTGATTTGGAGCAGGAGATAATAACCCAAGAACGCCAAGAGATTCAGACACTTCTACAGAGGTTTTGATATCTACTTTATATACATTTTAATTCATTGGCATAACAAAGACGCCTTTGCTTTTTGGATAGTTTCACCTATTCTGGAACTATATTTATACATTGTATGAGTAAGAGTGTTTCATTTATTAAAAGTTTGTTACATATACAAAGGCATGCAGCTTATAAACAAACATCCGTTTCATTGAATTTGTAACAATATTCATTTATTTGTTCATTCACTCATATGCCAATCCAGTTATGCCAATATTTCTATCATACATAGAGTACGGTAGCACATGGCCATCAAATCATGTTGTCTTATAAACTCTCTCTCTCTCTCTCTCTCTCTCTCTCTCTCTCTCTCTCTCTCTCTCTCTCTCTCTCTCTCTCTCTCTCTGTTTCTCTCTCTCTCTCTCGTTTCATTTAAATCAATCATTAGTAAGCCAAGAATAATGAATAATACATAACAAATGCTTTCAGGTATGAGCTTTACGTAATTAAACATACTTTATCTTGAGAAATCGTACCAGCTCTATTCATTACGGCCTTTCCTCCTTGAGAATTGTAGTCGTACTCCTACATCTGGTTATTGGAATCCTTCTTGTACAGTATATGATTGCGAGTGATGTAAGCCTCATATAAGTGTGTGTAAATTAATAAGATGCAAGTTCATATCTATAATACATGGACTTAACGATGAATTAAGTACACATGTACATTTCATACTTATTAAGGATGATGATGGTTTGATGGTGGCGATATACGAGTGCGAATGCGCGTTTATGTATTGTAACGTTTATACATATTATAATAAAAAAAAATGAAAATGCAAAAAAAAATTTTTAAAAATAAAAAAATGATGCTACTTCTAGGCTTGTTATAAACGATGTAATTATCGTTGTTATCGATCTGCATTTTCCAAGTTCAGAGAAGTAAGGTAATCCGTTTTATGATTGCATTCCTTGTAAGATAATACCTAGGGAAAACGAATATTACTTCTCTGAACATGGAAAATGCAGATCGGAAATGCATCTATCAGTTCATCAAGGAATTTTTTTGATAAAATAATAAGGATCCGACATCGTTTCATGACGTACAAACGTTTTGGAAAGTTTGCGTGCAGAGTGTGTGGTTTTGTTAATTACGGAATTTCGACTGATTAAAAAGCGGTAATTATCGTGGTTACATTGTTATAACATGCCAAATTGTCAAAACATGTGTTGCTAATGTATTCGTACGGTATTGCATTCAGTATAACTATAAGCATAAAGCACAGCATCACTACAAATGATTGACAACAAAATCTAATGAAAATAGAGAAGACAAGAAAACCCCATGAAAAAGACAGGTCTTTATCATTTACATTATCTAACACGTTGTCATCGGTCCATTCATATAATGTTGTATAGGTCACTGGTTATCTTAAACATATCTTGGATGAAAATGAATACACAGTCACTTCGAGATGGTTCGCGGTATCAATTTTGCGTTAATTTTCTTCGCTGTATGGTATTGGAGTCTTTCAAGAAGTACATAAGCTTTACATTATATTGTGTTATTCATTCATACTGTATATTTTGTTTCAGTGAGAAATGACACGTGTATTGCCCATGGATGTGACGAGCATGTCCATTTAGTAAAGGATAACACTGAATGTGTTAGTATGTGCAGCGCCGACACAAACTGTCGGACCAACTTCACGTTCATTTCGGGTTTGGGAATTTGTCACGTTTTCTTCCTGTCGCCATATCGTTCGAATTCGTTCTATCGAATATGTCTGTTAGTGGAAGACACTTCCGTAGATATCTGCTCTGACAGTAATGGTAAGTCATAGTTTATTTTTCATCAATTCAGCTGTTTATTAAACATTTTTATTCTTGAAATAAACGTTCGCCCTCGTTTCATTTCCCAAATCACCTTAAGTGACAAACTTTTGAAACAATATCATCTGATATCTGTGATAAAAAGGATACCCCTGAATAAGATCTCGACACGTTATGTCTCTTTTAACTGATGTTTATGAAAGCTGTTGTTGATGTGATACTGAGTCGTTTGATCTGTTACAGGATTCGGTGATATTGGAAATATTATCAATACAGGTCCGGACCCTGGTGGTTACTGTCTCGCGAGAGAGTCAACATCTGTACCAAGTATTTCATCAGGTATGTGTACAGACAACTGATGTTCATTTAACTGCAAATTATGGGGAAAAATAACAACTTTTTCACTAGTTAAACGTACTCATTTCATTCAGGGTCAGGATTGGTGGACCATACCTTGTAGATTGCAAAGTCCGCCATACACATAGCACATTACTACCACTGATTCAACGGTTCTGATTCTGAAAGTCGAGAACAATCATTCACGTTTAATTCTATTTATTTATTATCATTATTAAGTTATTGATATTTAACACACGTTAATGCTATGTAAAAATTGTTTGTATTTTATCAGTTGCAGAAGATACAACAAGCACCCCTGAATCGACAACACCTGTAGTCATGCCAACAACAGAGGTGTCCCGAACGACGGTAACGACGTCACAGCAAATGTGTGTATGTTCTTGTAACACTGCCAACCAACCGGAACTCACTATTGAAGAGAAAGTAGAACAGCTAAAAAGGGAACTCACAGTGAATAAGAAAAATACTTCCCTCCATAAACGTAAGTTTATCAGTGCCAGTGATGATAGAATATCTGCGACAGGGATAGGGTCGTTTGGTGTGGGAATGCTGGTCATTGTTCTGCTCTCTATCTGTGTCATGGACCTTGGCACGCTCAAGGCAGATTTACAGAACATGTACCGCAATATAAGGAGTCGCTGCTGCAGAAAGAAGGAGGAAACACGCGTCCGACACGTGCGTCATGTGGATCCGTCTATAACAAAAGCAAAATTATTTACAGAGCCAGATTGTACTGTCATTGTGAACTCTGCTACATCCCCAGTTTTGAAAATAACCAAAGAAGACTTGTCTTCACAAAAGAATGACAGGACAACTTTATCAGTTCCTACGAACATTGGAAACGCTAAAACGCAAAGGTTACTTTCGCCGGCATGCACCGGTTCTGTCTCATCAAGAAGTTCCTCAAAGAGAAGTGGGACTGATAGAAGCTCACCTGGATACCAAAGCTCTTTGTCTATACAGTCGTCAAACGCCTCTGGAAATGTCTCCACAATGGCTTCCAGAAAGTCGTCGGCTGGATGTTCAGGAACGTCTTCTTTGAATGACAACGGCAAACCATGTGGAGGTGGAACCCAGTTAAGTAAGTTATCCAGCGGTGACTTTGACGGTGATATTCTCCCTAACAGAGTCAGGAGTACAAGTCTTCAGAGTAGAAACAGAAATCAAAGATACAACAATAAAGAGCCTATCTGGTTACGAATGGTTTGATCCTTGCAGGCAAAAACAGACAAATTTGACCTAGAAAATGCATTCACTAGTACACATGAAGTGTAATAGTGATAAATAGTTTGTGCCCTTTATCACAAGCAGTGATTCAAACGGATTTCAAATACGATGTATCACGTTTCTATGGAAATAAGATTGTGATAAGGTTCGTTCAGACATGACTTGACAATGATACGTCAGGTACAGAGATAGACAATGTGTATCATCCCTGTCGTACCTAGTTGATCACAGGCCAATGTTTTCGTTTGTCGGTGATAAGGATACATGATCTGTCAGCTGGTCAGTCAACGTCCTTCTCCGTGAAACCCGGCTCTCTTTACAGATCGAAGGACATTAACACATCAAAGTAATGTGTAAATCGATTCTTGATTATGTAACTCGCTTGGAAAAATCAGTCAAAAATGTCAAACGTCATGGTAACAGTGTTTGCATTCAGAAAAAAATATATGTAAACACATTTAGAATGTGGTTAATCGACTCATGAACGCGATGTACTTCTTTGAAGCGGGATGTTACACCACACCACTGATTGCTGATAAAATAATGTCCTTCAGCTGACGTGACAATGTGGTTCAATGTCATTTACTTAATTATTGAATCATTATGAATTTTTCAACATTCACGAGGTTATGACATCATTAACTTTCTGGATATATTCCGTGAATAGTGAATGTTGAAAAGATAAAAATGACTCCTTGGTTTACACTACGATTTATTTAAAATGTATCGGTGAACCTAACTAATACTGGGCCTTTAATACATTTGTACGCCTGAGTGACGGAGAATAGGCATTTGCACAGGAAATACCATACTAGCTCGTATGTCATAGTAACTGACGTAACAAATATGTAATGTATTCTATATAGAAATATAGTTCCTTAAACAACATCGACTTGTAAGAAAGGTATTCGTTGTCGCTTGACTTACATTTATAGAGTAACTCAAACATATATACACATTTCACTTTGTTCATTTCCAGTAATAAGATGGTTCGAAGGCGGATGTTTCGATTCAGCAGGTAATTCGGTTTTAGTGTATTTCTACACGGTGCAGTTGCAGTGATCAGGTCATTGTTTTTAAGCAAAACTAAACACGATTATCTCATGCTTTCGGTCATACAAGATGTGAATATAGGAAAATGTATCGACATATCAGGCTTATAGTCTGACTTGTCTTGTTTGACATTCACTTAATATATTACAGTCGTATTTGGGTGTAGACTTTACACCTTAGTTCACTCCTAGTGCACGAGAAGAAAGACTTTTAGTTCACAAGAAAAAGACTACAGGTAAACTAGGGTCCACATAGATAATGTGGGAAAAAGCCCTGATATGTAATTGGTAGAGCTCATGATTAATACTGATTTTTTTTCAAACTGTCTTTCATTCCGCCCACTCTCTCCACATAATTAGATATTTTTGCTTTATTTCGTTGTCGCTAGGATCCACAGTCAGTTCAGGGGTGGTCAGTGTCCCCACTCCCCTCCTCAATTTTTAGAACCAGTAGAACTGTACTACGGGTAAAACTATAACATCTGGTCACCTTGACCAATTAACAGAGCGATTAACTCATCCGTGTCATCACTGTAGCTTGTTTATTCCCTACTCAGGATCGCCACACTCCAGTGCACACACTATACAAATAAGGGACTTCAACAAAATGATTCAGAAGAAAAAACCAATCATGATAAGTTTCCAGTTATATTCAAATGCAATACAGCATATAGGGACAAGTACCGTGTATACGTAATTAAATGATCATAATTCATATATGTGGTATACTAAACAAAGAATAGAATGACGGAAAACGATATTTACCTGTAATTATATCAAATTTCTTATAACGTAATACACGTTTGCAAATTATGGAAGTAAGTTATAAACCTTACATAATTACACCCACACACAAACTTTAACCAAGTTATAACAACACACAAGTGAATGTCTTATATCTGCCTGACAAATGATTCTAAAAACTTAGATATCTTACACATTCCTTGGTGTGAAATGAATTTCTAATCTGTTTACTATTATTTTTTATCATTATTAAAGATTCTGTTTATTATATAACATAATCAGATTGCTTAATTGTAGCCCGACTATGTGTGTAATTACAACCTCACTAATACTCTTGCTATACAGAGTCGGCTGAATTGAACGTTGTACAGTATGTATTATAGCCGTTATAGACAGAAGATCTCCAATTATAGTCACCTCAGTCTGGAGTTTCGCCTCACTCACATCCATAATTACAGTCACCTCAGCCTGGAGTGTCGCCTCACTCACATCCATAATTATAGTCACCTCAGCCTGGAGTGTCGCCTCACTCACATCGATAATTATAGTCACCTCAGTCTGGAGTGTCGCCTCACTCACATTGATTATTACAGTCACCTCAGCCTGGAGTGTCGCCTCACTCACATCCATAATTACAGTCACCTCAGTCTGGAGTGTCGCCTCACTCACATCGATAATTACAGTCACCTCAGCCTTGAGTGTCGCCTGACTCTCATTGATAATTACAGTCACCTCAGCCTGGAGTGTCGCCTCACTCACATCGATAATTATAGTCACCTCAGCCTGGAGTGTCGCCTCACTCACATCCATAATTATAGTCACCTCAGCCTGGAGTGTCGCCTCACTCACATTGATAATTTTCATATGGCTTTCAACACCTGGTCACTTTCTTTTATTCAATAAAGGATTATTGGCCAATACTTTCCTTTACCTGGATCTATCTCCCATGGAGATATATATCGTTTCACTAATTGAAGTCTGTTTTACGTGATGTATTTAGATACAGACGTTTGATTCTGACTGTCATCAATGCATCATTTAAACCTATTGAGATGTATCTATGTTAGTGACTGAAAAAGGTCCCTAACTATTTTACCTATAGCAGAACCTCTGTCATACATAATGCAGCGTCAACATCTGTATAGCTGTACCATTATATATAAATTGCATTCCCAATGTATTGAAATAAATGACTTCTATATAAAACATCAACCTTGGGTCCTATAATTAAGTAGCTATTTCTGAACACAAACTGTTGGCCTTAACACAATAAAATGGATACTTTTTAATGCATAACTCAGAAAATTATGTTTTGCTAGATTTTAAAGTCAAAATATGGAGGACAGAATCATGCTAAAGCAAACACGTTATTGCGCCATTGTCAATTATTATGACATCACAATTAATTTCTGAACAACTGGCACAGCCAATGAAAACGCTCTAAGGTATATAACACTAGTGACATTAGTGATAGCAAAAATATCACATTGGAAAATTCACGGAATAAATGGCTGATTATGTGATAAGTATAATATTGTCAGTTGTCAAGAGTACATTTAATTAGAACTTTTTTCCAAACGGCTTAAATCCTGTTATTATTGATTAAAAGTTTGAAGTAATCAAAATCTTATTACGCTATTATTTGTTCAACATGGCAAATCAATTCCGAATAACCATAACAATGCAGGTTATATTACTCTGACGTCATCGAAACTTAAAATTAAAAGCTTTATAGAAAATTCAAATGAAAGCCTCTTGTTCTATTTTCCGCAAATGGTACTGAATGTACATGTATGAGACAATGACAATCGATTGTTTACCTATACAGGTAGCGGTTCACTGTTTCCCAGTCCACGATACATATATGTATACCAATCTTATCTTCAGGTCATGTACCAGAATCTTGTCTTAGTAATGTACCGCGCACTTACAAATCATGTATATTTCAATTGCTTTTCAGTTATATTTTGATTTGATTTGATTTTTACTATTTATTTAATTTTGATTTATTTAATGACTTTATCTATCTTTTCGAACATAAATTGTTATTCAAAATATCATTTTATGAAAAAATAATGAATGAATGCTCGCAACATCAAATACGATGATATTCTCATCAGAATTAGAGGTTTTGGTAAGACCATAGTAAATTATTCATTTACATCATATACATATTAATATCACTGAAACACCACTGTTAATTCAACCTGATTATATTTGGCCAGTTTTATCAGATGTGCCGCGTTATACACGATTGTACTCTGTTTCTATATATTGTATGTTATGTTCACCTCAGTGTTTAGTTCACGTGATTATAAAATCAATCAAGCTTTCAGAATATCTACACGACAGTTAAGAATCCTACACATATTTTTTGTATGTTCATCAAAACTTACTTTCGAAATATTTTGTAATCAAAATGATTAACATCAGTTTAGTCAGTTCAGACCTTATGTGACAAGGAAGCGAGGTAATACAAAACTCAGTATATATAAATTACAATTGTTAAACTCCTACAAACCTTTGTAAACTGTACACAAACCGAGGAACAAAACAAAAGCATACATTTACCATATTATCTTTTCAACATCCATGAACAAACGGACATAAATATCGATTATCGGAAAGACAATGGACTCGTGTTCACTTACCTCCATATTTTCCTACAGCGAATCCAATAGGAACAGCCTTCCACCAAGCTGTATGATAAACGTGTTGATCTCGTTCGTCTTTCCATTTCTGGATGTGGTAGTAATATTCCTGCATTTATCACTTCTGTTGTATACATGTCACTGTTCATTCAAGGGTTTGTTATTTATATCACGATTTTAATTAAAGATATCGATATAGGTGACAGATAAATTAAGTGTAGTATGAAGACCACTGTGTGAGATGATTTATCTCATCGGGATTTTTTTTCATCTTAAATAAAAAAAATCTCTTTGCCCGTTAGTGCGCCTGGTGGTTTTGAAAACGTACATAACTACTTCGGTGAACATGAGTTTCATGACTAGTGTCGTAAATGTGAAGCAGAAGACGCTCACCCTTCCGCAACACCTAGTCAAACTTTCCTTATACTTTTTTCATCAATTTCACTTTTTATTACGATTGTGCTAAATTGTCTATAGTTCCTTGTTACGGTAGATGAGATTGGAGGGAAAGAAGATTTAAAATATTTATGAAAGGATGGGGGGGGGGCATACACAATTACGGTGACAGAACAAAGGCATGTGTCAGGATAATCTACATCAGTTTAAGCATTGCACCACTTGTCTGTGAACATGGCTGACGTTGTCAATGAAATTCGATCGATAGATATCAGGTAAATAAAATCTGACCATGGAGTTTACATGCTGAAATACGGGAAAGGATTACGGTCAATAGACCGGAAAGTATAACGTGGTGCACACGAATAGAAAATCCCGATACTCCACAGGCGGATTAAAGGCAATTATCATAGCAGTCGCAGGCAAAAGCCTGTATGTATGTTACAAGGTTTCAGTAATACCATATGGGGTTCATGAGCCCCTCTTTTGAAGATTTCTGTTCTCTATTTAAAAATAAAATACATTTGGTGGCACTTTTAATGGCTTAGTGCTGATATATATGTACATTCCGTGTATGTATATATATGATTAATGAAGTAATAGCGACAGTACGGACAAGCGAGGCAACCTGTCCCATTACCAAGACACAGATATTACATAAATTACATCACATACATAGAACATAGAACAAATGCAAAGTTATCAATCTAAATCGAGAGCGGTGGTGTAAATTTAGGTGTCTCGATAATCCCTTTGGCCAATGCCGAGACATCAAAATAACGAAGTCAGTGACAGGCACTGAGGAGACATCAAAACAACAAAGTCAGTCACAGGCAACGAGGAGACATCAAAACAACAAAGTCAGCCACAGGCAATGAGGAGACATCAAAACTACAAAGTCAGCCACAGGCAATGAGGAGACATCACAACAAAAGGAAGGCAAAACCAAATACTGCAGGGAGGTCCAAATAAAGAGAAAGCCAACAAAACTCCCTGGGAAACCATAAAATAAAGGGAAAGGAATCCAAGAGAAATTGAGATAAAAACCAAGATGATCAAGGATCAGAATAAGAACTCTACTTACTACAAACTTTTTCAAAACTTTGTTTCCTGTGACAACTATTGCATTCATTTTGATGTCTATGAAATTTTTTAACTATAAATTGCCCAACGCAATATCTAAATGACATTCTCAAGAGAAAAATCTAATAACATATGAATTGTACATAACACCACCTATAGGTACCTCTTAAGGAAATGATGATGAGTTATCCAATGCCTTTTGTGTGGCAGTTGATAGAAAAATTCACTATAACATTAGAATTCCATCATGAATAAGCTCAAACCTCACAGCAGGCTATATTTTTTTCCAGTGGTTAATACAAAATACAAAACAATATTTTTCTCTTCAAATGAAGATCTACCACCTTAACTTTACAGGTTTCCTCTGCTTTGTATGGCAATAGTTTCCTCAAGCATAACACCAGTGATTACCTCAGGCTCCACACTAAACACCACAGCATCAATATTATAATAACAAATAGTCTTTACTGCTAATTAAGATTATATATCTATATGTTTCTCGAGACCAGACTTAAACCAAGATTTTCTAACAGAAAGAGGAAATTTTATCACATGCTTGGATTTCCATATTTCAGTCAGATAAGAAATTTT
The DNA here is from genome assembly GCF_031769215.1 of Ylistrum balloti. Lineage (NCBI taxonomy): Eukaryota > Metazoa > Mollusca > Bivalvia > Pectinida > Pectinidae > Ylistrum > Ylistrum balloti. The sequence continues at coordinate 550,535 of NW_026781923.1, read as the reverse complement.
CATTGGGTTGACATCTTTGATTACTTGGTGAGTTCCAGATTTCAAAGAAAGTGACCAGAGCTGATATCATATGCAGTGACGTACATAATTTTGTGGGTGACGCCATAATGATGCCACATATGGTGACCACCTCAAATTTATTACCAAATAATGTTCATTATATTACTGAATATTTCGGTTATCCAGAATATGACAATATATTAAATAAAACACTTATATAACCTCTTCTTGTAAAGAAAACGCCCAACAACATACCAGATTAGTATATCATTCATCTATTTTATTTTAAGTGATGAAATAATGTTAAACAAAAACAGCTACAAAAAGAGGCTAGAAAAACATAAATTAAACTGTAGAAAGAACCAAAAAATATCAATGATTTATGTCAAATTCTGGAATTCATATCACAATTATTTTGTTACATAAAAATAGATAATAACATGTATAGCTATACAATTGTGCTTGTGTTTATGTATACTGCACACACACATTCTGTTCCATTCACAAAACTTATCAAAAAATCACAACATGCAGAATTATTCATATTTAACTACAGAAGGCCCATGTCCCTACATTAACAAAATCTGAACCTTTTACAGAACTAGCTAATTATCACAGGTAATTAACGGCATGCTATCACTACACACATTCAACTGACAGTCACACTCCTCCTTCATCTGCATCTGTATAGTGTACCAGTAAATCCAGAGGAACAGACCTTGCTTGTCAATCGGTTGTAAGACGATTTTGGTGTGGATTGACAGAGGAGGCCAAGATATCAGGGAGGCACAGAGTGTATATCTATATGTTCCTGTTTGTCACTTCCTTTGTCACCAGTCTGTAGGTCTCAATACTCACTGGATGAAGTAAATGCATACTTAAGCATTACCTGTTCGTCCAAGTAATAATTCTATACTATTATTATATTTGAGTAATTTGCTTAGATAATAATTTCTGGTACACATATGTATTACACTTACTACAATCATTAACAAATACTAGGGATAACTGCATAAAGTACACTGTACCTGGTCACTTATATCACAGGTAAAAGTTCCAACACATTACAATCAATCAGCATCTGATGTATATTTTGTATGTGTTCCTAGAACCTACATACTGTGTAAGTAAGTAAATATATTCTATTCTTTAAAGACTTCAACTTTGTTTAAGTAGTATCATTTTGATAGTTCTAAATGCATTATCATATACATGAATTGGGTATTAAGGGAGTTACTATTTCCAGATTACAATGTTCTGTATGAAATAGAACACATATACAATGTAAATATTATTTGAGTACATCAAGACAAGGAGATAATGTTTTAACACTAGTTTAGATTATTAACTCCATCTCGTTCTGAGGCAGTTAGTTTATTTACTTTTTACCTTTCTTCAGATTGATTTTGTAACCCAAACACTTATTTGCCACCTTGGGTTACATACATGTGACTTTTAAATAAATTTATGAATAAAAAGAAATATTGAACTTCTCGTTTTTACCCTGATCTAGATTGTACATTCCTATGTGAACCTTACACTTCAAGTCATTTAACTCTTCCAAAATGAACAATAATGAATCGTTCCTCACAAAAGAGGAAGATGTTTAATCTTTGTTTATGATTTCATAAACAATCAGTGTTAATATTTAAATATCAAAACATCCAGTTCAAACACAGGAACAATCACTTGACACTGTATAGTGTGGTTCATAATTTGATGAATTTATACCACCAAAGACCAAAAAAAAAAAAAAAAAACAATCCCAGCAATAGATTTTGTGGTATCAACAACATAGATTTCATTGTCATGTTTAAATATTATCTACAGGACATATATCAGTTTGTCTACTTACAATACTACATGATGTAATATAGAGAATAGAGAGATCATAATATGAATCATTTAGTTGGAGCAAGCCTTGGAAGGCATATATAACAGAAATTAATCAGTGATTGTATTAATTATGCTTACAATTTTGTTTCAATCTTTATATTAGAAATGCTAATATTGTTGTTAAATGAACAAATTCAATTATAATTTTCCTATCATTCAATTAATGTATCTTGTGTGAAATTGTAACAAGTGGAATATTCGAAATTAGTATCTTAACTTAAAAGTTAAAAAATGACATTTCAAACTGCATGAAATTCCTGCCATGATAATATGATATGTACATGGAAATACCTTTGTCCATAATTTGAAATTCTTTTGGTGATCTGTAGCATTGCACAACTTATTTCTTTAACCTAGCAACATCACACATCAACAAGTTAAACAGTGTCAGTTCAGCAGTATAAATATAGTTAACAAGACAATTTACTTAAAATTCATTATCTGAGGACAGAATAGCAGAGACAACCAAAATCTGAGATTGACTAGAAGTTAACATATCTGTTATACAATCAATATTGTATCTATATATCTAAGAAATGGACGGAATCCTACACGATTATAAGTATGTCGATGTACAATATGTTCAACAATATCATGGCGTATATGATTACACTGTAAACGATACAAACAGCAGTAGCTGGAATCAGCATAGGATGATTTTACAACATTTGTTATAATATGGTACATGTTTCACAGTACAAACTGTACATCTACATAACCACCATTTTTCCTGAATCAAAAATGTTTATACAGATGACAAAATACACCGGATTAAGATCAGTATGAGGGGCAATGACAAACTCTCTGTTAAAAAAGTACATTTTGTATCTTAACACATCAAACTACATGTATAGCAAACTGGCATTAAAACAGAAAAGTGTAAAGATTTCAAAGTGTAAATGAGTTATATTACTGAATTATAGCCACAAAAAAATCAATGGCTATACATTAATATGTATAAATTGATCATAGTGCAAAACTTTTACAGTTCTGACTAAGAAATTAGAGATTTCAAAAATATTCAGGTAGGACAAAGGATAGTCCAGACAATAGACAGGTGGGCAGTTGTGATCTTGAATGACATTTTTGAAAAATATACTATGCTTCCTCTACAAGAGTTTATTTTTATAGATAAATATTAAATATTCATTTATATTTATCTATCAATACATAATATACATATGTTCAGAAATGTTAAGTTATAAGCTATCACATATATCTAGAAATGCAATCACATTTATATTCTGACAAATATACATATTTTGTCTTGAAATTTACATAATGTTATATTTCACAAATGATTTTATTCAATTTGGGTAAAACTGCCCAAAATTATCCACATATATCTGGTTAGAGCTTTATCTATATAAATTAAATATGAAAATTAAATTTTGGAATTGACCAGACTAAAATACCGCTATATATTTTGTAAAAGACACAGTAAATCAAGTCTGATTTTGATAATGAGGTATTTAAAAGTTTATCACTTTATCAAAGTAAAATACCAGAAATTAAGTAATATTACCAATACAACAACAGACAGATAAAAAACTTCTGTATCAAAAACCAAATTGAGTCTACACTGGCACTGGAAATTCTTACTTATATTTTTCAAAGTAGATTTTCTGTACTGGGTCTACAATATCACATACAAGTACTTCACGAAATACAGGCGTTAAAATACCCTTTTCAACCTTAAATAAAAACTTTCTTTTACATTTTTAGATGTAAAAAAATGCAAAATATCTAAAATACTTAAATTTAATCCCTTAAGAAAGAGTCAGACAAAATTAAAGAATATGTGATATCATCAGGAGTTTCATACCACAAAGTACTTATTAAAAGTTCATCAAATATTTAATATCAACTACATGCATTGAATGGCCAGATCAAAGAAAAATAACTTAAAATTATGTTTTTTCTTATCTCAACTATAATATACCACAAAATAGAAATGGATGCCAGGATTCCCATATTAACAGGAACGGAATGATTCTAAAGTTTAAGCATAAAACAAATTAGCAGAAAAAGTATAAAGATCAGTGGAATTGTTACATTATATAAATATCATATAAATAAAACATGTCCAGCATGTCTTCATTATCTCTCGCAATAAATCACTATGTTTGAAAATTGGTTAAATATACAGACATATGCTTATCATTACAAGTTTTGTTCATGTCTAGTACAACAAAGTCTCTTGAATTTGTGATCTATAACAACACTGTAAATCATGACATAGAATAAAAATAAATTATAAATAGCAGAAAATTGTCTCTCATAGTATCACATCATTCATCAGATATAACCCTTTTATTAGCAGAGTATGTATTCTATTATCTAGATCAGCACTTGAGACAAAGAATGTATAATTATTACATGCACAAAAAAGTATGACAGAAGTTAAAAAGAATGTAATACCATGACACAAACCAAACACAAAGTATAATATTTACATAAAGTATGACATTTACACAAAATATGACATTTACATGAGGTATGACATTTAAGTATGACATTTTCACAAACTAAATTTTATATATCGTGTATAACATAAAGAATTATCACAGTGTCTTGTCAGGAGTTTCTATCAAAATCACAGATGTAATACAACACATTCAAAGGACAAGAATCATTCAGTATCGGAAATCATTTTTTTTCGAAGCTTCTTCCTCTTCTTTTTCTCCTTTCTCCTCTCATCCTCGGTACTGCTTTCTCTAGCCATGCGTGTGAACAGCCGAGGGGATGCAGCTCTCATGTTATTCTCCTCAGAATCTGATGATTCTCTTGATACAGATCGTCTCAGTGACAAATGTCCCCCTGGTGATGGTACATTCAAAGCCTTCCGCAATCCCCTTCCAAAATGGCCACTGGTATGCATTAAATCTTCATCAGAAGAATCAATGGCCTCAATTTCTCTATTGTATGACCTATTTGAGATACGGCGGTAGAGTGTGGGACGCTGTGGAGTAATTTCTGGCATCAGTGTGTTTGTCCTCACAGGAGAAATTTGTGGTTGAGAGATTATCTCAGGGTGAGGTGAAAATTGTAGTGTTTTGTCAGTTACTATATCGTGTTTAAATGCAGGATTGTCAAAGTTATTGAGTTTAAGTTTTTCTTCTTTTTCTCTCTTTTTCTTTTCTTTCTTTTCCTTCTTTAATTTTTTCTTCTTTTTCTTTTTCGATTCTTCATCTTCCTCCTCCTCCTGTGGAAATAGCACAGCAATCACACTTGTTACTGACAACGTTGAAGTCTTATACCAAAACATTATATAAATCATGTATTTGTATACAATCATGACAGCTTTACATTAACTTGCCAAATGTAAACCTAGATAAACATTTCATAAACATTGTTAATTGATAATTGAACTCATTGTCACCAATCAATCACCAAATTACAACACTGTATTTCCTATTTTATCTGAATACTTCATTAATCTCGTGTACTTGTTTTCAAATGAAAACCAACTCCAAAGTGAAAAAAATATTGTTTTGAATGAAGAAAGTGTTGGCAGTAAACATTATTGAGTAATTCCTTATAATCAAATTTTATTAATAATCTTTCAAATATTCACATAGGTTACCTTAGAAGGAAGAAGAGTTTCCTTTTCATCTTCTTTGATTAACTCTGGCTCCTTCTGAACCTCAACTGGATTCACAAAAGTTGTTTCCAGAAAGTGTCGATGATGGTCCTCCACTCCTCCAAGCTCCGGAAAGAAATCCTCCTCCAGAACTTTGAACAACTCCTCATTTCTGTACAATATAAACACACTAACATTAAATCAAAGTGACAAAGAAATTTCTAAAAACTTGACATTCTATGTATATCAAATCACTTATAAATAACAATAAACAGAATTTTAACACAGGTCCCTATGGTAAACATGGCATAATTTAACACAGGTCCCTGTGGTAAACATGGCATAATTTAACACAGGTCCCTGTGGTAAATAGGGTATAATTTAACACAGGTCCCAGTGGTAAACATGACATAACTTAACACAGTTTCCTGTGGTAAACATGGCATAATTTAACACAGGTCCCTGTGGTAAACAGGGAATAATTTAACACAGGTCCCTGTGGTAAACATGTTATAATTTAACACAGGTCCCTGTGGTAAACAGAGAATAATTTAACACAGGTCCCTATGGTAAATAGGGCATAATTTAACACAGGTCCCTGTGGTAAACAGATTATAATTTAACACCGGTCCCTATGGTAAACAGGGTATAATTTAACACAGGTCCCTGTGGTAAACATGACATAACTTACCACAGTTTCCTGTGGTAAACATGGTATAATTTAACACAGGTCCCTGTGGTAAACAGGGAATAATTTAACACAGGTCCCTGTGGTAAACATGTTATTATCTAACACAGGTCCCTGTGGTAAACAGGGAATAATTTAACACAGGTCCCTGTGGTAAACATTTTATGATTTAACACAGGTCCCTGTGGTAAATAGGGTATAATTTAACACAGGTCCCTCTGGTAAACATGCTATAATTTAACACAGGGACCTGTGGTAAACATGTTATAATTTAACACAGGTCCCTGTGGTAAACATGGCATAACTTAACACAGGTCCCTGTGGTAAACATGCTATAATTTAACACAGGGACCTGTGGTAAACATGTTATAATTTAACACAGGTACCTGTGGTAAATAGGGAATAATTTAACTCAGGTCCCTGTGGTAAACAGGTTATAATTTTACACAGGTCCCTGTGGTAAACAGGGTATAATTTAACACAGGTCCCTGTGGTAAACATGTTATAATTTAACACATGTTCCTGTGGTAAACATGGTATAATTTAACACAGGTCCCTGTGGTAAACAGGGTATAATTTAACACAGGTCCCTGTGGTAAACATGGCATAACTTAACATAGGTCCCTGTGGTAAACAGGTTGTAATTTAACACAGGTCCCTGTGGTAAACAGGTTGTAATTTAACACAGGTCCCTGTGGTAAACATGGTATAATTTAACACATGTTCCTGTGGTAAGCATGGTATAATTTAACTTCTATAGTATGAGCTTACTATCATTGCTCAATAAGTTCACTCTTATCTATTGGTAGGCTTATCTATGTATGATGTTGTGTTGAAAGTTACGACATAACAAACCTTTTTTGGAGGAGACTGATCTTAGTTTCAATAGTCTCCTTATCTCTGGCCTTCTTGCTGCGTAGCAAATTAGTCATTTCCTCTTTCTCAAACAACTGAAGATACTCCAAGTGGCGCTTTGAGAACTGTACACCTGAAAACAATTCAATTAAGTTCTTGTAGCTAAATCTACTGAAAGATTTGTTTACTTTTATTGTATATATTTTTTAGCTCAGATAACAACAGTTTTTATGAGGTTAAGGACTGAACATTTCATTTAAGGATTTAATATAATCATACAGCTAATAGCCTTTTCCCAGACTGCATTTACACAGAAAACAAAATAAAAACAACAAGTATCATATGTTTGAGAGTGGTATATGTTCCCAAACAAACATTTCAAAACTCCCTGCTCCATGATATTGACCTTGGACAAAGACTACACATTGGGTAATAGATAACTATAAGACTTACAAGTGTCCCAAATAATTCCTAATTTTGTGCCTGTAATGTAACACCAATGAATGTTTCAGATGATAACACATGTCCTTGAGTTTTAACACCTATCTATGTTTCCTAACCATAACATTTATGAGAACTGAATTTGAAATATAGATCCCAATTGATAACAACTATTTTTGTACCTAAACTGTACCACATGTGTACTGTATGAAAATCCAATCCCTGTTCCCTCACTATAACACCTATGAACACCCAAATAGATATTACCTGTTATTTCCCCTAACTATAACACAAAATGAATACCCCAAATGATAACACCTGTAGTTTTCCATATCTATAACACCTATGAATGTCCCACTTGATAACACCTCCCCTGCTAACATTTTACACCAGTTATTTTTGCTCCAGTATGTATCTCCTACCTTTTGTGCCCTTGCGGCAACAGGTTTTCCGGAATAGCCACTTAAAAATGAGATAGACATGGGCAAAGATACTGAAGGGTGGCACAAAGGCTGTCTTGTTATCAAACTCCATTGTCAGGAAATACATCTGATACTTCCAAATCTCAATAGAGTTCTCCTCAATAGTGTCAAACACATGACTGAAATAAAAAAAAAAGGAAGATTGATAATCAAGGACTTTATTGCTATATCTATCATGTGTAGCAGTAACAATAACATTTATCAGACTATGTAAGTAATTATAGTAAAATCTAACTATTAAATATACTGTGAACATGTGTATTGCAGATTGTTTTCTATATTGGGATCCGCACATCAGAAGATAAGGAAGATATTACATCTGTTATCCACAAAAAAACTCATGACTGGCAACAAACCCACCAATATCTATTATAGTAATACCCACCAATATCTATTATAGTAATACCCACCAATATCTATTATAGTAATACCCACCAATATCTATTATAGTAATACCCACCAATATCTATTATAGTAATACCCACCAATATCTATTATAGTAATACCCACCAATATCTATTATAGTAATACCCACCAATATCTATTATAGTAATACCCACCAATATCTATTATAGTAATACCCACCAATATCTATTATAGTAATACCCACCAATATCTATTATAGTAATACCCACCAATATCTATTATAGTAATACCCACCAATATCTATTATAGTAATACCCACCAATATCTATTATAGTAATACCCACCAATATCTATTATAGTAATACCCACCAATATCTATTATAGTAATACCCACCAATATCTATTATAGTAATACCCACCAATATCTATTATAGTAATACCCACCAATATCTATTATAGTAATACCCATCAATATCTATTATAGTAATACCCACCAATATCTATTATAGTAATACCCACCAATATCTATTATAGTAATACCCACCAATATCTATTATAGTAATACCCACCAATATCTATTATAGTAATACCCACCAATATCTATTATAGTAATACCCACCAATATCTATTATAGTAATACCCACCAATATCTATTATAGTAATACCCACCAATATCTATTATAGTAATACCCACCAATATCTATATCTATCTATTATAGTAATACCCACCAATATCTATACCCACCAATATCTATTATAGTAATACCCACCAATATCTATCTATAGTAATACACACCAATATCTATCTATAGTAATACCCACCAATATCTATTATAGTAATACCCACCAATATCTATTATAGTAATACCCACCAATATCTATTATAGTAATACCCATCAATATCTATAGTAATACCCACCAATATCTATTATAGTAATACCCACCAATATCTATTATAGTAATACCCACCAATATCTATTATATTACAGTAATACACACCAATATCTATAGTAATACCCACCAATATCTATTATAGTAATACACACCAATATCTATTATAGTAATACCCACCAATATCTATTATAGTAATACCCACTGATATCTATTATAGTAATACCCACCAATATCTATTATAGTAATACCCAAATATCTATTATATTATAGTAATACCCACCAATATCTATTATAGTAATACACACCAATATCTATTATAGTAATACCCACCAATATCTATTATAGTAATACACACCAATATCTATTATAGTAATACCCACCAATATCTATTATAGTAATATACACCAATATTTATTATAGTAATACCCACCAATATCTATTATAGTAATACACACCAATATCTATTATAGTAATACACACCAATATTTATTATAGTAATACCCACCAATCATCTATATCTATAGTAATACCCACCAATATCTATTATAGTAATACCCACCAATATCTATTATAGTAATACACACCAATATCTATTATAGTAATATACACCAATATTTATTATAGTAATACCCACTGATATCTATTATAGTAATACCCACCAATATCTATTATAGTTATACACACCAATATCTATTATAGTAATACACACCAATATCTATTATAGTAATACCCACTGATATCTATTATAGTAATACCCACCAATATCTATTATAGTAATAATCAGTAACACCAACAAATGCTATGTGATTGCCTTGTAATCAGCTATCTACAAACCCTGTATAGGCTTAATGTTGACTTCCTGGTGAAAGATGGATCACAGCGTTTCTCTTTATATAACATTCAACATCATGGGCAAGAGTTTTAAACATAATGAACCATAAAAACAGGGTCAAGAATTTGTTTAAATGATGTAGTCATAATCATTACCTGAAGATGGCAATGAGGAGGTTGAGGAGGAGAACATTTCCCACCATAAGGTAAGCAGCCAGGAGGAAGTAAACAAGCCAGTGATTCTGTAAACAGTACAGCTTTTCTGTAGCAGCCCGTGCTGTATCGTTGATAAGACTTGCGGCCTCCATACAATCTGTGTCAGCTGTGAAACAAGGTGAAACACATTCGTATATTACATAGGCATGTAACAACTAGAAACAGTCTGTGTGACATGAATATCTCTGTTCCCATGCTAATTAGTTTTATTGAATGACAAATATCTAAAAATAGTAACAGTGACTTTGACCTTTGACTTAGAATTCTGAAATCCTATGTCATCCAAGGTTGTTATAACTGACTCAGGACAGATTCTGAGGGATGTGATGGAACAGACTTTGGTAACATTATGTGTCCCTACCTCTCTTTGGAGGAGACATAAAACTAGATTTGCATTTTAATACATAGAATAAAATATACTATTTACATGGCGAAGGAAAATCTCCATTTTTAGAAAAGCAGACGATGTAAACAGAAGCTATAAAAATTTACTGTAAAGATAAGAAATTAGTGAGGTTTACAAGTTTGTCTTACTGTTAAGGTCATCCAGATAGATTTCACCGAACAGCTGCCAGTACGGGAAGTAAAATACATCTTTCAGGATATTCCAGCTTGGTCGCCTCTGTTTATAAAGTAGGGCCTGGCTAGAAATGCCATACGCCAGCAGAAATACCAACAGCACCATCACAAACATTTTCAACTCTGCCATCTAAAGTCAAAAACAAAATCCAATTGAAAATGCAGAAAGAAAAGCACGCAAAATCAAATGAATAAAACTTTGACTCACAAACCCTCCAATCCCCTGGTTCTAATCTGGTGTAGAACTTTATGTCTTGATATCAGAGTCTGAGTATGGACAAAAATCTATTGAGGGATTCAGGAAATATCTTGTAAATAATCTGACGACAGAAGCATTGATTGAGGGCAGAACATATGCGTACACACAATACTTACTATACAACACATCTGAGGTACCATATGGTTCATACCCGATTTCTGAATGAAGACTAAATAAAAATTAGAGTGATGTTACTGCACTGATCAACCAATGCCAATTAATGAAGGTAACGTTAACATTTGACCTCTGAAATATGACCTTTCTCTGAGGAACTCTCCTACTTGATCTTTGTATATGTTAAATTCTGGAACAATCTGAATAACTGGTGACAAGGGAGGTCTGCTACCCTGAGATATATATAGTGCATGACTGCATCATGTCTTAATAACCATTCCCTTGATCTCTGGTGAACACACCACTTACCATACGTTGGATCATCACCATCTTCGGCCCCAGATTTGCGTTGGCTGTGTAGGTCTTCAGGATTCTGATATACAAGATGACCCCGTTGATACAGTACATGATTTTGGTCACCTCAAACCATTCTTCCCAGAAATGAATGATGAAGGCAATAAAAGCCAGTATAAAGTTGATAAGATCTAGCCATTTCAGAAATCCATACCAGTCACGTAACTTCCCATAAAATGTGGGGGACGGGAACGTCAATAACTAAAAAAGAATCAAGGATGTTTATTGGAAGAAGTACACAGTTCCTAACAAACTAAAACGTATGTCATCAAAAACAAGAAAATAACTGTATATATCTATCTGTCAGGACATGTGACCCAACGTCAGAATAAGTAACACTCATACAAACAGACATAAAATGAAATCTGGAGGTAGAAATGTTTAACGGTTTCCCATTGCACATAAAAAAGAGACTAATCAACGCTGCCTTGGAAGTGGATTAATTATGTAATACAAAGAAAATTACATACTGCATATCAGTCACACGGTGTTAATGAGATTACTTACGGTGTAGATGTCGTCAACCATAAAGGCGAAGATCCAGGCGATACAGATACACTCTATTGGCGTGACACGATGAGCGTCAAAGTCCACCAGTAACATGTAAGTGAACAGGATCAGGAATGCCATGTACATCAGCTAAAATTAAAAAGAAAGTATCATTAATAATCTGACCAATTATCAACTTATTCATCAATGCATGCTCTGCAAAAAGCCTGTATGTAACAAGACTTTACAAGCCATCACAAGCAGTTCTATAACAAGCTTACCCTCTTTCAAAATTTCTTGGAAATTATGTGGAAATTATAAAAGCCCTTAAGGAATAAAAATATGAAATGATCAACCAAAAAAAAAAAGGAAGATTTAGGTCTCTTCAGAGAAGAATCGGACTTGATCAAAATATTTGCTGTGAATCATGCAAAATAAAAATTTCTTACAACATTTTAAATCATTGCTAGAGAACAGTAAATCAAATGACTTCTTATAAAAGTAAGATATGAAGATTTATCATTGATAAGTAAGACTAATTTCCCGATCAGTAATATAAAAGATAAGTGTGGTTACGAAGGCTAAATATAAAAGTGAAGTATAAAATCCAAACCCAGGTATGTGTTAAGTTGTGAACACTTAATCAATACATTTATGATAATTGTTTATGGTAATATAAGGCTATAACAGACATATATAGAAGAATCCTAGAAGCCATTCCTTTTCTGTGTACATGGCTACATCATACTGAATATGTAAAACGAATTAAATGATTTGACATAAAATGTGCTGCGAAGCAAATACTGAATCAAATTACTGCATTGTTGTAATTACATTCATATAGCGTATGATTAGAGCCTGATCACAAGACAAACCATAGTACAATATTGGTGATGTCTATGACATGAACGCTACAATGCATGGCAGAATAGGACAGTTAAGTGATAAACTAATAGAGAATGAAGGATGAAATCTAAACTCTCCACAACACTCTACACAATATAATTATCCAAATTAGTAAAAACTGTGGACATGCATCATCATTTCTAAGATTAAGTAGAACTTTCATGAACATACAACAGTCAATCCTAACTTGAAACCGCAGATGAAAATCATCTGTACAGAGATTCAGTTTAAAACCTTGTGAGTTTACGTCTGACAATTTTGCAGAATTTTTCTTTTTAGAGGCAGATGTTTGTATAGAATTTGAATTTAAAATTTTTCAGTTTATACTGGGAATTTTGCAAAACTTTTATTTTTATAGGTCATATTTTGACTAAATAGGGAAAACTCTTGTTACTTGAACATTCCTTATATTTTGGCAAAACATGAAGTAAAAACTGACAAAGTTCTTCTTATTAACTTTAATTAGTTGTGCTGTATACATGTACAACATACTGTAGTATAACATCACGTAAATGGATGTTAGTAAATCATATCAGTATGATTCAACAAAAAAAGTGAAAATACTACACACTACATCTATTAATGAAAATATTAATAGTAATGGCTGTTTTAAATAGTACAAGTTTTTAAAACAGCTGTGCCACAAAAGAGTCCATAGCCCACGAAACAGTCCAAAGACACCAAAGAGCACCCGTGTCTTGACCTACCGTGTGATTGGCAAACTTTGTAATAGGTGCAGTATAAAATGTTGTGATCTTCTGTCTAAGGTTGAAGCCTTCTTCTCCCATGAAACTCATCTCCAAATAACGGGACATCAGCGCGAATGGCACAAACATACACACAAGCACCTAGGGAAATGATATCAAATTTTTTGCATGACTAAACGGATGAAAAATTCAAATGTTTATAACAAGTACTCACCGAAAAATATGCAAATTTAGTAATTGGTGCTGTGAAGAAGGTTGTCACTCTGTGTAAGCAAGTCAGAGTTTCTTCTCCGAGCAGATGGATTTCCAAGATACGAGGAAACAACAATAGAAGTGGAAATAACACCACAGGAACAACCTGACAAAAACAGTTAGTAAAGCAATAAAACACATGCTACAAGTCTCAAGACAACACAACAGTCAGAACAACACAATAAACATCAGACATCAGATTTCTATATCTTTATTAATATGTGTAGTCCCAAACAGATCTAAATCCACTTGTCTACACATAGTAACTGTATATATCACAATGGGATAGATAAGAATGATATTTTCTATTTTAGAAAACTTTTAAAATGAAATCATTCTGACTTATATTTAACAGGGACTTGCTGATATATCAATGTATAAAACATAAAACATGATTCCAAACTTCAAATTTTCTGTCATATATGTCAGTATATGGATGCAATATGGCACTGTAATAAGTAGCCTTGATCAACTTTAACATTCTTATGCAAAATAAATGGACTTAAACCATGCCATATTTCTAGAGTTCAAAGACAAGTACATGTATCTTTTTATCATGTAATCATGCAAAGAATCTAAGAGATTTTTAGAAAGTTTTTGGGAGAAAGAAACAATGAATCAGTTTATGGCCATGGTTAAATGAACCCATTGTCCCACCCTTTTAATCAGTTTATGGCCATGGTTAAATGAACCCATTGTCCCACCCTTTTAATCAGTTTATGGCCATGGTTAAATGAACCCATTGTCCCACCCTTTTAATCAGTTTAGGCCATGGTTAAATGAACCCATTGTCCCACCCTTTTAATCAGTTTAGGCCATGGTTAAATGAACCCATTGTCCCACCCTTTTAATCAGTTTACGGCCATGGTTAAATGAACCCATTGTCCCACCCTTTTAATCAGTTTAGGCCATGGTTAAATGAACCCATTGTCCCACCCTTTTAATCAGTTTATGGCCATGGTTAAATGAACCCATTGTCCCACCCTTTTAATCAGTTTATGGCCATGGTTAAATGAACCCATTGTCCTACCCTTTTAATCAGTTTAGGCCATGGTTAAATGAACCCATTGTCCCACCCTTTTAATCAGTTTAGGCCATGGTTAAATGAACCCATTGTCCCACCCTTTTAATCAGTTTAGGCCATGGTTAAATGAACCCATTGTCCCACCCTTTTAATCAGTTTATGGCCATGGTTAAATGAACCCATTGTCCCACCCTTTTAATCAGTTTATGGCCATGGTTAAATGAACCCATTGTCCCACCCTTTTAATCAGTTTAGGCCATGGTTAAATGAACCCATTGTCCCACCCTTTTAATCAGTTTATGGCCATGGTTAAATGAACCCATTGTCCCACCCTTTTAATCAGTTTACGGCCATGGTTAAATGAACCCATTGTCCCACCCTTTTAATCAGTTTATGGCCATGGTTAAATGAACCCATTGTCCTACCCTTTTAATCAGTTTATGGCCATGGTTAAATGAACCCATTGTCCTACCCTTTTAATCAGTTTATGGCCATGGTTAAATGAACCCATTGTCCTACCCTTTTAATCAGTTTATGGCCATGGTTAAATGAACCCATTGTCCCACCCTTTTAATCAGTTTATGGCCATGGTTAAATGAACCCTTTTAATCAGTTTACGGCCATGGTTAAATGAACCCATTGTCCCACCCTTTTAATCAGTTTATGGCCATGGTTAAATGAACCCATTGTCCCACCCTTTTAATCAGTTTACGGCCATGGTTAAATGAACCCATTGTCCCACCCTTTTAATCAGTTTATGGCCATGGTTAAATGAACCCATTGTCCCACCCTTTTAATCAGTTTATGGCCATGGTTAAATGAACCCATTGTCCCAGCCTTTTAATCAGTTTATGGCCATGGTTAAATGAACCCATTGTCCCAGCCTTTTAATCAGTTTACGGCCATGGTTAAATGAACCCATTGTCCCACCCTTTTAATCAGTTTACGGCCATGGTTAAATGAACCCATTGTCCCAGCCTTTTAATCAGTTTATGGCCATGGTTAAATGAACCCATTGTCCCAGCCTTGTTATTGATGTGTTTAAACAAATGAATTGGGATGATCAGAAATATAATTGGTGAAAAAAGGTTAATTAGTCAGAAATTTGCCATGACCATGGTGAACCTCCTTGACCCAACCTAAATATTCCCATCCTTATTGTTTTTATTTTTTGTTTTTTTTTTAATGTACGGAGGAACATAATTCAGGAAAGTGATAAAAAAATTAAGTGAAGAGGCATTAATTGTAAACAAAACATAAAGTGACTTCACCTTACCATGGGGGATTTCATTTCACCATAATGGTGAAGTGAACTGTGCTGAAGTGTTTTATACAGAGGTTTAACAGTCACTGGATGGTAATTCAATCAACATATCCTTTTAGTCACACTTTTATTATATTGGACACTTTGTTGTTATGCATATACCATCCTCAATATTCCAGGAGTTCTGATCACTTTCACTCTCTGCACCCCTGGAACATTATATGGCAAATTTGAAGGTTCCATGTACAACATCTTGTGTTTAAGATGAGAAGACTAGTTTGATCCTTTGAGGTACAACAAATGAACCTCATGATAGCTTAGCCATATTTTGAATTTAAAGTTGGGTTTCACTCTTTTGTGATCTTCAAAGGAGCATTTCAATCTGTGATTGGTCAGTTTTTTCTCCTGAAACCAGCTCTAGACCAATCAAATTACTTTGCTTGTGCCTTTAATTTTGCCACGAAATGTTCCAGGAGTGCAGGGAGTGATAGTGAGTGTAACCTCTGGAATATGAAGGAATGTGAAAAGTGATTAAATGGTAGGAAAAGTAAAGTTGGTTTGATTACAATTCAGTGAAGAGATAGCTGCCTGTAAACAAGACATAAGTTGATCCATAAATATGATTGATATACATTGATAAAACTTGTTCCTTATTTAGACCTTAAGCATCACTGACAAGTCCTAGAAGGACTAGCAGTTTAATTTATTACTTGGTCAACTGTACCTAAATCTATATTGAAAGATGTTAATCCCTTGTGTGTCTTTAGTACAATCTTTTACACAGCGTACATACATATACAAATCATAACAAAATTGATTTTAGTGCTTTAGAGACCAGGATCAGAGGTCACCGTGATCCAGGAACCAAAATATGATAATTACTATCAAGTGTCATTTATAAACCTGAAACAATTGGTATACAGAACTTTAGACTTATGCATCTGAGATCAACAGCCAGAGGATCACCATTAAATGGCATGCTAAATTGCCTCTGCAAAATTTTTATATTGTAAAGGCGTATGTTTTAGAAAGTTTGTGTCATGAAAATAACCAGCCAAACAGGATCTTTTTTGTGATTTGTTTTGATAAATAATGAATGCTTCAAATATTGTGACCTTTACAGAACCCTAACACATCCCGATGACACCCAAATTCTGGTTGACACAGTAGGACCTAAAAGGATATGATGAATTGGACACACACACACATAGAAAAACAATATGATGATCAGATCTATGGTCCAATGAAGGATAGAAATTTATACACAGCACACTAGACATAAAACCCTGGAAGTAGTGTATAAAAAAATGTCACACTAGGTAATATATATTAGTATTCAACATTTAAAAAATTCAAAATATTAAACATATATATGTTCATGTGGTATAATTATAAATACTGTAAAATTCAGAAACTGTAACATTTTGCATCAATTGCCCTAAGTTTAAAATTTAAATACAATGTTCCATAGAACTAATCACATGGTATCAAGCAAAAACATATATCTTTATCTATCAACATGTATAAATGTCAAAGTAAATATAGTATTAGTATTCAGGTTTGTAATGTTTTTCTATAATTCTATATACAAAGTGTCTTACCCGTGTCCAGGGTGATACGATGCCTCGTTTCCATGTGATACTTATAGAGTTCTGACATGCTACCGATGCCAAGTATGCCTAAAACAATAAGAATTCAGATACATTACACACTATAACCAACATCACATTTCAGTAAACAAAGTGAGCAATGTATTAGATAGATACCACGCCCCCAACTCCTTAATAGTCAATGGTGACCTTAGACCTTTAACCTTAACCAATGACAAACTAACTTTAATCAGGTGTAGACCTTGTTGGTAGGATGCTGAAGTGTATGAATCAATTCTGTTCAGGTATTCATGAGATACCTTGTATACCATGTTATCACACAAAGTGATTATTACATAACCCCCACCCCACCCTCAGCCTTACGTGGAGGTATAATAACTGGACACCCACCCCCATACCTGGAAGATAACTTCTCTCCTATACATTCCTCCCATCCATGATTCCTGTCCTCTGTATGATGTCTGATATTCTATACATGTCTAACTCTCCCCCTCCCACCTTAAAGCTCTGACCACTGTATGTTTCCTCATCTCCAATCCTGACCTAACTCTTCCCCTTCCACCCACAACCTCTAACTGCTTTAGGGTTTCTCATCCCCTACTTAGTCCACACTCCCCCACCCCCCACCCCCCCCTGTAAGGTGCCCCATTTCCTATACAAAATCTTTGATACAGACCCGATCATAAGCTGAAGCAGCCATCGCCAAACTGCTCATATCACTCCAGGTTGGAGAGCAGCGTTCCACTAGCATCATAGCCTTCTCATGGTCCTTTATATGGCACTCGTCCAACACTTCAACTGCTAGTTTCTCAAACTCACTGTCAAGTTACAACACAGTTATTTCAAACACATGCATATTATCATTAATATAATTGCTTAATATGAACTATAATGTTAATAAGAATGGTTTCAAAATTCACAACACAATGACTTTAAGTCCAGTTTTCCAAATATCTATGGCAATATTTGTGTGGTACTTTACGTTCCATTAGACACATTAGTAACTGACCATGCCTTCCATGCCATAGCTATATATTGGTAACTCCTGAATACAAATACTGTCTTTTGTAATTGATAATCTGTATCAAAGAATTTCATCTGTTCCAAACAATATTGTTAAAGTTGAAATACCCTTCAATTCTTGGTCACAGCTGAGTTGGCAAGTGACAGTACCAATATGACAAAAGGATTTAAATGCAGTTTATATTGCAGATAATATCTACATGTGTCTTATCATTTTATTATCAAATTTTTGCTACAGCTATGGTGTTCCTGCACAAAAATAACCAGTCATTAGGTATGGCCAATTTAAATCAAATTTGAGCAATTATTAGGTGTCATGAAAACAACAGCTTTGACTCAGAAACTATATCTCAAAATTAATGTTCAATACCAAAAACCAAGAATTCCACTTTCAGTAATATCTTAATTTCAAAAACCACACTGAATTATTTTCAATAAACATAGAGATCCCTAAACTGTTGCATTCCTAAATCAGTCAAGACCTATTGTATATTAGTTTTACATCAGGTAACACCTATGGTTTTATATGCCAACAACAGCAGGAATGCCAAAATGATGCCTTCACTTTAATGCTGGAAATGAAATGATAATCAGTTCTTGTTTCATTTATTCTGACTTGTTTCTCACACTTAAACCCCATTACTGTACTTTCCAACCTCTAACCACTTACTCCTTGTACGCTAGAATCCTGTCTTTAATTGCCTGCTCATTCCGGTTGATGTAGGTAGACATAGTGCCATAGATACGAGAGGCTGCTACAGCTGATGTCACCGGCTCTCCTCCCATTTCCCATGCAAATTTGGCCATCCTCTGTCTGTAATAAACACCAAAGAAACTACAGGATTTATCTGAAGCATGTTTACCCTTATTACAGTAATAACTTATAATACTGGCAGTAATTAAAGATGTCAGAAATATTAAGCAGTGATTCTGGGACTACTGCTTTCTCCTATGAGACTCATTCAAACTTTGAGACACCATTTAATCTTTAAGTATTGTGACTCATAAAAAATTAAAATGGTGTTCTGTCCTTGCTTTAAAAAATCCCAATTTTTTAACCTAGAAATAAAATCTTATAGAAATATGATGAGTTATTCCATATTAGCTGCTACATGATGTAAAGTTATTTTCAAACAAAGTGAAAACTGGTCCACACCAATGCTGCTCTATCCTTTTTATATCATGCTAAATGAATATAATAACAAATACTTCTTCCATTCTGTCAATTGTTTTGGAAAAAGATGAGATTTATGATAAAAATTGTCCAAGCAACATATATCACCTCACAATAATTTATTGAGATTATATCTTGTTATCTATGGTTTAGACAGGTTAAACGAGGTAAAATCTTACTTAAGGAGGAGAATGGACCAGATTAGAATTTCCTTGTAGGGGTATACACAAAGCATATTGCCATCTGTCTGACTTTTGCTTGGATGAGGACTCTGGAAATTCTCATTGTACTTGTCCATAAGTATTTCCATCAACATCTTCACAGATTTGATGCTGAATTCCTCGTCACCCCTGCGTATACCATGTCTTGTTGCAATCCTCCTAAGATGTACAGTATCAGCTTTCTTTGTTGACAATGCCTGTAGCAATGATAATAATCATCTTATTCTCGATATCTTTCCTTACACAGATAAGTTCATGACACATCAACCATCTACAGGTGTCATTCTGTTTCAGTTACAATGATCAAGTTTGCATTTTGACATATTTCAACTATACCAAAGGTTTTTATTTATTTCAATGCCTGTGAAAGGGTGCTGGGCATCATATCAGCAACATGTGGCTAACTAATCTTTCGCTTAACCAATCGAGCTAAGCAGTTCTTCAGTCAAGCAGTAAATTATAGCTAGTATTTACAAGGTCTCCAGCCAAACAGTATAGAACAGCTAGTATTTACAAGGTCTCCAGCCAAGCAGTATAGAACAGCTAGTATTTACAAGGCCTCCTGCCAAGCAGTATATTACAGCTAGTATTTACAAGGCCTCCAGCCAAGCAGTTATTACAGCTAGTATTTACAAGGCCTCCAGCCAAGCAGTATATAACAGCTAGTATTTACAAGGCCTCCAGCCAAGCAGTTATTACAAGGGTCATGTGGAATAAGGAGAGGTAGAATTTGGAATTCTTATTATTACAATTCAAATATATATTATCATGTTTTTACCAGTATATAAAAAATTACCAGGCAGGTAAAAGAATTGATAAAGATGACATTTTGTTTTACCTTTACCAGCTTAACCCCAGATATTTCCAATACTCATATATCATACTGTGTATTAACTTTGGTCCTCATGGGTTTTAATATGTTGTAATAAAAAAGTGATTAACAATTTTCTTACTTTGTTCTCAAATTTCCAAAATCTGTTTTATAATTTAAGCTGTGTGTATATTTGTTCAGGGAACACAAATCAAACAGTTTGGTAGAGGCCATCAGTAGAGGGCACACTAACACGATCGAAAACATAGTGACACCAAGGAAACTAGAAATGTCTCTAAGACATGAATGCCCCCGTATGTAAATCAGAATCTGATCAGGTGTAGAAATATATATATTTATACTAAGGGGTAAATATGAACCTAATCTCTTGTGACTTCTCAAGATATATTGATTAGGAACAGTACAGGATGGGGCAAGATGAGATGCAAAAAGAGGAACAGTCATGGGTAACACAATACCATTACAAAGATGAACAGCGGACAACTTGTAAACATTCCCTATATGTGGCAAAGAAGAGATGTGATAGAGCTACCTTTTGGTAGAGTTGTGTCAGTCGTGTCTTGGTAAGGAATTCTTTCATCACCACTCCCTGCTGGAGAATAAGGTGTACAAATTCTACACGTTCCATTAAGATGGCATCCATCAAGATATCGTCTAGACTTCCTGGTGTCCAAATGCAGTCCTCACGAAATATGTCTTCCTGTGCTATGTCCACTCTATCCCAGGTCAGGGCAAGACGTAGCTGATTCAGTCGTTCCTTCTCCGTTGCTTCTCCTGACTTAGCTACAACCAACATATACACAATTACTTCATCGGGATTATAAAGAATTTTCACAATCTGCATACATTTAGTTAAGACAGACATTGCTCTTGCAATTTTTCTGTTAATCTCTAATAATCTCGAAGATTTTACTTCTTTTTTTAAATTGAAGTTGGTTGGGTATACAAACCCTGCGAAAGAAAACAAACTGATGTTCAGTGGGGAGTGACCAACTGAAAATGGCTTTGTTATACATTCTGATTTTTCTGATCAATAAATTTTAATAAACACTTTAATAAGGTTTGTTTAATTAACATGGTTTTGAATTCCTAAAATGAATATCCAAATTTACAGTAACAATATATTACAACCGTACAATATCCTCACCTTTCAACAAGCAGGAAAGAATTGCCAAATCCAAGTCCTCATTCTTATTCATGCTAAAATTGACCATCTGGAAATCAAAGTATGATGTGTATGGTCAGAAGTCTTCCATCTTAATAGATATCAAAAAAATATTCCTTCCAAGAAATCTTTAAAACAACCCAAAAGTGTTCTCATTAATCTTTGGTTGTCATCTACATACTGTACAAGTGTGAACATTGTTTACATTACAGCGTACCTTAGATTTAAATATACATTTGTATAATAATATTAATGACAACCATCAAGTTAGAGTTTCAAAAGTATCTTTGAATTGTTCATTGTTTACAAAGAGAAAAATAAAATTTCTATATGAAAAGAAGTACACCTTTTCATGAGAGTATCAAGATGATATATTTACCGTCATCTGAGAATCATGATTATACAATATTATTTACCGTCGTCTGAGAATCGTGATTATACAATATTATTTACCGTCATCTGAGAATCATGATCATACAATATTATTTACCGTCGTCTGAGAATCGTGATTATACAATATTATTTACCGTCGTCTGAGAATCATGATTATACAATATTATTTACTGTCGTCTGAGAATCGTCTGAGAATCATGATTATACAATATTATTTACCGTCGTCTGAGAATCATGATTATACAATATTATTTACCGTCTTCTGAGAATCATGATTATACAATATTATTTACCGTCGTCTGATTATTTACCGTCGTATCTGAGAATCATGATTATACAATTTATTTACCGATTATACAATATTATTTACCGTTGTCTGAGAATCATGATTATACAATTTTATTTACCGTCATCTGAGAATCATGATTATACAATATTATTTACCGTTGTCTGAGAATCATGATTATACAATATCATTTACCATCGTCTGAGAATCATGATTATACAATATTATTTACCGTCGTCTGAGAATCATGATTATACAATATTATTTACCGTCGTCTGAGAATCATGATTATACAATTTTATTTACCGTCATCTGAGAATCATGATTATACAATATTATTTACTGTCGTCTGAGAATCATGATTAAACAATATTATTTACCGTCGTCTGAGAATCATGATTATACAATATTATTTACCGTCATCTGAGAATCATGATTATACAATATTATTTACCGTCGTCTGAGAATCGTCTTAGAATCTTGATTATACAATATTATTTACCGTCGTCTGAGAATCATGATTATACAATATTATTCAATATTATTTACCGTCGTCTGAGTCATCTGAATCATGATATTTTTACGTTGTCTGAGAATCATGATTATACAATATTATTTACTGTTGTCTGAGAATCATGATTATACAATATCATTTACCATCGTCTGAGAATCATGATTATACAATTTTATTTACCGTCATCTGAGAATCATGATTATACAATATTATTTACTGTCGTCTGAGAATCATGATTAAACAATATTATTTACCGTCATCTGAGAATCATGATTATACAATATTATTTACCGTCGTCTGAGAATCATGATTATACAATATTATTTACCGTCGTCTGAGAATCTTGATTATACAATATTATTTACCGTCGTCTGAGAATCATGATTATACAATA
The DNA here is from genome assembly GCF_031769215.1 of Ylistrum balloti. Classification (NCBI taxonomy): domain Eukaryota; kingdom Metazoa; phylum Mollusca; class Bivalvia; order Pectinida; family Pectinidae; genus Ylistrum; species Ylistrum balloti. The sequence continues at coordinate 526,723 of NW_026781923.1, read as the reverse complement.
TTATTTACCGTCGTCTGAGAATCATGATTATGATGATTATACAATATTATTTACCGTCATCTGAGAATCATGATTATACAATATTATTTACCGTCGTCTGAGAATCGTCTGAGAATCATGATTATACAATATTATTTACCGTCATCTGAGAATCATGATTATACAATTTTATTTACCGTCATCTGAGAATCATGATTATACAATATTATTTACCGTCGTCTGAGAATCATGATTATACAATATTATTTACCGTCGTCTGAGAATCATGATTAAACAATATTATTCACCGTCGTCTGAGAATCATCTGAGAATCATGATTATACAATATTATTTACCGTCGTCTGAGAATCATGATTATACAATATTATTTACCAAATCTTTTTTCTTGAGACATAATTTTATTTTTTCCAGAATTGGCTCAGTTTTCTCTTCTTTTTCATCATCCTTCCATTTGGTTCCATAAGCTTCTTGAATTTTCCTTCGCAACTTATGCTCTTTTGTCAATTTTCTGAAAATGAATTTTGAACATGTATGAGGAAACCAATGAATTCAATAATTATGACCATATTAACCAGACTATACCTACATCAAAACCATCTTTTTGGACAATCCAATCATTTATTTGTCTAACGCATGGCAAGTATATGATTTTCAAACAAATATTGTAAATGTATGAAATATGATATGGCATCACAATATGGACTTCTGAAGTTTTTGTTTGCTGTGAAGACATGTGACAGTTTTTGAGATCTGGCATGTAATTATTAATTTTTTTAAGTCTGATGGAGAAGTAGTTGTTAATCTACTATCAACATCTGGTACAGATTTCCTTTTACACAGCATTAAAATGACTATTAGAAAGTTTTGCTGATAAAAAAAAATAATGATAAAACAAAAAATCAATAGAATCACAGAAGTGTTTCTGGATGTGTATGTACTCACTTAACATCATTCACCCTGTAATAGTCAGTGCTAAATTTGACTTTCAGGTGATATAAGGAGAAGAAAATTCCACACAAAAAAATAATCAATAAACTTGTGATATCATTAAAACAAACCAAAAAAGTTTCACAATTTGCATAATATCAAAAAATAATCCCTGGCATTTAATTCTATTCAATATTATGTATAAGGAATTGCACATCTATTATATTATTAACTTATTATTAATCTTGTGAATTTGACAATAAAGAAAAAATTATATTTTGTAGTATACCAATTGATAAGAAATTAGTTTTAAAATCAAATTAAATTCACTAAATGCAAGGAGACGAAATGGCAAATGATATTGATAAAGTTTGTGGTTGTTAATGCTGCATAAATATTTTCATTTTATTGAACTCAAATAATGTTAAGATGCAAATTAATATCAATGAAAGATGTTTATGAAGTGTGTGGTAAACTAAATGATGTAGAATTCTGAAGTTTAATATAATACCCTCACTGAAAAACATTTGAAGATCACAATAAATGTAAATGTTGTGGCACCTCTTACAATGTGGAAAATACGTTTATGGAGCTTGTGGTCTCCATGAAAATATAAAAATCTTTATAAAGTAAACTATGTCTATGAACTATGTGATTAAGTGTTGATAAAGCTTTAGATACCCTGAAGTGTAATGTTGGTAAGCATAACTTAGGATGTCCGCTGCTCGTCCTGTCCCCGCACATACAACCACTGGAATGTTCTGCTGAAGTGAGTTTTTAGCATCATCGATAGCATCTGTACCACCCTCTACCACAACCAATACTACAGGTATGCCTAGGCCTCCATCTGTAATACAACGTTCAACAGCTAAACAGGCAAACTTCCGTAATTTACTATCATGTTATGAAATTGATGTAGCAAAACAAATATTGAATATTCATGTAGATCAATCATTTTCATCATTGAAAAAACTTACCTTCTCTGGGTTGCTGCACTCTGTTTTCAAACTTGGCTCGAAATGCAGCAACACCCCCGTATCTGTTGCGGAACCCATCATCCACGAAAACAAAGTGGGTGTGGTTAGCATTCAGAGGGACTGGCTGTCCATGAAGGATAATGTTGCTTGTCTTGTACTCTGCATTGTAGAGGCCCTGAAAAACAACAAAATTCAAAGATCAATACAGGTTACATAAGGACTAAACTTAGAATGATGATGAACATCAACTTAAATTAATCAAAAATAAAAAATTTCTTGGATGGTAAAACAGCTGATACATATTTTTCAAGAATTAGTAACATACCAGATATTTGGTTCTGCATAGTTTAGTGACACAAACATCAGTAAAGGAATTGCTATACCTTGCTATCTGGACTCTCCAACACATGACGATGATTGACATAGCCCCAAGGTGCAATGCCAATACAACGGAGGACATGCGCCATTCTGTCGTTATTCCAGGTGAATGACTGGCCATCTTTGACCGCCATTCCCACATATTTCATCACACCCATGTTAAACCCAGACGTGATCAGCCAAGCATCGGTTGTTTTGGCTGCCTGCAACCCAAAGAAAGCAACAGCTCATTATAAGTTTTTGATGTATACAATCTGTCCCATAAAATACAAAAAGTTTATATCCTGTTTCAGAAATATGTCTAAATAATTCATTTTAGCTTCCTGATGACAATATTGTGCAAAATCTTAATTTTGTGCAATCAAACATTAATTGTGAGATATATCAATATGATAATAACATGGACAGGAAAATTTATTCCAAAATTTGTCAGCAATAACTACAATTTTCACTTCAATGGATCATAGATTTAAACTGACTTTTATCAATCCAGTAGAAAACTTCTCTCGGATATGTCCGTCTAGTTTACAGTTTTTTGCCCCTCCAACAACTGATATGACCAAATTAGGAGGCTTCGGCTGATTGATCTTCCAGTGGACTTCCATCAGCTCAATTAGATGATCTATGGAGTCTTCTGGTGCCAGTCTCACATACTGAAATAGGAAACAGACTATAGAGATAATCACACCTGTACTGTACAGTACTGTAATACAAAAAGTACACCTGCTGCAAACCAAAAAGACAGTCATACATATAATGTCAATGGTAATTCTCATTCAGTTATAGGAAACTTGCTACAGTGTATTTTCGTTACATAATTACTTTTCTGAAAATCAACAACTTTAACACAGAAATTTTCTCAGAAAATGGCTTAGATACTGATCACCTCTATACAAACCTTAGCTGGTTTCTGTCCTCCCATTGCATCTACATTGACAAAACTTATCTTCCCATATGATGTTGTAGCACTGGAACGTATTGCAGTCTCAGCATTCCAGCTGACAGATGGAAGATCTTTCATGTTTGGCATATCATTGTTGCCTTTATCAACACTGATATACTGCTTCAGTTCTACAACAAAAAAAATTTATCTTTATAACAGAATTCCTGGTTCTATAGACTGTAACACTGTATCATATGATGGTGTGAAACAATGGGAAATAACATTTACTCTGGTATATCTGACAAATACACACAAAGACTTACCATCTGGTACTAAATAGCTCTCCACCATGTCACGATCCGCATGTGAGTTTTGTGTGGGACCCTGCATACCATGATGACGGAGTAGCACTTCTCCACATTCACATCTGTGAAGGGAGAAAACAATGGTAATGGTTATACAGGTATTAGTTCAGAAATTGATCACCTAATCATGAAATGTCATTCATTAAGAGGCAAAGAAAGTTACTACTAACTGTAACAATTTTACAACAAAAATCTTATCATTACTTTAAAGTTTAAAACTCTCCATACTTACTTGCTCTTTAGCAACAATTGTTGCTGCTATATACTACATTTTGGTCTGTCTAATAATGACATTGATAGTGATATACTAAAGATATAGCAATGAATTCCAAGAGAAACCAAAATTCTGAGTTATATCAAACTTCTCTTCCAGGTATTATATACGTTACCTCATATCCCGAACCTTTTTAACCTCTGGAAGTTGTCCTTTTTTAGCCGGTACAAATCTAAAACATTCCTTCTGTTTGAAGTGGGTCCTAATGTAAAAATTGTTTTCCTGTCTTGCCTATAAAAATATTTAAGATATTCAATAATAACAAGGTGGTACTTTTATATAATAAAAACAAGTTATACATTTATTATTAAACCTGTTTCATATTGTTTAACATATCAGACGAAATCTTCTGAGATGAAAACCATTCTTGTAAATATATTTCTAAGGTTTATAGTGATAAACTATAAGAGATAAACTGTGTTGTATTACTTTGTACAATCAAAAGTTATAGAAAATAATCTTGATGGAATAATATTCCAACGCAAATTAAAAAAAAAACAGAAAGGAATGTTTGCGTCACTATCATGACAAAGAAGGTTCTAACCCTTTCAAATCCATCTTCTTCAGTATAGAATTTGGTCCGAGGCACACGGCCCATTCCTGGAATCTTCTTCCTCATTTCTGACCACCGGACCTCTTCCATGGTAAGGCTGTTTTGAACCTTAGCATAGGTTTCAGAGTTTCGCGAGCGTGACTTGGACATGTGTCCCCCACCAGTACTCAGTGGCACTGTATCAATGTCCTGAGATGATGCACGAGCGGGATACACTCTATTACTGATGGACTCCATCCCTACGTTAACTCCTGCCATGTTTGTTAAATCTTCAGAGCTCTGTTTGGTTCACTGCATTTTCTCTTATTAACATTGATCTAAACAAAGAATAAACAGAAAATGGTATCAAAATTTCTGATCCAATACAAATTATCTTTAAATTTTAATAATCTTAACAGACAGTAAAGACGAAAAGTTTAATTATAACAAATTTTGGGTCTGTACATGTATATGTTTGTCTTTTACTTATGCTTTTCTGTGAACTGATATTATATTCCATGCACTAAATTCTCTGGACAGTACTTAAGGCTAAACAGAATACTGGTTATCATCCTTTTAATCTTTTAATACAACTACATGTACAGGACTTCGGTGTGTTTAATACATGTACTGCTTCATTTTCTTTGAAAATCTGCTCTGATTATCCCTCAAACGTTAGATTATCTTCCCTCATCTGAAAGAATATCTTAGGAATAGAAACGTCCTAAATTATCAGAGACTTCTCAGAATAAACATAAATAACACATAAAAATGCATGTACATCAGTGCTCAATAAAACGAATGGGGAAACAACTACATGTAATTAACCAAGCAGACATCTTATCCTGCTGCCCTAGGGTCTAGGACCCATAATCTAATAAGGAAAATGGTTTGAAACTAATAAAATAGTTTTTCAGTTTCATGCCGGTATGAAAGAAAAACAAATTTGCAAATTTAGTGAATGCAACAAATCAGAAAGCTGCATTAAGTGTAAAAACATGAAAAATTAATTGTATTTGAATACAGTCACCAAGAGACCATAAACAGTACAGTGAGGGCAATGGTGGTCACAATTACTAGAGGTCTCCAAAAGATCATCATTGATTGCTGAACTGATATTCATATAATGATGAAAATAAGTATTTATGCATGAATATTCGTACATTCGTGATAAATAATGACTTTGGTAGGTATACATATATATATATATATATACATTTAAACAATTGTATATGAAAATTATACAATTATTAATACAGAAACATATATATGTTTGTCCGTTAAATATAATGTATTTGCATGGGTGCAGGTACACTTCGGAAAATTGAAATTGCAACGAAGGTGCTCAGTAGTACTGCACACACACAGGGTGACCGTGACTGGTACATAGACTGGACACTTATTCAGTGAATATTTTATAAGGTACTAGATATGCTTAATTTCCATACACAAATGGAAATATAAAAGTTTAGTATAAGTGAAGATTAACCCAATATCATGCCATGTCTACATACAATTAGTTCACTGCACTCACTGACTCGTGTGTTCAGCAGGTGCGCTGCTGAAGATTTGAAAAGAAGCGTTGAAATATTTCAGTGTAGTTATTGGGGTTTAACAATTTAGTACTAAGAACACACAATGCATAGTGTGTGACACTTACGCCATCCATTAGCCTAACCGTCTCCTAACACACCTCGGTCATGAACAGCCGACATCTTTGATTTCACCGGAAGTTTATGATGCTGCTATGGCAAGGGAACGATGACAAAACCTCAACTTCCGGTCTTAGCGAGACTTCACAATATCTTCAATCTCTAGCTATATAATTATGTTACAGTGCGATAGTACGCTGCATTGCTATATTTATCCTTTGTATTCAATTTTACATATCAGTATAACAGAATTAAAGGAAGAAAACAAACAGATTCACGTGATTAATGTTCAGTGGTTCGACGCTCAGCAGGGACATTTTTTTCCAGAAACGTGAAATTGAATTAATGCCTCGTTTTCCTTTAAACGATTAGGCTACTCAATAACCAGAAAATCCAGGGTTATGATGACGTTGGGCAAAAAAAGAAATACATGTTGAGATGAATGACCTCGCTGCACTCCAGGTCGCAAGGTCAATTGTTTTAAACTATTTAATTAGTCTTTATATCAGTTAGGCTATAATGAGGTCAGGTCCAGTGTCATGAAAATGGGCCAATCAAATTTCATACTGACAATGACATTTTTTACTACTTTCATGATAGCATTTGTCAAATGAGTTACCGTAATATTTAAACAACTTCACAGCAAATATAGACAAAACGTCTTTCATAATAGATAAATAAAGAAAAAAGAACATCAAAAGCAAAACTACTAAAAAACCAAACGTTGAAGATTCTATTTGTCAAACAGCTTCCTGGAATGAAGTGCTTCACAACAACTTTAGCTAATTAACTTGATCCTCATTCATTGTCATTGAGGTAAAATGAGTTTAAAATTTAGCCTGCATAATTACTGTAACACGAAAATTGCCGAAATCTCTTGGCTCTACAATATTGAGCCATACTGTAAGTGAGCAATACAGACCCTTTTGGTCTCTCATTATTCTTATGATAAAAACCTATCCGTATACCAGAAACTATAAAATTCCTGACACACTTTCTTTCGTCAAAAATGCTTCATCTCCACCAGCATCTGCTAGGCGCTAAATCCAACACAGCTGTTTCACTAAATGCATTTTTATACTTGTTCTAGTTGATACATCGATCTTGAAGAGACATTTTGTTACATTCCTCTCAGGTTGGTTGTTTATGGCTTTAAACATTTATGATTTATGATATTCAATATCTTTTCTTTCCTATGCAGTACATAGACTGGGTGCGAATAGTAGATGGAACCTTGCTTATAAACTAACAATCTCCCAATGGGTCCCAATATGCGGTAAATTAACAATCTCCCAATGAGTCCCAATATGCGGTTGGGTTAGTATGGCGATAACCTATAAAACTGTGTTTGGCATTAAGCCATTCTGATTCTGACCTTGGCTTTTCCTGGCCCTGAAATAAAATTGTTGTTTTTTGGTATAGGTTTAGAACTAATTCTAGGTGTATACTCAGCATCCTTGATCCCTCTCGTCTAATTTCGGCCCTGTCGACTGTGAAAGAGTGAAACGAAGGGAAGTAACTCAAGGATATCAGGTCCCGGTTGCTCAAAGGTTATTTAGAGTTAACTAGTGATTAGTGACAATGTTAAATTGCTACTTCTGAACAAGCAAAAGCACTCTCTGCGACTATCGCTGACCACTCTCGGCCCCTATCGCTGACCACTCTCGGCCCCTATCTCTGACCTCTCCCTTCCCCTATCGCTGACCACTCTCGGTCCCTATCACTGACCACTCTCAGCCCCTATCACTGACTACTCTTGGCCCCTATTACTGACCACTCTCTGCCTCTATCACTGACGATTTTCGGTCCCTCGGCTGTAAAGCTGTACAACGAAAAACTCCGAGAGGCTAAACAAAATGAAAACTCACCAGATCTAGTCCTAACTAGAGAACTCTGATTTGTGTACTGAATAAAATTAAGGACCCATTATAGAAGGGTTCATTATTCCCTGATAAACCTTACACAAGGAATTTATTTCGGGGACGCATTTGTGTCTCGATCAGTGAGAATGGTATTATTGAGTGTTTGAAATATTTCTCTGTATTTTATTTATTGATACCTGTTTCTAGTACTTCTCTGCTAAATTCAACTTACCCACTTTTTCTTACTTCAAACTATAAGATATTTGTGTTTTCACACACTGTCATTTCCTAGTTTTATATGCACTATTGAAGAGCTACCTAGCATATATAATGGTTACATTGCTTGAAGATAATATAAAAATATAATACTTGTAGTTCACATTACAAAATGAAAACACTTCTATCTATGAAATAGATTAAACTGAATATTTCAATTACATATATAGTAGGATAAACTACAATGATTTGGCTTTTATCCAGGAAGTGATAACTATCATTCTCATGTAATCATTCCATGATTGACTAAAATTTCACAAATGATACATCAAAATTTGATTAATATCACAGCTCCGTAATACTATAAGATCAGCCCCAATTAGGACTAGTTTTTATCCTGTTCCCTTTGATATTTTCAGCCTTATATCTTTGTGACATAACGTTCAGGAAACTGACATTCTTTTGTATTTTATCTGGCATTAGTGATCAATGTTGATGCTCTTAATTTTCAAATAAAATGTTAACCAATATTGACGGTCTTCATTATTTATGATCTACTTATTCTAATCTTACCTATTCCTGCATAAAGTGCGAAACTCGTGTTGCGTATGATGGAAGATATGTATTGTGTTTCTGTTTTGAAATTATATTGGTAAAAGGTGTGCAAATGGTCTCGTTTGAAATAAATCACTATCATAACAGTCACACTGAAATTGGCCTTTCAGTCAAATGACTATCAAAAGTGACAAACTCTATTTTTTTTGGCCCTTTGAGACTTTTTTTTTTTTTTTTATTAATTTGTTTTACAATTTTACAGAAATACAGGCCGTTAAATCCAAGACTCCTCTACATATCCTGATGAAAAACAAATGATTTTTCGCGCACATCACATATTATGTATGGCATGTGTATTTGTTGTTTTTGTAGTAGGGGCGAACACATAACAATATGTATCATTTCTACATTTGATAGATCTATCATTACAAGTAATATACCAGTTATATTTGTCTGTATCAGGATTTCCTTAACACCTGTGAAAAACATCATTATGTGTCATCAGATCATACCTGTCCTGTTGTCACACGTACATGTATATCAAACACTTCTTCATTTGGTATTAGAACTTCATCAATATAGTAATGATTACTCTCTACTGAGTGGTGTGTGCTGGAATGTGATCATTTGAAATAAGAACACTATCTGTTACCATAGACGTATTACATGCATGTGTTATATACATCTCTGCTGTTACGGAGGCCATTTCTGAGATATACATATATATTTCAAATTGGCAAAATTTTCCCTTATTTTTATTGGATAAAAGTTCGTCTTGTGAAGGTTGATGATTTTGTAATATATGAACTCTGCATTTCTAAATTTAGAAAAAAACCCAATTTGGACCACGTATAATATGGACTTCATGTGTCTGAATTTCCAACACAGTGCAGACCATGTGGAACCCGGAGTATAAGTTATGTACAGTTTATGCGTGTCTGACAGGGATAAAGATAATCTAATTCAGGTATTTTATTTTCTAAAAGTTTTTTTTTTAATTTCTGTAAGTCTGTTAAGAAAATAAAGTCAATTGTTGATTATTATGTATTTGTCCGAATGATACGAGTATTTCATAAATTTTAACAAAGCAATAATCAAATTACAGGTACATTTGTGAGGGATTTTGAACAATTATGGTGTTATGAACCTAGTAGAAAAATATCGACTTCGGATTTGGGCCTTGCACGGCCCCCAGTTAATATTTTTCTAACAGGCTGATGTCTTGATCTCGTCTAGCAAAATGTTTGTTAATGAGGATTTTTTTAAAGTTAAAAATATAAACCGCATCTTGAAAAACAGTGAATTGCAGCTTACCATCGACGTCTACAACGATATATGAACTAATGGACTAACGCTGTTCTATATACCGAGACAGACTGATGTGTTGGTGTATGATGGAGCTTTTATTTGGAGGTTCGCTGTTGAGAACAGCAGGATTATCTGCCTTAACAATTCTACTTGATCATGATCAGTCAAATGCTTCCACGTACAAACGGAAAGTGCTAATTTTAAAGCGTCTAAATAACAGTGTTCTTCGAACTTCGCCTCAGATGTGAAACGACCGACCGGTGATGAGTGATTATTTATGTTTTGTATCTAGTTACAGCACACTATTGATTCCATTTCAACATGGCTCATCGATATTTAATTTGTCTTGCTGCAAGGGGTGAGTTAAAGACGTACATTGCTAATGCATGTGTTAAAATAATCTTGACATGCCGAGGTTACAAAACACCGGCTGGTTAAACATAACAACCCAGCTGATCGATGCATGATACTGACCTTCAAACTACAAAAACACAACAACGTGTAAACAATTCTGGATAAGACTTATTTACTGTTCATATTTAAATATATATACAAACCTGGACATATTGACTGAAAGCAGCTTCTGATCTTCTTAGTTTGGATTGAATATATATTTTCACTAAATTGAAGTAAACAGATAGAAGTAGGGTTAGTACTACAGTTAAATTCAAGTTCACTTCCATCCTTCTCAGCTCCCAATCACTGTTTATACACAGTTTGACAGCATTTACTTATGCTTCTCATGGTGGTTTCAATGATAATCAAAGTGTCACAATTCTCGAATATTTCTCAAGAATAACATTAAATAAACATTGTGAACTGTAATGTATTTGTGAACCATTTATGTCAGCTAGCTTAAGAGTCAGTAGTATGAAACATTCACAATATATAATATGAAAAACTTCATTTTTTTAGTAAGTATATTGTAAGTAAATAATTAGTAGGTGCTTTTAATAGTGCAAATAGCCAGGTAAATTTTTATGTGAATTAATTTCATATTAGAGTACATTTGTATGAGCATGCATAGTGTGATTCTGTAATGGCACAAAACTACTTTCAATTTTGCTTTTAAATGACAAGTTTTGATCTCTATGATATGGTGACAGAAATGGATGTCTGTATATTGTAATAGTCTATATGACATTTCATCATGTAGGTGAACTGAATTGGTGCAGACAAGGGGAGATAATTTGTGCAACAGTAAATGGGATATTGTGAATCAAAAGTTGAAGTTTAGTCCTTATTCCATAAGATAGAAAAATGCTAACATAAAAAAATTGTCATATATACAAATGTTCACCAACTGTTCTTAGAGTAGAGATCTAGACTTTGTAACAAAGTATGTTTTACAGGTTTAGTGAACTCTTTGTAAACAACATTTATGATACACAAGTCTAAGCTTGGATAGTTCAAATCAAAGTTATATTTAATGGAGGAAAAGTCTGGAATGAAGTGTGTTAGATGAGATGGGATATGAGAATGGTCATCCTAAACATTGTGTATGACATGTGCTGTCAGAGTAGTGCTTATTTACTTCATAGCAAAGGTCCTCTGAGGTCTTTAGCTTCTTTAGCAATGAGTTGATATAGAACACTTGATGATTTACTTCTTCAGGCTCTTAGCCCGTTGTCTTAACCTGGCTTTAAGTAGCTGCTCAGAATTATCATAATAATGCAAAGTATCAAAATATGAAATGAATTCTGATAAATTGTATTCAAATAATCTATATTCAGCCTTTACCTATTCTTCTATATTTCATTTTATGATTTCTGTGTTGATAGCTCCTCTCCAGGGAGTGCTAAGCCCTTGTAGAAGCTGTGTAGGAACAAGTCAGAAATGGTAAGTAAAGTATTATTCTACCTTATAATCATATAATTTCTCAAACACTGTTACCTTTCCATCGAAGCAACCAGAGTTCAACTTCTCAATCAGACATGAAAAAGTATGGGGTCCCAGGTCTGACCAGTGAGTTAATATAAAATTTTCCCTGGTCACTCTGCAAGCTTTCTTGCATTATGTATATTTCTTAGACTCCTCACATACCTCTATTGACACCAACAAACTTAAAGAGATTAGCATAAATTGATGGGAAGTGTTTTATAATTGTTAAGAAATAAATGAAGTCAGTTATTAAGATTAACTGAATAGATTCCTTCTTAGGAAATAAAAATGAATATCATTACAATAAAATCATGAAACTTGAAAAACGTTGATCATCACAAAACACTAGTCAATTTGGTTTTCTCATGGATTGATTATTTGGGTAACAAAAACTTATATCTTATTTTGAAAGAAATTTATTGCAGATGTACATAAAATTATAGGAAATAAAAGTGGAGAGTATACAAAATGATTTTACACTCAAATTGACTTGATAAATCAATTTTATTGATAGAGTTGCAGTTAATGATCATTTTGTAGACACTATATTAGGTTTGCTTATATATTTCACTTTGTCATTTACAGCACCAATAATACATCTTTTGATGCCTAAAAGACTAAAAAGACTTTGATTCAGGGCAGTGTGGTTTCCTTCAGTACCCCATGGTACATTGACAGGTTCTAGGAGCATACTGTTAATTGTTCTTTTATTATCAATATTTGTTCAGGGAGTTCTGGTATCATCTTTATTACAGGGGGGGATATCATCTGTGGGTGTAGTATCTGTAGTAACATGTATTTTAAATTTTAACATGACATCAGGGGAGTGACTTATTAAAGGAGCATTCTACTCAACAAGAGATATGTTTAGGATTCTAATACCAGGTATGGGCTTATTGCCAGACAGGTATCGTACTTGGGAATCGCAAAGAAAAATAGTGAAGATGTCCATGAATTTTACTGAATGGATCACATCAGCCTATACTCTACACATTTTCCATTGACTTTTGTTGAGATCCTTTCACCTCTTTTGTAATAGTCCTAATAGGAAAAAAAACAATTTGGCTAAATTTTGACACTGAAACAAAAAAAGAAACTGGTGGATGTGTGGTGCGAAAACTCTGCAAAAATGAACAGTTATATGCAAGGGCAGAACACACTCTGGGCTGAAGTGTTCTTGTATACAATACTGTCTGGTACATGTACAGTAGGTTGTAGATATACAATGGTATGAGTTGTAAGATAAGATAAGGTGTGATGATTTGTGGTATTTATGATTCATTTAATTATCTTACTGTTTTGCAGGTATTCAAGGAGTTCAGTATCTCCACTCTTACAAAACAGACATTCCCCACCACACAAAGGCCTCACACCTGTCACATATATTACCTGCTCGTCACATAATCTCTCACTAACTGTTGATGAATGCTTCAGAGACAATCAACCTAAACATATACATTTTGGTAGCTCTTGTATAGGTAAATCTGTAGATTATAGAGTATTAAATCACCCTGTGTTATCAATAAATCGTCATTTCCATACGACTACAACTAATCGAAAAGAGGAATCAACTGTTGAAAAAAGTGTGAAAGCTTTACAAGACAAACCTCCAGACACAGAGCCTAAAGCAGCACCAGTCGCAAGTGCCCAAGAGACTCAGGTGGTGGCAACAAAGACTCTATGGCAACGCTTTGTGGCTGAGTTGAAGCATTATTATCATGGGTTTCGACTGCTGTGGCTGGATGTAAAGGTCTGCAGAAGGTTAGTGTGGGCACTGCTGAATGGCAAACAGCTGACCAGGAGAGAAAACAAACAGGTAAATTTTGTCCAGACAAATAGCTCTATATAAATTAATGTCATTGCTTATGATGATGACTTTATCATTCTTCTTTGCTCAATACCTTTGATTCAAAGTACATGTATGTAGAAATCATTGGTCTTTCATGTTCAAAGTACATGTATGTAGAAATCATTGGCCTTTCATGTTCAAAGTACATGAATGTAGAAATCATTGGCCTTTCATGCTCAAAGTACATGTATGTAGAAATCATTGGCCTTTCATGCTCAAAGTACATGTATGTAGAAATCATTGGCCTTTCATGCTCAATGTACATGTGTGTAGAAATCATTGGCCTTTCATGCTCAAAGTACATGTATGTAGAAATCATTGGCCTTTCATGCTCAATGTACATGTGTGTAGAAATCATTGGCCTTTCATGCTCAATGTACATGTGTGTAGAAATCATTGGCCTTTCATGCTCAAAGTACATGTATGTAGAAATCATTGGCCTTTCATGCTCAATGTACATGTGTGTAGAAATCATTGGCCTTTCATGCTCAAAGTACATGTATGTAGAAATCATTGGTCTTTCATGCTCAAAGTACATGTATGTAGAAATCATTGGCCTTTCATGCTCAAAGTACATGTATGTAGAAATCATTGGCCTTTCATGTTCAAAGTACATGTGTGTAGAAATCAATGAAGAAATCATTATTCATTGTTCAGCATTTGTAAGACAAAGAATCCAATATGTAGGCTAAGGAAATAAAGTACCTAATCTATCATTATGGGAAGCTAAGTACCAAACATTTATAAGACCACAGTAAATACCCATCACGTCAATGATAGAAACACATTTCACAATTTTTTTCTTTCTTTCTATATTTACATTAAAATGATTATTGATATGGTTCCAGCTGGTGAGAACGTCTGCTGACCTGTTTCGACTTGTGCCTTTCATGGTATTCCTTGTAATTCCTTTCATGGAGTTCCTTTTACCTGTTGCCCTGAAACTCTTTCCCAACATGTTACCCAGTACTTTCCAAGATGACAAGCCTGGCAGTAAGAAGGAGGTACAGTGGTTTTCATGTTATTTTACTTTGTCTGATAGCTGCAGATAACTGCATTTTTATGTTATACAATGTACATTTAGTATAAAGACTCCAACATATGTGTACCTGGATTAGTCATACATGTATACTCCTAGATATAACACTATGGATCAGTATGTTGTTCTGATTGACTAGTCACATTAAACATTAGTTATTCATTACACAGGAACTGTATTTGGAAAATGATATCCACGAAGTTTGACTGATTTTAGTGCATACTTACTGTATTTTCCCCTTTCCATTCATGACTTATAAATGTTGATCAATGATCATTTTAGAAATAGCATGATGTCATGTTATATTATGAACACTCTATTGATCTGACTTAACATCAAATTATTTTTATCTACAGCTGGAACTGAGTAAAAAGAAGCTGAAAGTTAAACTGGAGATGGCAAAGTTCCTTCAGGATACCATCGAAGAGAGTTCCCTGCAGTCAAAAAAGGGCAAGAAAGAGAGCAAAATGGTGGGAGAGTTCTCAGAATTTCTACAAAAGGTAATGTTACTTTGTCTGCGTCGTGTCTATGTTGTCTGTTACAGATTTACATGTGGTCAGACAGTAAACATGTAACTATCTTTGGGACAAATGTCTACAGAATGATTTCATTATATCAAAAGAAAAAAGTCAACTACCCCGGTACCTATAAAGCTTATAGAAGGAATCTGGTGATTGAAAGCACATATCACATGAAGGATATTATAACAACATTATCATATGTCACAATAGATATAAGTTAAATCTCATAACAAGATGACTTGAAGGAAACAGATAGTGATCTTTATGCTTGGATGTCAACATAAACATAGTCAAAACTCATGTTCAATAAACCTAGGGCAAAACGTGAACAAAAGAAAGATTTGTATGGAAACTCTGAAAAAGTTCATGCAGAATAGGACTAAGTGTTCTAGAAGGGTAAGCATCTCCTGCTTCATTGATGATATCTGTCATGTTATTCTTTATATATAATGACTATTTGTTGTTGTTACTATGTTTAGACTAAGATTTTAGGATATATCCAGTTTGAAAATTATTTGTTTGCTTACAAATGAATTAAGCTAGTTTTGTACTCATTTTAATGTAGGTGCGTCAGGAAGGCTTTGTTCCAGAGAATGAAGAGATTCTACGGTACAGTAAGCTGTTTGAGGATGAGATAACCCTAGAGAATTTGACCAGACCACAACTTCAGGCACTTAACCATGTATTAAACATCCCAAACTCATATGCCCCTGATAACATGCTACGTTTTCAACTGAGAATGAAACTACGACAACTATTCGCTGATGATAAGGTATTCTTATTTTCTAGTAAAAAAACACCAAGAAAATGCCAACACAGAGATACTTCTTATGTAAGAGCTTGTACAGTGATATGATGTGATTTTATCTATAGATTCATATATTGTTTTGAATATTTAAGTGTAATAACCTTTGAACTTTATGTGGAAAATCCAAATAAAAGAATGAAAGTGTCTTCAGATTAAAATCACATGGAATGATAGCTATTTCACAATTTCTAAACATATCATAAAAATGGCATAGCTTAAGCTTAGAATGAAATGTAAGTCCAAAACAATGGTGGGAAATGTAAAATGTCCTCTGAAGTTACCGGTAGCAAGATATAGCGTATCAAAAACCATGGGCAGACTGTTTATGGTTGAGTTGTCTCCCCTTTTATATTGCTAACAATTTGATTTGTGTTTAGCAACCATCAATGGCCAGGGTGATTTTAGGCCAAACTTCTTTGTTGAAAGGTCTAGTAAGAAACTGGTTAGGACATCAATGCTTCATTGAATTAAATGAATTATCATTGCACTATTTTTGGTATGAATGTATGTAACAAGTCTTTAACACAGAGCTATTACTGACAAACTTGAAGGGTGTTATGATCCTAATTAACATACAATGTAAATGAAGTCTGGTAGAGCTTTCAGTAAAGGATGTTCCTTGAGCACATTTTGTTATTTCTGACAAACTGCATGAAGCAGGTGAATATTTATGCTGGTCAGCAACAAAATTTAATTATATGTGTTATATTAACACAATACCACAGTATCTTAACAGATACTTTGTTTTTATATGTTCATTTTGATAGAATAGGTTTACTTGATTAAGTCATTCATGTGATATTGTGAAGTGCTTGTAACATCTACAAGTGTGACAATGTCAGTGAGATATATGATGTGGTCACATGACCAAATGGTATTATAATCTCGCTACACACGTTACCTACTCTGTATGTGTACATACAATGGATGTTCGTCTGCTGAAAGGCTGTAATAATAGTGGACATAAAACCTATTAAACAGATAAACAAGCATTGGATGGATGTAGAGTATATCTTATAAGTAAGTTGGTCAGCTTGCATTATAGTAATATACCATGTGGGTTTTCCATTGGCATTCTGGTTTCTTCCTTCACTGACCGAAGACTCCTTGCACACTTTCTCCAGACCGTCAATAAATATTTGTATTTGTTGGTATATCATGTTTTTCTACAGCGGTAAAATATATGACATTTGTAGGACATGTTAAACATGTATAATCATTAAATGGGGTATCAGTTTTACCAATTCATGTTTTTATTGGAGTTAAAACTTGTATTGATAGATGATAGAAAAGGAAGGCATAGACAGCCTAACAACCTGGGAGCTGCAGTCAGCAGTACGAGCAAGAGGAATGCGTGCTTTAGGTGTGTCTGAGGAGAGACTAAAGGTACAACTTCAACAGTGGCTGGATCTGCATCTGACACAGAAGATCCCAATATCTCTCCTTCTCCTCTCACGGGCGCTCTACCTCCCCGAAACTCTCTCTACACCTGAACAGCTGAAGGCTACTATCTCGGCTCTGCCAGAGTCTACGGTATGTCTAATGCGTAGATAAGGTTTGGAAAGCAATTGAAAAGGAACAGTTGCATTGTCATGAATAAAACTTGAATGATTTGAAATATTGGAAGATTATTTTTGATATTGAATTGGGAATTTCTCTTCAAATTAAAGATTGCATTTTATCATTCTAACCCTATCATTCAGTAACAAGATAAGTTAGTGTATTGTCTGGAATATTTTTCAATCAATTTCATTTACCTACAAAAATTTGCTGTATGGGAAGTGTTTATTCTGTCCTCTTCTATGTTTCTGTAGGATAAATCAGTTTTTTTTTAAACTTGGTAGGTATTTAAGATACCAAGTTGACACCTGCTCTAGCTGAGTTTAAAGTGGAACAAATTGATCGCATAATTTATTAATATATTATTCTTTTAATTTGTCAACAGTTTTTACTTGTACAACTGAACTTCAGTACAATGTTTTGTCTGTTGGCAGACTACAGAGGCGAAGATCAAGGTAGCTGAGATCCACGGAGAGAAGGTGGACAACAAGGCTAAGTTAGAGCTGATCAAGCAACAAGAACAGGTCATTGAGACAGAGAGGAAGGCAAAGGATGAGGAACTAGAGAAAACAAAGGCAAAGGATGAGGAACTTGAGAAAGCCAAGGTGAAGGACGAGGAACTTGAGAAAACGAAGATGGAGGAGGTCAGTGCTTAACATATAAATATCATTGTCGTTTTTAAAATGTAATCTGCACTTCAGATTTATTGAATTCAGATATCCTTCTGTATTGATCTAAGTTTTTTGTGAAAAAATGTTTTTGAAGGATGGGGGGCATAGTGGAGCATAGTGTCACAAAATATACCCCCACCCCACAAAAAAAATTGGGGGAAATGTAAAAGAGCATATACTGCAATAGCTTTCTTCAAATAGAGATTTGGCTATGCTTAATATTTATTTTGGTAGTTAAAACTCCAGTTAATAGGTCTATCACAAATGTTTTTTTTTTTCTCATTTCTATTAACTTCTCATAAACTAAAATAAAAGGCCTGGAGGCATGATATTTGGGTGGTATATATATACACCAGATGAGTGTTATAGGCCCATTGGGCCTCTTGATTTGTTTTTATGATGTGATTCATGTTGATGTGGTGTAAAAATATTTCTCCTTATCAGACAGTTAATGGGATGAAAGTAAGACTACACCTAGGCAACCAAAACATGAATAAATGTGTTGTTAATCAACTTTCATAATAGGTGATAGAAGAGGTAGAAACACCAGCCCCACCTGAGAAAGAAGTTGTGGAACCAGTGATGGTAGACACAGCACCTATCATGGAGGCCAAACCTACAGAAAGTAAGACAAATATAGTGTACTTGAATATCAACTGATAACTATGTGTTACATATCTGTACCCTTCTTAGCTTCAAAGATAAGACACAATGATCTACAGAAATGAAACCAATTTCTGGAATTTTCAGATATAATGTTAAGTTAAAGGCAAATTTTACTGTAGAGTTGTATGTGTATACATAATATTTCTGAATGTCCTCAAAATGAATATACAGTTAGGGTGACTGTAAACAGTGAGGGAGACTTTATATAGTGATGATGACTGTAGACAGTGATGTTGACTCTAGACAGTGATGTTGACTGTAGACAGTGATGTTGACTGTAGACAGTGAAGGTGACTGTTGACTATAGAGAGTGAGGGTGACTGTAGACAGTGAAGGTGACTAGACAGTGAAGGTGACTGTAGACAGTGAGGGTGACTATAGACAGTGATGTTGACTATAGACAGTGATGTTGACTGTAGACAGTGAAGGTGACTGTAGACAGTGAAGGTGACTGTAGACAGTGAAGGTGACTGAAAACAGTGATGTTGACTGTAGACAGTGAGGGAGACTGTAGACAGTGAGGGTGAATATAGACAGTGAGGGTGACTAGACAGTGAGGGAGACTGTAGACAGTGAGGGTGACTGTATAGAGTAGACAGTGAGAGTGACTGTAGACAGTGAGGGTGACTGTAGACAGTGAGGTTGACTATAGACAGTGAGCGAAACTATAGACAGTGAGGGTGACTGTAGACAGTTAGGGTGACTGTACACAGTGAGGTTGACTGTAGACAGTGAGGGAAACTGTAGACAATAAGGGTGACTGTAGACAGTGAAGGTGACTGTAGACAGTGATGTTGACTAGACAGTGAGGGAGACTGTAGACAGTTAGGGAGACTGTAGAGAGTGACTGTAGACAGTGAGGGTGACTAGACAGTGAGAGTGACTAGACAGTGAGGGAGACTGTAGACAGTGAGGGTGACTGTAGAGAGTGGACAGTGAGAGTGACTGTAGACAGTGACAGTGACTGTAGACAGTGAGGGTGACTGTAGACAGTGAGGTTGACTGTAGATAGTGAGGGTGACTGTAGACAGTGAGGGTGACTATAGACAGTGAGGGAAACTGTAGACAGTGAGGGTGACTGTAGACAGTTAGGGTGACTGTACACAGTGAGGTTGACTGTAGACAGTGAGGGAAACTGTAGACAGTGAGGTTGACTGTAGACAGTGAAGGTGACTGTAGACAGTGATGTTGACTGTAGACAGTGAGGGAGACTATAGACAGTGAAGGAGACTGTAGACAGTGATGTTGACTGTAGACAGTGAGAGTGACTGTAGACAGGGAAGTTGACTGTAGACAGTGAGGGTGACTGTAGACAGTGAGGGAGACTGTAGACAGTGAGGTTGATGTAGACAGTAACAGTGACTGTAGACAGTGACAGTGACTGTCGACAGAGAGGATGACTGTAGACATTGAGGGAGACTGTAGACAGTGATGGTGACTGTAGACAGTGAGTGTGACTATAGACAGTGAGGGAAACTGTAGAGGGTGAAGGTGACTGTAGACAGTTAGGGTGACTGTACACAGTGAGGTTGACTGTAGACAGTGAGGGAAACTGTAGACAGTGAGGGTGACTATAGACAGTGAAGGTGACTGTAGACAGTGATGTTGACTATAGACAGTGAGGGAGACTGTAGACAGTGATGTTGACTGTAGACAGTGAGGGTGACTGTAGACAGTGAGGTTGACTGTAGACAGTGAGGGAGACTGTAGACAGTGAGGGAGACTGTAGACAGTGAGGTTGATGTAGACAGTAACAGTGACTGTAGACAGTGACAGAGACTGTCGACAGAGAGGATGACTGTAGACATTGAGGGAGACTGTAGACAGTGATGGTGACTGTAGACAGTGAGTGTGACTAGTTGTTTTATTTCAAGAAAATTCAAACTTAAAGACTGCATTAATTTAAAAGATATCTGTCTACAAAGGTCACTCTACATAACAAATTGTTAACTATATAGGCCATTTGTATATGACAAATACCTGTCTGTAAAGGTCACCTGTATAAACCAAATACCTATCTATACAGGTCACCTTTAGAAAATCCACCTTTATATAACAAATCCCTGTTTATAAAGGACACATTTATATAACATATACCTGTCCAGAAAGCCGCAATGGCCATTTGTCTCCCTTTTGTGCCCTTTGTTGGTAAGTTTGACTCTACATACATCAAATAAAGTTACCATAAGGAAATATGACATCATCTTTAGAACAACATCACATGAAACATTTGTGTATGACAAATTGCAAAGCAAAAATTAGTTCTGTCAGAATAAGAGATTAACTGATCTACTGATAAACAGATAAAAGAGGATTGATGTTTTGAATTTCTGTTACTAGCAATGGTGGATGCAGCCCCATCTTTAACTGAGAAGGAGGATGAAGAGGAGGAAATCACACCAAAAGAGTTGGAGGATATCGAGGCTGCCCTGGGTGAGATTGCACATGAAAAGGCAATTAATATTGACCAGGAGAAGATCAAAGACCTGAAGGAGGATGTAGAGGAATACAAGGAGGTAAGGATGGTGTTAAATGGTCAATTCTTTCAGTAAATCACTGAAATATTTATGTAAGTTCAATGTTTTCTGCCTCATTTAATTTCCAAGGTAGTGAAACACTGGTCATCTCATCTAAATAATAGTATATTGTTAGATAATTGTGATGTTGTTCACAATGATAAACAAAATCTAAAGACACTGTCATACATGGGTCATTTCAGTTATATAACAAACTAGATATACAAGGTCAAGGTCAACTTCTCAAATGTTACCATTTTGATGTAAAACCTTCAAAAGTCTCTTTCCTTATCTTATAACAAAGTTGAACAAGGATTTTCTCCTTTAACTAGTTGTTACATTAAAACATTGTTAAGGTATAGATACAGTAGACCTGCCCTGTGATAATGATTTTGTATAATCTCTCTGATATCTTATGGCCACGCTTTCCTTGTTTATGTTTTGCCTAAAACACTTATACATTAACAATTTCCTTTTTTTGTACCTAGGACTTAGAAGACTTAAAGGCTGTGATATTGGACAAGGGATTAGAGGAGGACCTTGTGGAGTCCAAGGGTGCCAAACGTCTCGCTAAACAGGTCAACAAGCTGATTGACACCATGGACTCAGAGTTTGCTAAGCTGCACACAAAGAAGGAAGAAATCCAGGAAGCCATAGAAATGGGTGAAGTCAAGATAAGACGAAGTGCTGAGTTCAAAGAGGATGAGGAGAAACGAGATGCATTCCTGCAGAAAATGGCAGAGGAAACGTATGTTGTCAAAGTTCTTAAGTTTTTACATTTTACTTGATAAAGAAATAGGATGTTGGCATAATAAATAGATACTGTTTTTAAACTTTTTGATTTGTTATCCTCATCTTTCCAAGAAAATTCTAGACTTTCCATCAAAAGTGTAAGATTACAAACCAAAAATGATGCAGGAGTACCATGTATTTGAAACATTTTATCAGGTTTATCTTTAGTCTGGAATTTTATGTAAGACATATGCATGAATGAGTTGTGTCCCTTGCAGGAGGAATTTGATCAGCATCAATGACCTACTGCTGGCCCTAAAGAGACTTCAGAAGGTGCCAAACGAGACCAGACTCCAGAGGATCGCAGAAGTACTCGATGAAGACAAAGATGGAAACATTGATATTGGACATGTGCTCAAGGTTTGTGTTGTCCTGCAGGTTTCCAGTGTTGTCCTGAAGACAAAGATGGAAACATTGATATTGGACATGTGCTCAAGGTTTGTGTTGTCCTGCAGGTTTCCAGTGTTGTCCTGCAGGTTCTCAGTGTTGTCCTGCAGGTTTCCAGTGTTGTCCTGCAGGTTCTCAGTGTTGTCCTGCAGGTTCTCAGTGTTGTCCTGCAGGTTCTCAGTGTTGTCCTGCAGGTTCTCAGTGTTGTCCTGCAGGTTCTCAGTGTTGTCCTGCAGGTTCTCAGTGTTGTCCTGCAGGTTCTCAGTGTTGTCCTGCAGGTTCTCAGTTTTGTCCTGCAGGTTCTCAGTGTTGTCCTGCAGGTTTCCAGTGTTGTCCTGCAGGTTCTCAGTGTTGTCCTGCAGGTTCTCAGTGTTGTCCTGCAGGTTCTCAGTGTTGTCCTGCAGGTTCTCAGTGTTGTCCCGTAGGTTCTCAGTTTTGTCCCGCAGGTTCTCAGTGTTGTCCTGTAGGTTCTCAGTGTTGTCCTGCAGGTTCCTAGTGTTGTCCTGCAGGTTCTCAGTGTTGTCCTGCAGGTTCTCAGTGTTGTCCTGCAGGTTCTCAGTGTTGTCCTGCAGGTTCTCATTGTTGTCCTGCAGGTTCTCAGTGTTGTCATGCAATTCCAGTTCATTATACACATATCAAGATCTCTGGCAGTATGCTTAAGTAATCCATTCTTTTAATGTAAACTTTGCAGCCATCGTTGTTTTCTGTGAAGAATGTTTTATTACAGAAAATGGCAGAGACTTTGCTGAAAATTTTTTTTAAGTATTCTGACTATAAGCCGTGGCAACTTCTGTCAGACCTATAGATCAAGTCCTTATATAATGCAGAAATAGAAATCGTTTCATCACATGTTGAAGGATTAGAATTAGCTTTTAGCTTATAATTAAATAAAACAATGAAAGACTATTGGGTTGAAGATGCACCATTGGAATCTGTATACTGTTCTTCAGATGAAACAAAAATATTGTACGAAAACTAAAACAATTGCAGCTAAGAACATTTAACTGGAATTACATGCTTTATAATGATGAGATATTTTCCACAATAGCCATTTGAAGAGCAGAATTTTAGCGTCTGATTTTTTATTCATATTTTAAGACTCATCATCTTCTTTCTTTTCTACACAAAAGATGTGAACAATGTTTTATTATATCCAGTTTTGAATTAAACTTTTAAGACAACATAATATTTCATAATATAACTTATGAAAAACTACAGGTGATAGAACTGCTGGCCAGGGAGAATGTTAAACTGAGCCCCACCCAGGTAACCGATGTCATTGACCTGCTCAAGAAGGAGTCCATTATTGAAGAGGAAGAAAAAGCAAAGGAAAAACAAGAGAAACAAAAGAAACAACAGGATGAGGAAGACTGTAAAAAACAGGAAGCCAGCGGCTGAGGTGAGTATAGCAAGCTTTGTTTATAATACACACAAACTATACAAAATATTAAGATGTTGCTTTGGGTGTCAAGATTGACATGAGAAACAAAAGACCTTGTTCAGATTCAGCAAATGTCAAAGCTTTGAGTGTTTTTTTTAATACTTGTGCTGTTTTTAACTACTCAGTGTCAAAAAAAGTGTGAGATGATGAGTCAAAGTTCAACGCAAATTATTCATATACATTTAGTGCAACAATCACCACAATTTTATAACTTGTAAGTTGATTAAAGATGCTCAAAGGAAGGTTCTGAAGCATGGCTGAATTTTTAATTTTTTCCTCCATTAGAGGATTGAAAAACAAGGCCAAGGGACCAAAAGTTTTCATTTACAAAATGTTAGAAGAATCACTTTAAACAAACACAAAAGAGTTTTTGTCATTGTTTCTTTTAGACCCTGCTGATTAAAATGAAGACAAGTCTGACACTGCTTGTGGACATTGTTTGTCACACAGTCATATACAGTCAGTCCATCAACCACAAAGACATGAGGGAGTGGTGAGTTCTGTCTAGATATCGACAGTAAATATGAAGATAAAGACTGAAGACAACTTATCTCAAGCAGAACTGACAGTGGTGAGGTCAGAAGTAGACCTTGTGCCCACAAGAAAAGACAGAAAGCAAAAAATTTTCTGTCACAGTATATACAAAGAACAGGCAGTACCTAAGGACTTGTGGTACAGCCTGTTATTTCCTGGGCATAAGGAAATGAAACACTGAACAGGATTTATATATCAAGGCATTTGCTTTTGTCTGTGATGTACAACATATAATTTTAGATGTTGATTATGGTGCCTAGTGATAAATACTATGAAGCTGATTTCTGTACAGTAAGGTATAAAAATGTCTACAAATGATGATTTTTCCCTGGATTTTGCTATTTATATGAATATTTCTGTAATGAGATTAAATGGTTTCATTTTGAAATTGAAATTTCAAAAAATATGTTGAAAACATAAAAGAAAACATAATTTATATATTGATGGATTTAATCTCAGAAAACTTTGATATACAGTCTACATCAATTTCCAAAACCCATTTGTTCATTGATATGATGAGATATTACATAGTTGATGGAATTTTTGTACACTTTACACCTGAAACCTAATACTGAAATTAAGCATAATGCCAAATTTGACATGTATGTAACTTCCTCTACCTTCAAGTCTACAGCTTGCACATCCTTCAAGAAATACAAACAAATGTTGCCCACTAATACACACAAGTACAGCAGGGCATGCTTCAGTTTTCTATGTGGGGAAAAAATTATTTTTATCTTGCAATGAAAAAACTTATTACGTCATTTTAAAAATTTTTTTTTAACAAACTGTGAGTTAGAATCTTGCTCTTTGTGCATAAAGTCACACAAAAATACAAAATCAGAGAGTATATGACAATCATTGAGGTTTATTTGACATTTGTGATAATGAAATTTAGTGATTTTGTTTTCTTTTTAACAAGAAAGTCTTTAAATGTCCTTTTCACTCAAACCAATTTCAATGATTTCCTTGATTTTATTTATTCTCTTTTTTAAAAAGAAAAAGATGTCCAGTACTTTTTTTTTCTTCCTCATAATTGAACCATTAGTTTTCATGTCCTAGGTGTTAGTTTGGATGCTAGTTGTTTAATAACAAAAATGTAGATACGTTAACTGGTGGTTAGTATATACGAGGTCTCTATGTTGTTGGCACCACTTCACAGTGTCGTTTATCAAGCATAACTCTGAAAGTTTCCAAGGTCCTGTTAAGAAATCGTTTGACCATAGCACGTTTGTTTAAAATAAGGTTCTGTGAACTTTAGTACACAGGACTCGTAACATATACATGTATGTAGACTTGACCATCTCTTAGAAAAAAATCCTCTTAACAATAAAATGATAAAAAATGGACATAAATCTATAAGGCATTGATATCAAACAGATGTTTTGGTGTGGTGCACCCTAATGGTCTACATATTTATGTATCATGGAATAGTTTTTGCTGCGGTGGCCAAGTGGTTAAGGCGTTCGACTGCATTATCACTAGCCCTCCACCTCGGGGTCATAGGTTTGAGACCTACATGGGACAGTTACCAGGTACTCGCCACAGGTTTCTGGGAACTCTGGCTTTCCTCCAACCAAACATGTCACATCCGTCAATGACCTTCAATGATCCTGGCTTTTTAAATGTGTGAAACAACAATAAACTAATCAAAGAAATATTTTTGTGCAATTTGAAAAATATTAAATAGGAAACTTGTTTTATACACAAAGAGGGAAAAGGTTAGATATTTCTTACACCCTAAAATGAATTA
The DNA here is from genome assembly GCF_031769215.1 of Ylistrum balloti. NCBI lineage: Eukaryota > Metazoa > Mollusca > Bivalvia > Pectinida > Pectinidae > Ylistrum > Ylistrum balloti. Next base: position 500,376 of record NW_026781923.1, on the reverse strand, counting down.
CTTGTGGTATTATCTATAAGTAAATATATGTAAAAATGTATTTGTTACTTTATACCGATGCCTCTTGTGTTGAGTTCTGTGTGATGTAATTTAAAAAAAAAACTATTCAGAATCTTCTTGTATCAGGCATTTGTGTATTTGATAATAGCAAAATTACCAGTATACCTGTATTAGGGGTATTACATAAGCTATAGTTGTACCAGTATACCTGTATTAGGGGTATTACATAAGCTATAGTTGTACCATTATACCTGTATTAGGGGTATTACATAAGCTATAGTTGTACCAGTATACCTGTATTAGGGGTATTACATAAGCTATAGTTGTACCAGTATACCTGTATTAGGGGTATTACATAAGCTACAGTTGGTTGTACTCGTTATCATACCTGAAATATTTGCAGTTTTTCAGGATGATTTTTTACTGTTTTTTTGTTAATCAATGTGCTTCCATTCACTTTGTGTTTGAAAGTCACCTCCTTCATCTCTTTTGGTGCAACTTTAACCTAAACCTATCTCAGTTATTTTTGGAAGCTATCTTTTGAAATATAAATCATGATGGTTTGCAGTGGCTAGTGGTGTTACCAGTTATCAGCTTTTGAAATTCTGTATAGTTCAGTAGCATGGCGATAAGATGAAATGTTGCTGATGTTTAGGAGATGAATACATGTGAGAGTTCAGGAGTCTAATCAATAAAGTTTACAATGAGTCTCCAAGAAAATTATCATTTACATTTATCATAAATTTTCAAAGATTTTTATGTAACTTATTTACTGTGAATCATTTCTCAAACTTTCTGTACATGGTACTCCTATAAACGTGTTATTCCTCAGTCAGCTTATGTATACATACAATTTTCAATTATTTACAATTTTATTTATTGAGGGATGTAAATATTTTTGTGTAAATAACACTGATAACCTCTTGAAAAATGAAGTACACAAACTGAACATTTTACCTCGTGATTGGTCTCCTGAATCAGATGGCATTGATTGCAAGCTTCTTCATTTCATATCACTGAGATTACAGTGGAGTAATGCATTAAATATTTCAACAACTATGGCATCTGGGATATCTGTGGAATTTGTCGACGTTTAATTGGCAAAAATTTGTCACAATTATATCTAATGAAATATTTGTTATTCCATTTTATTCATTTCACCTTATCATATTCACCAACATCTCTTAATTTTTTTTTATTTCCCTGACAGAATTTGCTCACATCACATTAAAAATTGTCAAGCATTAAAAAACATCAACGTTATATTGATATTTTGTTATAAAACTTACACAACATGTTTATACCATGTATGATTTTAGTTTTCACATAAATATTGGCAAGGTGAGACTCAAAATCTAGAAAATGTAAAACATTAATTACTTATTATATAAAAAGTGTTTTATAACACCAAATGTAAAATTTGTGTATTAAATACACTTCTCGTGTGTTGGACTATTGCTGAAAACCCATGGTAAGCCTGGTTCCTTTATTTACCATGATGAATTGTGGGATACGATTGATGGTCTTAGACATACTCGTCTTTGGTTCAGTATTGATCTCCTGATGCATGTTACTTACTGCTCTTAGTCCAGTACTTACCACTTTTTCATTAGGTTTTTATATGCTAGATATGCCTGTTCTAAAACTGGTGTTGACTAGTGTCTGAATGTCATAGATCTACTTATACATTAGACAAAGAAATTATACAAACTTCCCACTGCAGAATTTTCTCCTCTTTATCTGGAAAATTACATGTAGTGAAAGCATTTCTAAATATAAAATGATGTCATTTCCAGTTGTTTTCTATTCATAACACAGAAGAGGTGGTTATCAGAGGAAATGAAGAATAAAGAAATTTAAATAAATAAAAAAAAAAATCATACCAGATAGTTTTAATACTATGACATATTCGTTGACCAGAAACAAATCTATTACGCTTGTGCATTTAGGATCTAAGCATTGAGTTTTAATTCTGTTACATCTCCATGTTTGAGCTTTGCCTTCAGAAGAATTATGTTTCAAGTTATTTCAGCTCTTGACTGAGATAAATTGATGTTGCTGTCTTTTTGTATTAAATTTGATGATCCCCCACAGGTACTTACATTATTGTAAATGACTTGTCCCTTGTTTATCTCTGTGATATCTATCCTAGAACCCTACATTACATTAACTTAGACACTAGACAGCTTTCTACTGAAACAAAAATCACTATATATATTTAATAGGTATCAATAATTGTCTGATGTTATAAAGTCTGGGAGATTTTGTTATAGCTAAGTATACTTCAAGAATCTGATATATAAAATACAAAGACATCTTCTGTGTACTATCATAAATATCTTTATAAAGATGTCAGGATTTGTTTTCTCGAGATATACGAAGTTTATTGTTGGATATATATATACATGTTAACAACTTCAGGTAACAATGTATGTATTGTAACTATTTATTATATGTTTGTGTCTGTCAATGAAGTAAGACATATTATTCATGTTGTCTTGTTTTATAAGTGTTTCTGTTACTTTTGAAATGTATGGCGTATATGTATATTTTTAAGAGTACAAAAATACACATTAAAAATGAAGGAAAACGTGAATATCATTATAATATTTGTACATTAGATTCCAGTCAGATGATATTAATCCAGAGAGTCCTGACATGTTTTCCAGCATGAAAGTTACTTATCTACTTCATTTTATTAACAGTTATATTGGAAAGAATTTCATACGATAAATTATCCTTTTTGTCATAATAACAGTCGATTACAGTGATTCTTTAATCTTTGAACTTAATAGTTTTGTTTAATGCACAGTCATCATCTTTTATGTTTCAAATTGATTCAAGTCTTTCTGAAGGGACAAAATGACAGATGTTTTGATAATAAGATGAAGATAAGAAAAGTTATATGACTCTCTACTTTGTTTAAGCATTTCTCTATCTTTACAGATAATTTTCTAATTGTTCTCTAACACCACTTCTCCTGTGTGTACAAAGTGAAGGTGTAGTGTTTTTCTGTCTTTTAAAGAGAGTTATCTCCCTTCATTTGTCTCTCGTGCTATTTATCATCACTCTCATCTAGTGCTATATCTGTTATTGATGATTTATTTTTATTTGACCTTATTGATCTTAATATATTCTTCTTGATGGAATCGTTTGCATCCTGGGAAATTATGCTATTGATAAATGAACACAAGGAAAAATAAAATATGCCTGGTCAAAAAACTGCATTGTCTTGTATTCTTTTTCTTCTTTGAGGAATTATCACAACATTAATCAAATAAAAACAAAACTAAGAAACTTAAGAAATTAGACATATCGAAAGGTAATGTATACCACAAAGTCTTATCACAAGGTAATGTATACCACAAAGTCTTATCACAAGGTAATATATACCACAAAGTCTTATCACAAGGTAATGTATACCACAAAGTCTTATCACAAGGTAATGTATACCACAAAGTCTTATCACAAGGTAATGTATACCACAAAGTCTTATCACAAGGTAATGTATACCACAAAGTCTTATCACAAGGTAATGTATACCACAAAGTCTTATCACAAGGTAATGTATACCACAAAGTCTTATCACAAGGTAATATATACCACAAAGTCTTATCACAATGTCATCTATACCATAAAAGGCTTATCACAAGGTAATGTATACCACAAAGTCTTATCACAATGTCATCTATACCATAAAAGGCTTATCACAAGGTAATATATACCACAAAGTTTTATCGCAAGGTAATGTTTACCACAAAGTCTTATCACAAGGTAATGTATACCACAAAGTCTTATCACAAGAAAGTCTTATCACAAGGTAATATATACCACAAAGTCTTATCACAAGGTAATATATACCACAAAGTCTTATCACAAGGTAATGTATACCACAAAGTCTTATCACAAGGTCATCTATACCACAAAGTCTTATCACGAGGTAATATATACCACAAAGTCTTATTACAAGGTCATCTATACCACAAAGTCTATCACAAGGTAATGTATACCACAAAATCTTATCACAAGGTCATCTATACCACAATGTCTTATCACAAGGTCATCTCTACCACAAAGTCTTATCACAAGGTAATGTATACCACAAAGTCTTATCACAAGGTCATCTCTACCACAAAGTCTTATCACAAGGTCATCTATACCACAAAGTCTTATCACAAGGTAATATATACCACAAAGCCTTATCACAAGAAAGTCTTATCACAAGGTCATCTATACCACAAAGTCTTATCACAAGGTCATTTATACCACAAAGTCTTATCACAAGGTCATCTATACCACAAAGTCTTATCACAAGGTCATTTATACCACAAAGTCTTATCACAAGGTCATCTATACCACAAAGTCTTATCACAAGGTCATTGTTCTTTGTATTGAACAGGAAATGTAGATCAGACTTATTATTCAACATTATTGAACAGTCTAAATAAGATTGAACAATTAAGAGAGCATAGCCAGCCAAGATAGTAGAACAATTCAAGGAATATACAACAGTCTAGATATCGCTGAACAGTTTAGAGAGTATAGAACAGCCAATATAGAAGAACAATTCAAGGAATAGAGAACAGTCTAGATTTCGCTGAACAGTTTAGAGAGTATAGAACAGCCAATATAGAAGAACAATTCAAGGAATATAGAACTGTCTAGAAATCTTAACAACATTTTGGAGAGTATAGAACAGTCAATATTGTTGAACATTTCTGAAATAGAATCTTACATGCGTTTCTGTTTGGTTTGCGAATTCATGGAACGTGATGAAGTTCATAAATCTGATGTCTAATGATCACATGATCGACATTTCTTCGTCAAATCCGCTCTATATATATGGTCTCAACTCCACAATGCCATCTGTAAATGTGTGACGTCATTTGATTAAAGTAACGTCACACTTAGGTATATTACATATGTGTAATATCGGTTTATTCACTGAATAACAAGACAATAATTATAAAATAAAGAATCCAACAGTTTACAGAGTACAGAAAGGTCAATAGTAAATATAAATTTTATTTGTTTTACAACAATTGCGAAACAAGTTATTTAAACTTATACTAATCACTCTTGTTGGCCCGGATGTAAGTGCGCGAGGGGCCTTATTGTGGGAGGAAACCGGAGTACCCGGGGAAAACCCACGCGGTCGGGCAGGTGACCCCTTACCTTTTCACGTCCGTTCCGGGAATCGAACCCCGGTCGGCAAGGTGAAAGGCGAGTGCGTTAACACTGCGCCACCCGACCACCCAAGGTCAATAGTGTGTAACAGTTCAGGAAATAAAGGCCATACATTCACTTGGCCATAATCAACATAGTCCAGACTCAAAATCAGTCAAACTTTAGGAAAATATAAACAAAAGAAAGATTTACACGGAGACTCTTAAAAAGGTACAAGAATAAAACCAGGTGTTCCAGAAAAGTAAACGTCTTCTGCTTCATTGACGACACCCGCTACCATAAAACTTCACGAAACTGATATTCCAATATGAAATTTTTAACCAAAACTGATTTTTCCTTGTTTTAAAAAAAGCTTGTCGTACTTCTTACAATGTCTCCTTGTGTTTGTGCCGTATGTCATCATTCGATACACACAATGATGACCTGGAGCATCGTTTACACGTGTATTACTGCTAAATGATCCACGTGCTCATACTTTATTTGAAAATAACACGTCGAAAATTGTGAAATGCTGAAAATGACAAACTTCTGGAATGGTTCAAGGTATTATGACATACATGCAGATAGCTGCACGTTTTAATGTAAGCCATTCTGTCATTTATGGTTAATGCAGCGTCTGGACCAAACTATGCATGGTGACGAGGGTCAGGCAAACATCAAAGACTACGGAGGGCCCCATTCACCACGTCAGTGTCCGTGTTAGCCGGCGTACGGTCAACAGACGTTTCAACAATAGGCGACTTCTCGCTTACCAGTAAAACGTCTTCTTTTGACTGGAATTCACAAAGAAGCAAGACTGTAGTGGGCACGTGACCACCGGACGTTGAATATTAGGTCTTGGCGAAGAGTGCACTCGACCGAAGCCGCTTTATATTTAGTTGGACAGACGGCAGAGTCAATTTTATACTATCAGAATCATATTCTGGGCACAACAGCATTTTATGGTGGAGATGTTACTGTTTGGAGATGCTCTAAGCTGTAAGCTTTGTTTGCATGTTCTTGATTGGACTTTATATAGGAAGAAGATCATATCCTCAGACGTCTAGTTGTTCAACATTCGATGCTCATCCGTTGGCAGAACAGCCTTTTCTAATGGATGACAATGCCAAACCACACAAAGCCAAACTATCTTCAACAAGAAGTGGTAGAGACGCTCCCACAGCCTGCAAGGTCACTAGACATGAACATAATTGAACATGTATGGGACTGTCTCGAAGAAAAGGTTAATACACGGGGTTCAAAATGCCAAACATTAGATCATGGGCTACATTAATTCAGGAATTGCATATGTTTCCTCAGAACAGTCTGGTCAGTGGTATGAGAAGACGGGTACAAGAAACACGCATCAAGCGTGGGGACTATATCCGATAATGACATTTTCATAACCATTAGAACTTGTTAATTAGTTAACTCCCTTGAACAGGTAACATGTTTTAGTGATTAGATGAAGCATGTGTTAATGAGAGACAGTTAAGGGCTAAGTGATCACGTCTTTTAAAAAGATCAAGCACTTTCGGTTCTGTAAACTGGATTACCTAGAGTAGAACAGTTAAGATAATATAGAACAGTCAAGAGAATTGAACAGTTTAAAGAATAAAGAACAGTCAAGAGAGTAGAACAGGTCAGAGAATATAGAACAGCCAAGATAGTAGAACAGCTCAGAGAACATAGAACAGCCAAGAGAATAGAACAGCTCAGAGAATATAGAACAGCCAATATAGTAGAACAGGTCAGAGAATATAGAACAGCCAATATAGTAGAACAGGTCAGAGAATATAGAACAGCCAAGATGGTAGAACAGGTCAGAGAATATAGAACAGCCAAGATAGTAGAACAGGTCAGAGAATATAGAACAGCCAAGGTAGTAGAACAGGTCAGAGAATATAGAACAGCCAATATAGTAGAACAGGTCAGAGAATATAGAACAGCCAAGAGAGTAGAACAGGTCAGAGAATATAGAACAGCCAAGAGAGTAGAACAGGTCAGAGAATATAGAACAGCCAAGAGAGTAGAACAGGTCAGAGAATATAGAACAGCCAAGAGAGTAGAACAGGTCAGAGAATATAGAACAGCCAAGATAGTAGAACAGGTCAGAGAATATAGAACAGCCAATATAGTAGAACAGGTCAGAGAATATAGAACAGCCAAGAGAGTAGAACAGGTCAGAGAATATAGAACAGCCAATATAGTAGAACAGGTCAGAGAATATAGAACAGCCAAGAGAGTAGAACAGGTCAGAGAATATAGAACAGCCAAGAGAGTAGAACAGGTCAGAGAATATAGAACAGCCAAGAGAGTAGAACAGGTCAGAGAATATAGAACAGCCAATATAGTAGAACAGGTCAGAGAATATAGAACAGCCAAGATAGTAGAACAGGTCAGAGAATATAGAACAGCCAAGAGAATAGAACAGCTCAGAGAACATAGAACAGCCAAGATAGCAGAACAGCTCAGAGAACATAGAACAGCCAAGAGAATAGAACAGCTCAGAGAATATAGAACAGCCAATATAGTAGAACAGGTCAGAGAATATAGAACAGCCAAGGTAGTAGAACAGGTCAGAGAATATAGAACAGCCAATATAGTAGAACAGGTCAGAGAATATAGAACAGCCAAGAGAGTAGAACAGGTCAGAGAATATAGAACAGCCAAGAGAGTAGAACAGGTCAGAGAATATAGAACAGCCAAGATGGTAGAACAGGTCAGAGAATATAGAACAGCCAAGAGAGTAGAACAGGTCAGAGAATATAGAACAGCCAAGAGAGTAGAACAGGTCAGAGAATATACAGCAGCCTTTGAAATATAGAATATTTCGGAGAGTGGCTTTAGAACAGAATACATAAGCAGTGACCACACGTGGTTATATATCTGTACTTACCCCTGTTTGTCGTCAATAGGATTAAGTTGTTATATATATCGTACAAGTTAAATGAATAGCCCTGTTTTAACGGCAACTTTTATTTTACAAAACTCTTTTTTTATTTTCTTGTAATGTTCGCTTGAAACATAAACTTTTTTTAAATCAGTGATACAAGAAAATGTAGTTCAGGAATACTTAATTTCGTGTTCACTATATCATATGTTTTAGCTGAAATTAATTTCAGTTTTTTTTAAGAGAAACATGTCAAGTAATTCCCGAATGGAAATTAAAAAGATAATGAAAGTTTAAGAAACGTTCAAGGTTTCTTGGAAATTATTATAGAAATATTGAGGTTTTTTTATAGCGGATATAGAAGCCAAGAGAACAGAACAGCTCTGGAACATGATTGATAACTTTTATGAACGTGGCAGATATAGAACAGCCAAGTATAGTGAGTGCCTACAAAAACATTTCCGGAACACAATAGCAGTAATTAAAATACACATATCACTTTCTTTTATTAATTACATAAACTTCTAGCCAATTGCAAAGTTATGTATTGAATTAAAGTCAAGAACGGAATTAATATCATTATAGATTCGAACAGCTTTCTGTGTCTAGAACATTATAGTGTCGAATACTTCGAGAATCTAGAACAGCCATAGTGTCGAGAACTTTAGAACAGCCAAGTGTCTAAACATTATAGAATATAGAATACATTCCAGGTCAGAACATTATAACAGCCAAGAAGTACTTTCAGGTCAGAGAATATAGAACAGCCAAGAGAGTAGAACAGGTTATACCAGCCTTTGAAATATATAATATGTCGGAGAGTGGCTTTAGAACAGAATACATAAGCAGTGACCACACGTGGTTATATATCTGTACTTTCCCCTGTTTGTCTGAATAGGATTAAGTTGTTATATATATCTTTCAAGTTAAATGAATAGCCCTGTTTTAACGGCAACTTTTATTTTACAAAACTCTTTTTTTATTTTCTTGTAATGTTCGCTTGAAACATAAACTTTTTTTAAATCAGTGATACAAGAAAATGTAGTTCAGGAATACTTAATTTCGTGTTCACTATATCATATGTTTTAGCTGAAATTAATTTCAGTTTTTTTTGAAACATGTATAATTCCCGAATGGAAATTAAAAAGATAATGAAAGTTTAAGAAACGTTCAAGGTTTCTTGGAAATTATTATAGAAATATTGAGGTTTTTTTATAGCGGATAATAGAAGCCTACAGAACGAGGCTGGTAACATGATTGATAACTTTTATGTTCGTGGCAGATCCAGCCAAGTATTGAGTGCCTACAAAAACATTTCCGGAACACAAGCGTAATTAAAATACACATATCACTTTCTTTTATTAATTACATAAACTTCTAGCGGCAATTGCAAAGTTATGTATTGAATTAAAGTCAAGAACGGAATTAATATCATTATAGCATTCGAATGCTTTCTGTGTCTGAACATTATAGTGTCGAATACTTTCCGTGTCTGAACATTATAGTGTCGAATACTTTCCGTGTCTAAACATTATAGTATCGAGTACTTTCCGTGTCTGAACATTATAATGTCGAATACTTTCCGTGTCTGAACATTATAGTATCGAATACTTTCCGTGTCTGAACATTATGATGTCGAATACTTTCCGTGTCTAAACATTATAATACTTTCCGTCGAATATAATGTCGAATACTTTCCGTGTCTGAACATTATAATGTCGAATACTTTCCGTGTCTAAACATTATAATGTCGAATACTTTCCGTGTCTAAACATTATAATGTCGAATACTTTCCGTGTCTGAACATTATAATGTCGAGTACTTTCCGTGTCTGAACATTATAGTATCGAATACATTCCGTGTCTAAACATTATAGTATCGAATACATTCCGTGTCTAAACATTATAATGTCGAATACTTTCCGTGTCTGAACATTATAGTGTCGAGTACTTTCCGTGTCTGAACATTATAATGTCGAATACTTTCCGTGTCTGAACATTATAGTGTCGAGTACTTTCCGTGTCTGAACATTACAATGTCGAATACTTTCTGTGTCTGAAGATTATAGTGTCGAATACTTTCTGTGTCTGAACATTATAGTGTAGAATACTTACTTGTATCGTGTCACGTGGATCAGCCTTGTGACTGCGTGACGTGGACCTTGTGATTTCTTGGAATTCCTTGAGCTTTTGTTGATAAATTGGTCTACAATTCTCTTCTTATTTATGTAAAATAACGTAGGACTGGCATGTCACAAAAACAATCTTTTCTACCTCCACGTTTGAATTTATTAACTTTCTAGTTCTTTTTTTTTGAAGTAACGTTTTGTTTGCAAAATATTTTAATCATTGGGGTTTTTGCGAGTAATGCTTCTAACAAGATATCACGGCATTTTAATTAAATGGAACTTTAGTACTTCCCTTGAAATTAGAATCCTGGTTAAGCGCATTTGATTGACTTTTCTATTACCTTTCTGCTCCCGTGTGGTCGTAAAGCCTAGATTGAGTAGATTACAGCGAGGCGCGTTCTAATTAAACATGTCGAATAAGAACCAAGTTCAAGATTCAATTTGGATCTCCACTGTACTTAATTCAAAAAGGCGATTGGATTTGACTAAATAACATTTTGATTACATAAGTACTATGATTTAACTCAACAATTTAATTTGAACTAGCAGGGATTCTGTAACCAATATGAGTGAGATTGAAGCGTTTCACTGTGTATAGAATTTGATTACTCTTCCTCTACCATACCATTGGAACACCACATTGATCGGAGAATTACAGGAAGATCTAATTTGAATTGGAGAAAAACCGCCCCGAAATTACTGTAAATGTATTGCGAGTTACGTTTAAGTGATGGTGGATAAACTCCTAAACGCATACTGGGGAGGGTAGCGGGTGTCGATCACTTACATATTCTGTGTTTATCGTTATCATAACAATTAATTCTGAATTCAATGTGTAAAGAAATAACAGAATATTAGAAAGACCCTGAAACTAGTTGGAAATTTGCATTGTTAATAAAACCAGCTATCTACCTGTTTAAATGATATGTAAATCAACTAAAATGGGGGTTTATTTTTATGTATGACAACATCCTGATTTTTTTTTGTCTGCGTGTTTAAATAAACCAATAAGAAAATAAACCTTTTTCGGAACAGAGTTACTTATGTAAATGTTTTTCATATTTCTGCGTCGTGTTGCCGGTTAAAACATAATGCGTCGTAATTGTAATTATAAACATGACGAGCGGGGAGAAGAGGAACTGTCATACAGTCTATATAAGTAAAATAAGTTAGTTATATTTATTAGTATCGCTGTCAACTTCATAAATTGTATACTGTACCGGATTATCCTATATACTGTACCGGATCTACTGTATACTGTACCGGATTATCCGGTATACTGTACCGGACTATCCTGTAACTGTACCGGATTATCCTGTATACTGTGCCGGATCTACTGTATACTGTACCGGATTATCCTGTATACTGTACCGGATCTACTGTATACTGTACCGGATCTATTGTATACTGTACCGGATTATCCTGTATAATGTACCGGATTTACTGTATACTGTACCGGATCTACTGTATACTGTACCGGATCTACTGCATAATGTACCGGATCTACTGTGTACCGGATCTACTGTATACTGTACCGGATTATCCTGTATACTGTACCGGATCTACTGTATACTGTACCGGATCTACTGTGTACCGGATCTACTGTATACTGTACCGGATTATCCTATATACTGTACCGGATCTACTGTATACTGTACCGGATTATCCTGTATACTGTACCGGACTATCCTGTATACTGTACCGGATCTACTGTATACTGTACCGGATCTACTGTATACTGTACCGGATCTACTGCATAATGTACCGGATCTACTGTGTACTGTGTCGGATCTACTGTGTACCGGATCTACTGTATACTGTGCCGGATCTACTATGCGACGGACCTCCCGGAAGGTTTTCAGTGAGGATGCAACCTGCTACTTCGAGTAGACACCGTCACAAAATGCCACTTGCAATTCAAAGGGCGATAAACAAATACTGAGCATGTATATACATAGATCTAAATTTCGTTGCAATTTTTACATGTATATATTGATTTCCCGCCATAATTCTACACATTCACAATGTAAATCTGTACAACTTTCTTTATCATCTCAAACTATTCATCCTTTTCATAATCTTTTTACATGTACATGGTGTTTACATTTCAAGCACATTTCTTGAAGATATTTATTCATTTATTCAATGAAAGTATGTTTTTGTCATGATGTTAAACATGAACTTAGATGGTATTTACCATTTTTATGATAGTGAATTTTATAAAAACACTAACCACCACCACCCCCACTCCCCCCCCCCTACCCTTCCCCCTCCATTACTGTACAGTTTACGTGTCCTCGGTATTACCGATATCTTATATCCTCGCTATCATTGCCGAGGATCAACTTGTTAGACTGATCACCTTTCACACTAATAGATGTCTGCCAGCTTTTCCACATCTGTACCCAGTAAATAGTCCATTCGCCTGATAATGTTGATGGTGTGGCGACTGGTCCTACCTCCTTATGTTAACAAGCTCCACTGATTGTCTTTACTTGTGTTTATTACATCGCAATTATCTCCGGGATTGAAATTGGAATACGCGACAGTCCTACAAACCGACCAGTCTTATCCGATGTCAAATTGATGCTTTAATTTTCGGCTTTTTTGGCGATATTTTGTGGTTCTGGTTAAAATCACAGGACATTCTATCTATAATACACTCAGACGGCTGTGCCAAATTAACGATTCAATTACATTGGGCACCGTTTCCTTCTCTCTCGGATGTCGGTAATTCCTCATCGTCTACTCGAAGAAAGGCCTTTGCTGCTGTAATTTGTATAAGTTGTGTGTATGTGGATTAGGTACACACGGTAATAACATAGACATAGAAAGGTGGTTTGGGACACGATCCCTGATTGAACACTAATGCTCCCCCAAGCTAATTTAAGATGTTAAACCAAAACACAAATTAGAAATTGTCTGATTGACATCAAGGACATTTAAGAAGAAAATTATCTCTAAAAGATATCTCCCTACTGGAAATATGAAATGATAAAAGAAAATCTGTTCAGAAGGAAACACGATTATGAAATAGAAAGTCTACTAACCTGGTACAAACAGGTTACATGAGTTTCATTAAACCATTACATTGGTTATAACGGATCAAACGATATTTGATGCATCATTTGTTTTGAGTTTTTACTTTTTTATCCCAATTTAACATACACCTCACTGAGACCTGCCAGTCCGACTCCTGAGTGGTCTACATTGTTTCTGTGGTAAATGCAAACATTCCTTCATCTAAACACTTACATTAAAACGTATTAATATGTAATCTTATGAATGCCTTCATTCAATATAGCGTCTACCATGTTCTGATTTCTCCCCTCCCCACCCCTACCCGTAATGTTAAGTTCTATATTGCCCCCCCCCCCCTTACATTATGTTTTGTATCCCCCTTACATTATGCTTTGTATCCCTTACATTATGTTTTGTACACCCCCTTACATTATGTTTTGTACCTCCCTTACATTATGTTTTGTATCCCCCCTTACATTATGTTTTGTATCCCCTTACATTATGTTTTGTATCCCCCCTTACATTATGTTTTGTATCCCCTTACATTATGTTTTGTATCCCCCTTCATTATGTTTTGTATCCCCTTACATTATGTTTTGTATCCCCTTACATTATGTTTTGTACACCCCCTTACATTATGTTTTGTATCCCCTTACATTATGTTTTGTATCCTTACTTATGTTTTGTACACCCCCTTATGTTTTGTATCCCTTACATTATGTTTTGTATCCCCCCTTACATTATGTTTTGTATCCCTTACATTATGTTTTGTATCCCCCTTACATTATGTTTTGTAACCCCCTTACATTATGTTTTGTATCCCTTACATTATGATTTGTATCCCCCCTTACATTATGTTTTGTATCCTCTTACATTATGTTTTGTATCCCCTTACATTATGTTTTGTATCCCCCCTTACATTATGTTTTGTATCCCCCTTAACATTATGTTTTGTATCCCCCTTCATTATGCTTTGTATCCCCTTACATTATGTTTTGTATCCCCCCTTACATTATGCTTTGTATCCCCCTTACATTATGTTTTGTATCCCCCCTTACATTATGTTTTGTATCCCCTTACATTATGTTTTGTATCCCCCCTTACATTATGTTTTGTATCCCCCTTACATTATGTTTTGTATCCCCTTACATTATGTTTTGTATCCCCCTTACATTATGTTTTGTATCCCCCTTACATTATGTTTTGTATCCCCTTACATTATGTTTTGTATCCCCCCTTACATTATGCTTTGTATCCCCTTACATTATGTTTTGTATCCCCTTACATTATGTTTTGTATCCTCCTTACATTATGTTTTGTATCCCCCCCTAATATTATGTTTTGTATCCCCCCTTACATTATGTTTTGTATCCCCCTTACATTATGTTTTGTATCCCCCTTACATTATGTTTTGTATCCCCCTTACATTATGTTTTGTAACCCCCTTACATTATGTTTTGTATCCCCTTACATTATGTTTTGTATCCCCCTTACATTATGTTTTGTATCCCCCCTTACATTATGTTTTGTATCCCCTTACATTATGTTTTGTATCCCCCTTACATTATGTTTTGTATCCCCCCTTACATTATGTTTTGTATCCCCTTACATTATGTTTTTTATCCCCCTATGTTTTGTATCCCCTTACATTATGTTTTGTACCCCCCTTACATTATGTTTTGTATCCCCCCTTACATTATGTTTTGTATCCCCTTACATTATGTTTTGTACATCCCCTTACATTATGTTTTGTACACCCCCTTACATTATGTTTTGTATCCCCCTTACATTATGTTTTGTATCCCCCTTATGTTTTGTATCCCCCTTACATTATGTTTTGTATCCCCCTTACATTATGTTTTGTATCCCCCTTACATTATGTTTTGTATCCCCTTACATTATGTTTTGTATCCCCCTTACATTATGTTTTGTACACCCCCTTACATTATGTTTTGTATCCCCCCTTACATTATGTTTTGTATCCCCCTTACATTATGTTTTGTATCCCCTTACATTATGTTTTGTATCCCCTTACATTATGCTTTGTGTCCCTTACATTATGTTTTGTATCCATTACATTATGTTTTGTATCCCCCTTACATTATGTTTTGTATCCCCCTAACATTATGTTTTGTACACCCCTTACATTATGTTTTGTATCCCCCTTACATTATGTTTTGTATCCCCCCTTACATTATGTTTTGTACCCCTTACATTATGTTTTGTATCCCCCTTACATTATGTTTTGTACACACCCTTACATTATGTTTTGTACACCCCCTTACATTATGTTTTGTACACCCCCTTACATTATGTTTTGTATCCCCCTTACATTATGTTTTGTATCCCCCTTACATTATGTTTTGTATCCCCCTTACATTATGTTTTGTACACCCCCTTACATAATGTTTTGTATCCCCCCTTTCATTATGTTTTGTATCCCCTTACATTATGTTTTGTACAACCCCCATATTTTTTGTATCCCCCTTACGTTATGTTTTGTATCCCCTTACATTATGTTTTGTATCCCCCCTAACATTATGTTTTGTATCCCCCCTTACATTATGGTTTTGTATCCCCTTACATTATGTTTTGTATCCCCCTTACATTATGTTTTGTATCCCCTTACATTATGTTTTGTATCCCCCTTACATTATGTTTTGTATCCCCTTACATTATGTTTTGTATCATCCTTATGTTTAGTATTATATCCTTTGGATGTTTATTTTGTTTCGTTCCGTATCACCCTGATGTTTTATTTTCTATCTCTATTATTTTGTGCCTTACATCACGCTTATGTTTCGTTCCGTATCACCCTAATGTTTTATTTTGTAAGTCCCTTGTGTTATGTTTTAACCCCTTTATGTTTTGTTCTGTATTTTCCCTATGTTCGGTCAACATCACCGGTATGTTCTATTTTTGCACCCGAATTGTATATTTATCAACCTTGTGATCTTAATGAATCCCCTTATTGTGTTTTGATAGATATTCCGTTGTAGTAGAAATACTTCCTTCGCTTTCCTAAAAATCGACCAAGATCTTCATACACCAATGTTTTCAAGTAAACAGTACCTGTAGATAGAAATCACTTCATCATTTATCGTTTGATGACACAAGTAGTGCAAAAACCACTGTGAAAATATTGAGGATTTATTTTAATGAAAAGCAAGGTTTTGTCGATAGTCCGGGAAGTATTTAGAAAATGTTATTTCACCATAGTGATAAACGGCTTCAATTATTTAGATAATCTCCAAAAAAGTAACTTCTGATGTTTCTTTGAAATGATGTTTACTCGCACGTTGTAATGGACAGCTTAAAAAATGTATTCACACGCTTTCCAAGAAAACCGTTCTTTGAAACACCCTGTAATGAGTTGTCAAGTATGTTAGTATTAAACAATTGATTCTGTAAAATATTGCCCAGTCAACATTAAAAAAAACTAACAAACAAAAAACCAAATGTTCGAAAAATGTTCCTGCGTGTTTTCGTTTCTTGCTCTCAATACAAGGTCAACCGTTTTTGCCGTTGTTATACTTTGTTATCTGATGTTTATGTGATGATGGTGCCATCCGAAATTAACAGGAAAGAGAAACACGGTCAATATACTTGAGGAAATGGATTGAAGACAGCTTTCGTCTTCAAGTCTGTTTAATACTGCACGCAGGTTTTCATTCCTTTATGCCTTATACAGCAATCTATATATTGATGTTCATTTGGAATTAAACGGGGTACATATTTCATCATTTAGGTTGCTAATCCTACTTTATATATTTGTTTTATTTTTCCGGTGGATGAAAGCAAGCTTTTTCGTGTCTGTCTACAAAAACATTATGTTATATGTATGTGATTTTGTCAATCAGGCCATGACGATACGTCATTTGACTGATTCAGTCACTATTGGCATACCTTTACTAATCATTATATCAACATTTCATCAACGAAAGCTTCTCAAAATTCTTTGTCATTCTTTCGATGTCTTCTTTTCTTGTTCTCATTTAAAATAGATCTCTTTAATACCGATGACTCAATAACATTTAATGAAGAGATTCCAAGTCACGTGACCAACCCAATAATTGTTGGAACACCCACGGAAAGCACCACAACCAATGGGTGCCCCATGGAGTGCCACGTGACTCTAACGGCCGTCTCAAACTAACAGTGCCCGTCAAATTACATATAATTGTTTATTGTTGTGTGCGCCGGCAATTACTTTTCTCAACTACCGATTAATTTCCTTTCGTAATTGTCCTTGCTTCTTTTTTTAACCCCATGTGATCAATTAAGCTACCTTTACGGCCATTTTGTACAATTAATTAAGGCGACTCGATAGTGTTACACTGCTGACAACGATTCAATTTACAACGGACAGATTCAGCTTCATAATGTCTCCTATTTCAATCTAGAGCGAAGAGTTTCTGTGACAAGACCGTGCGGGTAAGTCACCAGGCCCCACTTGTATAAAACATCTCAACTTGAGATTTTCTCAAGTCGAGATTCTCCTCAGCTGATATCTCCTCAAAAACGGCTTGTATAAATTTTTCTCAAGGAACAGGAGGAAGTCATCGGCTAGGATGTCCTGAAATTCCTTGAGGAATTTTCATACAAGATATTTTCAAGGAGATATCAGCTGAGGAAAATCTCGACTTGAGAAAATCTCAAGTTGAGATGTTTTATACAAGTGGGGCCAGGACTAAGTGCACAAATCTCGAGCATAACTTAAACTGGCATTCACCATAACTAGATAGGGCACACACGTGCTAATGACATACACAACGTCACCAAAATTACCTCGTTTGTAGAGTAGATATCTTACAGAGATGTAATCGAATGATGTAAATGAAAAAAAGTGAAAACTGAAGAAAATGTACAGAGGTACAGAGCAGTTAACCGGTATATTTTTCCTATTATGTCAGGACGTTATAAAAGTAGTGAACTGCTTTTCCCAGTGTGCGCGCGTAATAAATGCAGCGTGTTTATTTTTTTCTATTACGTAATAAAAGTAATTATTTATTCTATTATGTGTGCACGTAATAGATAAAATATACATGGATGCCCATTTGTACCTCCTTGGAAATGCAAGGCCCTTGTCATGTTCTCTTTAAAGGAGATTGGTTGTTACAATTTATAATTCTAGTTTTTAATTAAACCTGTTTATCCTAAATTATTGCAAGATGATTAGAAATATCGGAAGTAAATGCATACCTACTCTCTGAATAAAACATGCTGACCGTGATATATGGCTTCATGTGAATATTTCTATTAACTATTTTCCCGTGTTTACTATTATTCGCTAAACAGAATAAAAAGATGTCGACCACCATAAGGACTTAACCTGACTTAGCTATATAAGTGTTATGTGTGTCGTGTTCTTTCATGTAAAGATGAAAAAAAAACATTCTGTCCTTAACTACACTACCGCTACTTTTACCAATTATAATTCTTCATTCTTTTCCAATTATCATCACATCGTCATCATCATCATCATCATCATCATCATTTAAATCTGTTTAATTTACTGACTTGGACTGACCAACGGTGATATTTTGTGCAGGTTTTATTGAATTTGTGATAGGATTATGTTAACATATTGGTATTTCTTGGTGTTTTTGTAGAAGTCAAGCAGGCAGTATTAGCCAAATTGTTATTACTTTCCAGCGTAGAATATGCCAACATTACTGTCAAAGTGTCATCAATGAATCCGAACAAAAATACAAACACCTGACGAAACACCAAAGGATGGTACTTAAGAGGGTCATCAGTGTCAACACCACTGTTTATCACATTACTATTAGGTCATTTTAACCGATAAATTATAGTTATTACATTTTGCCAGTGACATATAGGAAGTTATAAAATTTGATGGAAAAAAAATTGTAATATAGGGAATCTATGTGAAGTGATGATATGACTTTTCCGGTGATTAAGTGATTTACATATGACATGCTTATTTATCTCTGATGTACATAAACATGTCTTTTTATCTCTGATTTACATAAAACATCCATATTTATCTCTGATTTACTTGAAACATCCTTACCTATCTCTGATTTACATAAAACATCCATATTTATCTCTGATTTACATAAAACATCCATATTTATCTCTGATTTACTTGAAACATCCTTACCTATCTCTGATTTACATAAAACATGCCTATTTATCTCTGATTTACATAAAATATATCTTTTTATCTCTGATTTACATAAAACATCCATATTTATCTCTGATTTACTTGAAACATCCTTACCTATCTCTGATTTACATAAAACATCCATATTTATCTCTGATTTACTTGAAACATCCTTACCTATCTCTGATTTACATAAAACATGCATATTTATCTCTGATTTACATAAAACATGTCTATTTATCTCTGATTTACATAAAACATGCCTAATTATCTCTGATTTACATAAAATATATCTTTTTATCTCTGATTTACATATAACATCCATATTTATCTCTGATTTACATAAAATATCCATATTTATCTCTGATTTACATATAACATCCATATTTATCTCTGATTTAAATAAAATATCCATATTTATCTCTGATTTACATAAAATATGTCTTTTTATCTCTGATTTACATATAACATCCATATTTATCTCTGATTTACATAAAACATGCCTATTTATCTCTGATTTACATAAAACATGTCTATTTATCTCTGATTTACATAAAACATGCCTAATTATCTCTGATTTACATAAAATATATCTTTTTATCTCTGATTTACATATAACATCCATATTTATCTCTGATTTACATAAAATATCCATATTTATCTCTGATTTACATATAACATCCATATTTATCTCTGATTTAAATAAAATATCCATATTTATCTCTGATTTACATAAAATATGTCTTTTTATCTCTGATTTACATATAACATCCATATTTATCTCTGATTTACATAAAATATCCATATTTATCTCTGATTTACATATAACATACATATTTATCTCTGATTTAAATAAAATATCCATATTTATCTCTGATTTACATAAAATATGTCTTTTTATCTCTGATTTACATATAACATCCATATTTATCTCTGATTTACATAAAATATCCATATTTATCTCTGATTTACATGTAACATCCATATTTATCTCTGATTTAAATAAAATATCCATATTTATCTCTGATTTACATAAAATATGTCTTTTTATCTCTGATTTACATATAACATCCATATTTATCTCTGATTTACATAAAATATCCATATTTATCTCTGATTTACATATAACATCCATATTTATCTCTGATTTAAATAAAATATCCATATTTATCTCTGATTTACATAAAATATGTCTTTTTATCTCTGATTTACATATAACATCCATATTTATCTCTGATTTACATAAAACATGCCTATTTATCTCTGATTTACATAAAATATGTCTATTTATCTCTGATTTACATAAAACATGCCTATTTATCTCTGAAGTAGAAAATAAGTGGAGTTTTTTTAGATCATAAGTGGCCACTCCGGATTCTTTCTGAACACAGTCTTGATCATAATGTTAAATTTATGTTAATAATATTAAACGTTTGTTCATATCGAAGTGTATCGAAATTCGGTAACTATGATTTTTTTATATTCTTTTGGGTTCAATATCTTTTAAGCTTGAAGAAAAACTGATGTATTTCTAGTTATATAAGTATAACTATGGTTTTCATTGGTGACTGTTCTTTGATGTGAAAATTTTTCGTGAATTTATGCCATTCTCGAAAATACTGAGCTTTAGATCTCCTCGAACGTAATAAGTTTAAAGAACCCCGTAACAAAGTGTTATGTCAATACTTTTTTTACTGATTTTTAAATATTCACATTTTGACTTGATCAAACTTTGCACTTCGGAAGAAATTATACTGTGCTTATATGCAATACATATTTTAGGGTAACGCTGTTTTTGTAGGTTGTGAGGATGAAGACATTTCGTTTTCCGATAAGTTAGCTAATCACTATTTCAATATAACTTTACATTACATCTACATCTTTGTGGTCAGCCAATCTACATGCAAAATGTAATGATTTTCGAAAACATGTTCACCTATGACCTTGTCAGTACTAATTAGTGGCAGTACTAATACGACGGTACAGACAAGTAGATTGTCAATTTTTTCTACTCAATCTGCCCCTTTATCAAGACACAAAATATTACGCAAGTTACATCGTATACATAAAACACTACACAAAGGTACAAACTGCAGCCAATAAGATGAAACGTTCAATGATATAATGGTAGAATTTGATATTGATTTTACAACGGTAGACACATCCTGTTGATGATTCAATACCATAGATACGCTTTAAATAGCTATAAATAGTATTTACATTCAAACACATGCTATCAATTACAAGGAACAAAATCCGCCTTTCTATCACACGCCATATTTCCAGGCTGACACTGAAATTTTAAGCCTATCGTGAGCTGATCATTGTCTATAGAGTAAACACAATATGTGTGAGAAAAAATCTTCCCAGTTCGTCAAGTAATCGACAGTTAGGGCTGCTCCAATAGCGCTTTGATCTACATAAGCCTATTATGTCATGCAAGAATCAAATTAACACATGAGAGTTAAGTAAATAAAATATTCCTCTTGAAATAAAATGTACTTTTCAACTTATCACCTTCAGCAGTATTCAATAATAGTGTATCTCCCATCACACCATTCTGTCTGCAATAAAATCACATACGCATTGGGTAATAATCAATGCGATCACGCACCAAATTACATTTCACTGTTCAATGGAAACTATTATAATGCCATGTCATAATATGTTTATCAATACAATACGATGGTGCACAGTCCCATTATTCTTTATTTTCAGATAATTCTCATTTAAAGTAGAAAGGGAAAATGCAAAGATTCAATATCCAATTATACATATACATGATATCATCTCCGCTATTTATTGTGTCATAATTTGATGTACACGCCTGATATTGAGATGTCAGTGTAGATAAATCGTTTTAGATACGATCATTTCCAGCAATTAAGTTTAGGTCTGAAGTTACATTTCTAACATCGACCTGTTATGCCGTTCTTCTCTAGGTACCTACCAGTAATCAGCATTCCAATTTAGAAAACCACGTGATAAGAACAAAATATGTGCATTTTTCGTATATATTTTTATACTATTGCGATACACTTGAGAATTCTCAACTTCAATTATGAAAGTCAATGTTAAATGTTTATTTTGTTTGTGATAAAAAAATATTGAAATGCTTTACTTTACTGTTAACATCTTGACACATGTACTACGTGATACCCACCATATCACGAAACAGTTAATTTTATCTCCGTTATTTTATTCTATTCCATCAATTCCTACCTAGTCTTAATTTACTAAATACAGTGTAATATTGTCCGTTTGATACATACACAAAATTCCTGGAAGCTTGACAAAATAAATGTATATTTTCTTGGCGAGGCAGGCGCTACGGTACGAAATATATCCTTGTAGTATAGGAACTTTGAATACACCCAGTATAGATGGAAGGCATGTTTACTCTGTCTGATATCTTTCATTTAAACTAATTATTTTGGTGCAATCCAACTTTAAAGCAATAGCAATTTTGAACAAATAAGCGAAATGAGGAATTCGTGCGTTTGGAAATATTGCTGTATCAACGACATTCAAAAACTATAAAAACGGCTAGAATAAGAATATCGATAAATTATGTGTATATAGGACATTTTATTCCAAACTTATTTCATCATTCAATTAAATATATTTCTTTCTATGTTTTTACCTATTTCTTTTCATACCCATGCCACCTTATGTATTTGCTGAACGAAATGTTCCTCCGGATGTCACGTTGTCTCCCGGCTAATTCGTTTTTGTGTTTGGGCGTTCCCTATTTAGAACCTAGGAACCGTTTTAGGCTACAATGCCATAGGGGCATTTGCGGGATAATGGGTTGTGATGGTTTCGTACAGAAATCAGATTGCATGTTATGAAATGATGTGATGATATTATATAATTATGAATGGTAAACCAGAAATGGTCAGGACTTTTACCATTGTCAAGAGGAGAAATAATTGATGTATATTTTTTTCATTTCCTCTGTATATATATATATATATACATAGTGAAAATATGGTAAATTCTCCGTGTCCAGAAAACACATAAAAACATAAAAACTTAAAAAAAAAAACTAGAAAACACGATGACGTCACAATTGTTTCTATGTACACAATGTAAAACATCTGAAGAAGAAATGAAAGCGCTTATGTTTTACAGCTCATCGTGTTTTCCAGTTTTTTTAAGTTTATATATATATATATACATATAATATATACATGTATATATATATTATATGTATTATGATAGGGTTTCTAATATTCTCTTGCTAAATAAATAAATAAAAAAAGCTGAGCTAATTCTCTAAATAATAACATTTCTGGTGATTAGGCTAATTGAAAGTGAAAATGCAGTGCGTTTAAAATTGGTTTTATAAAAATCACAAAATAAACACATATATAAACAAGCTACAACTGTTTCGGTGTTAAGCTTCTATTTACGTTTGTCTCTTCTTTAAAAAAAACATTCTGAACTGAATCGATTGCAGGTTCTAGCTTCTGCTGTAGTTTTTCGTGGAATTCACGGAATCAATTTTTGATAATATGAATCCCTTAATGTCTGTACTTTTTATGAATCCCGCAGCTTGATATCCTGGTCATCGTTAGATCATCAATGGCGACGTGTCAAGTTGGACCATACCTGTTAGGTGATGGTAACCAAACTGAAGGATTCACTTGTTGCAGTGTTGGCTTGAAAATTCTAGGCTTTAGGACCTTATCAGAATCTGTGATGAGTTGTAGAGAGACAAAAATAGCTGTATTATGCATTTTAATCCATCATTTGACTCTACTGAAATTCAAACTTGTATGGAAAATTCAATATTGCGTTTTTTGTATTATCTTCAACAGTCCTTTGGTGTGTGCTGTTACTGATATTGATATAAAGTTAAGACTGGAAGGATAAAGAAAATTTCACGAGACCTGCGAGGCTTGTCCATACAATCCACAAACTGGAGAGATATCGTTTACAGAAAATATCTGTTAAACATAGACTATGGTGGGAGTTGAGCAAAAAGCAATATGTCACCAAAACAAATGAACAGAGAAGAGAGACAGAGAAGAGAGACCAACCTCTTGTGACGTCATGAGCATTGTCGATGCATTCAATGATAAATTCCATCCAACTCTCGTTTGATTGGTTTGGCGAAAACACCCGAATGCATTGTGTGTACAGTATGTATTGGATTGCCTGCTGAAATGTTTCCACTCACCGTTAGAATTCGATTTGTAAATACATTGACACAGGTTAGGGTTATCACTTCTGTCATTTTGGTTGGATGATAAAAATAAACCCGGAAGGACATTCCTGACTATGTAAAAGATCACCCGGTTCAACGATATCAATTATCGTTAAGATATATTTATGTATTTACATGTAACACAGCGGATAAAAACTGGTGTTTAAGGCCTAATTTAAACGAGTCTCGCGGAGAAAAGCTGCACGTAACCTAGGTAATCTAGTCCTACTAAAATCCTGCTAAGCCAGGTCTAGACAAAAGCGGAGTAATCGATTTAACTCATTATTTTTACATAAAGTAAATAACGTAGAGAAATATTAGTTGCATTTAATGTCTTGTTAGCAACTCGAGGACGAAACCCCTAAAACAGTGGTAGAAAATATCTTAAATACTTTGATGGTAAGATTTCGTATGATACTATTTTCGTATATTTCTGTCGGCTCACTGTTTTTTGTTACTCACGAGGTTGAATCCACTTACCTTAATCTTTCCCTACAATGACACCATTGCTGGACAGATTTACACCAAACTGTATGATAAAAGTGATGTTATTAATTTCTCCATCGTGAATTTTCCATATCTATATGGCAACATGTCTGCTCCGCCATCCTATGTTGTTTACAAGACGGACCAAAGCTGATTTGATATCCAAACGATTGTACCATTATTGCAGATTTCATGGAAGATGTCGACAGCAGACAAATAAACTCACAGGGCTTCGAGGAGAGATGGAAATTAATAAAAGAATTTAAGTTCGTCATAATGATCTCGATGGGAAATATTCCGTGTACGACGTTGGTCCATATACCGAATGGTTCTGTTGTCGTTAACCTTGTTCTTCGATTAACCAATATTTACCAGGAGGTATCGTTGATGAGGCTTGTGACGATGTTGCCTCCAGAAAACCTGGTCTTACTCTCCTGTACTTTTTCAGAGGTCTGCTTGTAAATCTTTCCTCTGTTCTTTATTTGCCCTAATTTTATCGAATTTGAATTTGAATAAAGAGTCTGTTAACATGTCGGTATCTGCTGTGTTGTTTTCACCAAACATACAGAGAATTTGTTGGCACGCTTTAAAGAAAGCTTTTTAAAGTCTCCAAACTATTTTTTAAACGTCACAAGGAACATTTACAACTGAAACCTCTCACAGTATTTCTTAGCGGACAACAGAAGTGCAGACGAAGTTTGAGAAGGATGGACAGATTACGGTTTCTGCAAAGTAACATGGTATAAATACAGTTGAACCATTGTACAATGTAAGGTTTTTATTGCAAGAAACGTACTTCGATTTACTTACTTGGAAAATAACACTTAAGATGTACCATTTTACAGATTAAATATCTGTTTGGTAATGAATAAGTTCATACCGGTATTGTGAAAAGCGTTTTGTTCTAAAAATAAAGAAGATAACCTGGTTTATCGATAAAAAGTTATATATTAATATCTTAGAGGTCATGGATTATATTTCCGTTCGTTTTTTAATGAAAATATGTACTTGCTAATAATTCTATGAATCCGTGGCATATTGATTCAAACCAAAATTATTATATGACTTTTATAAAAAC
Source organism: Ylistrum balloti (assembly GCF_031769215.1). NCBI lineage: Eukaryota > Metazoa > Mollusca > Bivalvia > Pectinida > Pectinidae > Ylistrum > Ylistrum balloti. The sequence continues at coordinate 474,262 of NW_026781923.1, read as the reverse complement.
TCGATGTTTCGCTGAATAACATTAACTGACTAAATGAAATCCCAACTGTTAAAACTATGCTAGCCCAGAAAGTGGTTTGATTTGTCGGAAAGCACAAATCTGCTTCCTCCGCAAGTCGGTAGAAAGAACCAGTTTATTTACTGTAACAGGAATGCGGTATTAAAAGCGAGCAAAACTATCATAAATACCATTCCTTTCTCGCTATATTGATCTCTATACATTTACAGCTTAGTTTCTTCTCCAGGTACTTCAACTCGATAACACTTGCATATTAAAGAAAGATATTCATCGCCTTCTCATACATGTAACGTTTTCGTTATCTCATTGTTTGGTATTTGTGGCGTGACCTCATTGAATAAAGGCTGTGACGTCACACAATTCCCATGACAGAGGATCCCTTGTTTCTATACTTACAAAAAAAACATAGATATACATTTCCAGTTCAAGATAAAAAAAATTATAACCAAGACTGTATGATTTATCAGCCACACCTATCGCTAGGTGTCATAGCAACAAGTTACTGACGATTTAGTAACAATACGTATTGTAGTTAAGTAAAAACTACGTTATTGTCTTAAGGCAGGTCATATAGACAATCATTGATTTCCTCGGTGATGTTAATGTCGGTGTTTATTTATGTCACTGTAAGATCATTTGTTTTACTGTGAATTAAAACTAATTCTACATTCTTAATTCAAGTCAGTTTTCTATACCTTTGACATCATCATCATCATCATCATCATCATCATCATCATCATCATCGATATTTACATAATGATACTAATCATCACCCCCAGTCATCACTCACATCATCATCATTATTGTGATCTGCATCATCAAAGTTAGCATCGTCTACATGACACATTGTAATAACAATCATCATTCATGGACTTTAACTTATCTACGTCTTACACTACTATACAGACACGTGTCCTTACATCCACACTCAACTACACCTATATATATAAAGGGAAAGAGAGACAGAGACAGAGACAGACAGACAGACAGACAGACAGACACAGAGAGAGGCGGAGAGAGAGGCGGATAGAGAGAGAGAGAGAGAGAGAGAGAGAGAGAGAGAGAGAGAGAGAGAGAGAGAGAGAGAGAGAGACGGAGAGAGAGAGGCGGAGAGAGAGAGGGGCGGAGGGAGAGAGAGGCGGAGAGAGAGAGAGAGGGGGGTGGAGAGAGAGACGGAGAGAGAGACGGAGAGACAGACAGACAGAGACAGACAGACAGAGACAGACAGACAGAGATAGAGAATAGGTGTGCCGTTGAAGTTTATTTAGGAGAATGCCAGCGTATGCGTTAAAGGAAACAATAGTGAATGTAGCAAAACTGCAAAGTCCTCAAAAAATGAATGTACTTTTCTATACTACATAATATATGTACTGTTGTTTCTGTTTCTGTTTTGCAAAAGAAACGGTATGGATTATCAAATAGCCCAGTGTTGGATAAATATCTGGAGGTCGGGATATTTATCTCGGTATTTTGTTAATATATGTTTGTTGTTAATATATGTGCTGGTTTACTCTGTACTAAAACCAATGTCATTTATTGCTTTCGGTAACTATATGTTAAACTTTTCTCCACGTTTCATCACTGAATTCAAACAAGTGATTACATTTTCCTTCTCAGTTGATATAATATTATTTAGACAGAGCATGTTGGTGTAATCTTAGTTTTTGGTTTTCTTTTTATTATTTATTTTTAGAAGAAAAAAGAATTAAATTAGTGGACATTATTGGGTTACATAGATTATTATTATGTAATTGTTTTTGTGCCGTGTATGCCTAGAATTCGGTAAATAAGAAAGTGTTTATTTGTCTACAAGTGCATTGAATAACAGAAATCTTATCTCTGTAACTACATCATTCATAACAATTATCTTTAATACCATTCTTTGATATTTTAAATACTTCCATTAGCATTTCAATTCTTACTAAACCAGAAAGGTATTTTCAATATTGAGCCATTTCTATTTATCACTGCCTGTTCTTTCTCTCTTAAATAATTCCAAGAATTAAATATATCATTCCAAGTTGTCTTTTACACTTTATTTCACTACTGTTATATACCATGATCCACCGCCAAAATGTCACTGTCAATATTTTTTCCTATGATATATTATTATCAAATCTACATAGAACATAACCCTCTGACCAATGATTCTATGTACGCTAAAACTGTGACACATTTACTCTTTGTATATTGACACTGTGACGCATTTACTCTTTGTATACTGACATTGTGACATATTTACTCTTTGTATACTGACGCTGTGACGTGTTCACTCTCTGTTTACTGACGCTGTGACATATTTACTCTCTGTTTACTGACGCTGTGACATACTTACTCTGTGTATATTGACGCTGTGACATATTTACTCATTGTATATTGACATTGTGACATATTTACTCTTTCTATACTGACGCTGTGACATATTTACTCTTTGTATACTGACGCTGTGACACATTTACTCTTTGTATACTGACGCTGTGACATGTTAACTCTCTGTATATTGACACTGTGACATATTTACTCTTTGTATACTGACACTGTGACATATTTACTCTTTGTATACTGAAGCTTTGACATATTTACTCTCTGTATACTGAAGCTGTGACATATTTACTCTTTGTATACTGAAGCTGTGACATATTTACTCTCTGTATACTGACACTGTGACATATTTACTCTCTGTATACTGAAGCTGTATACTGACACTGTGACATATTTACTCTCTGTATATTGACACTGGGATATCACAGTGTCAATGTACAGAGAAGAAATATATCACATTGTCAATGTACAGAGAAGAAATATATCACAGTGTCAATGTACAGAGAAGAAATATATCACAGTGTCACAGTGTAATATATCACAAAGAGAAATATATCATATGTACAAAGAAGAATATATCACAGTGTCAATGTACAAAGAGTGAATATATCACAGTGTCAATGTACAAAGAGTTAATATATCACAGTATCAATGTACAAAGAGAATATATCACAGTGTCAAAAGAGTATAATATGTCATCACAGGTGTCAATGTACAATGTACAATATATCACAGTATATCACAGTGTCAATGTATGTCACAAAATGTACAAAGAGAATATATCACAGTGTCAATGTACAAAGAAGAAATATATATCACAGTGTCAATGTACAAAGAGTGAATATATCACAGTATCAATGTACAAAGTGTCATCAATGTCACAGTGTCAATGTACAAAGAGTGAATATATGTCACAGAGTTAATATATCAATGTACAGAGAAGAAATATATCACAGTGTCAATGTACAAAGAAGAAATATATCACAGTGTCAATGTACAAAGAAGGAATATATCACAGTGTCAATGTACAAAGAAGAAATATATCACAGTGTCAATGTACAAAGAAGAAATATATCACAGTGTCAATGTACAAAGAGTGAATATATCACAGTGTCAATGTACAAAGAGTTAATATATCACAGTGTCAATGTACAAAGAGTGAATATATCACAGTGTCAATGTACAAAGAGTTAATATGTCACAGTGTCAATGTACAAAGAAGAAATATATCACAGTGTCAATGTACAAAGAGAGAATATATCACAGTGTCAATGTACAAAGAGTGAATATATCACAGTGTCAATGTACAAAAAGTTAATATATCACAGTGTCAATGTACAAAGAAGAAATATGTCACAGTGTCAATGTACAAAGAAGAAATATATCACAGTGTCAATGTACAAAGAGTGAATATGTCACAGTGTCAATGTACAAAGAGTTAATATGTCACAGTGTCAATGTACAGAGAAGAAATATGTCACAGTGTCAATGTACAAAGAAGAAATATATCACAGTGTCAATGTACAGAGAAGAAATATATCACAGTGTCAACGTACAAAGAAGAAATATATCACAGTGTCAATGTACAAAGAAGAAATATATCACAGTGTCAATGTACAGAGAAGAAATATATCACAGTGTCAATGTACAAAGAGTTAATATATCACAGTGTCAATGTACAAAGAGTGAATATATCACAGTGTCAATGTACAAAGAAGAAATATATCACAGTGTCAATGTACAAAGAAGAAATATATCACAGTGTCAATGTACAAAGAGAGAATATATCACAGTGTCAATGTACAAAGAAGAAATATATCACAGTGTCAATGTACAAAGAAGAAATATATCACATTGTCAGTGTACAGAGAAGAAATATGTCACAGTATCAATGTACAAAGAAGGAATATATCACAGTATCATTGTACGATGAAGAAATATATCACATTGTCAGTGTACAGAGAAGAAATATGTTACAGTATCAATGCACAAAGAGTTAATATATCACAGTGTCAATGTACAAAGAAGAAATATATCACAGTGTCAATGTACAAAGAAGGAATATATCACAGTGTCAATGTACAAAGAAGAAATATATCACAGTGTCAATGTACAAAGAAGGAATATATCACAGTGTCAATGTACAAAGAAGAAATATATCACAGTGTCAATGTACAAAGAAGAAATATATCACAGTGTCAATGTACAAAGAGTGAATATATCACAGTGTCAATGTACAAAGAAGAAATATATCACAGTGTCAATGTACAAAGAAGAAATATATCACAGTGTCAATGTACAAAGAAGGAATATATCACAGTGTCAATGTACAAAGAGTGAATATGTCACAGTGTCAATGTACAAAGAGTGAATATATCACAGTGTCAATGTACAAAGAGTGAATATATCACAGTGTCAATGTACAAAGAGTGAATATGTCACAGTGTCAATGTACAAAGAAGAAATATATCACAGTGTCAATGTACAAAGAGTGAATATGTCACAGTGTCAATGTACAAAGAAGGAATATATCACAGTGTCAATGTACAAAGAGTGAATATGTCACAGTGTCAATGTACAAAGAAGAAATATATCACAGTGTCAATGTACAAAGAGTGAATATATCACAGTATCAATGTACAAAGAGTTAATATGTCACAGTATCAATGTACAGAGAAGAAATATATCACAGTGTCAATGTACAAAGAAGGAATATATCACAGTGTCAATGTACAAAGAGTGAATATATCACAGTATCATTGTACAAAGAAGAAATATATCACAGTGTCAATGTACAAGGAATGAATATATCACAGTGTCAATGTACAAAGAAGGAATATATCACAGTTTCAATGTACAAAGGTAAAACATATTCTGTTGTCAACATTCAAAAATAAAATATGGCCAAGTATCACTACACAATAATAAAGTATATCACAGCATCAGCACGCAAAGGCAATATATACCACAGTGCATCACATACAAAAAAAATCGTGATGAGTTCCATAAATCAAATATCTAATTCAAAAGCGAATTGAAGATCCTATTATCACATCCAGTAAATATGGAGTAGTAAAACGGAATTTTACAATTATAATAGAGGATATTTAATAGTGTCTTCAGTTATAAAAACTATATTTCACTCGTGTGTCTAACATGATAATAATATTCAATGTAAATCTGTTTCCATATTCACAAAGAAAATGTAACTTATTTACGTCACTAAGAGACAAAATCTGTAAAACGTTCAAAGAGAGTTTAACCTGTGACAAGTTGCTACTCGACTGAAAACATGGCGGTAACTTACAGTTGTCGCTGTTGATGACACCAATCCTGGGTGACGAATATAAGCCTATCAGAAAAAATACAAATAAATTAAAGTAACATATGAAAGGCTTAGCGGCCTTGACGGTCACCCGAGGTAAGCAATATTCAATATTGAAATGCCTACCGTTTTAGCTCCACATTCAAGACGTTCGTTAGGGGATTGGGTTTGGTGTCTGATAATTTAATTTGCGTTGTATTGTTTGCTGACTTTCATGGAAATGAACGTTTACCATGGAATTGAAGGTCGTGTCACAAGTTGACAACGCCTTCAGATGCCTGGTTTTGTGGAGGTTTTTTTGTAACAGGCGTTATGATTTTGTCATTTTTAGTGAACACTTTTATCAATGCTATATTTCTCTGTATTTCAACGACAAAAATCCGATAAATTGATACTTTTCATGAGAGCGCAGCACGTTTAAAAATTATCAATTTCAACCCATCTGTTTGCGTGCTCTAAAAATGATTACTCCTTTGGATAACATTGTTTCACATTTAAGACTCAAGTCTTCGAACAACTTAACACATAATGAATAAAAACCTCACGTGAAGCACTCTTTTAATATAATTCATATTGATTTGGATCCATACAGCTGCACTTTAAAATAAAGCTATCTCTACCGGAGTTGTCGGCCCTTAAATGCTAATGCACTGTGGGAAATGCTATTACCGGTCAATATTTTTGCACTTGTTGTTTTCATACCACGAACATATTTTCACCATAAAACCTTAGATTTCACTGATAAAAATGTGTTTACATTGTTCAATATACAAGTATAGAATATACCACAGCATCATTATGAAAAGATAAAATCTGTTACCAAAGCTCTGGGGAAAAAACTGGTAACAGCGGGAATACATTTCATTACATAAGTTGTCATTTAAAAAAAGAGAAAACACGTGGTCCTGCAAAATTGCATATAAATTACAAAAAATGAGAGCGTAACATCATAAAGAGGCTCTATTCTATCTATCGTCGTTACAAAAATAACATTTCAATCAATGTTATCACCATCAAAGAATGAAAAGAAAACAGTCGTGTTCTGTAGGTTTTTACTTTTTTTGATAATCAACGCTTCTTTAACCATCCTAAGTCGTGATATGTCATCTATAAACATTACACCTGGAATAAATCATTACACCCCAAGAAAAATTGATGATTAAACCTGATGTAGGAAATATTTTGGCATGATTTCCTTCGTTATGAGGCCAATTCTCAACACTAAGGACAATGAAAAGTAATAACGCGTAATTATATATCTACAATATGCGGTTCAAGACGATACCGGGATGATTGGAGAGCAGAAGCTTTCATTTTATAGCAATATCTTTCTCCTACATTTATACGCTCGACTACAAGAAATGTATTATATTGTTAATAAAAAGTCTTAGTGAAGAAATTATTGGTGATTATTGTCTTTTCCGAATCCGCTTTAATGATTCCCTAGAACATTTCATTGTATACAACAAGAGAGTCTTCCGTCGATGCTTGCTTCAAATTAAAACAAACTCCGACTCTAGTTATATAGACAAACAGGAAGGATGGGTGTCGGGTAACTAACGGGCCAGGTTGTTTATCGGAGAATTCTCCCTATTTAACTGCGGTATACTGTTTCTAATATCTGTTTCGATGCGAAGCAAACGTTGTGTGATTTACGTTAAATGGAGAGTAATAAACCCCAGTCAACAGAAAATTGAACATGACCGTCCGAGTCTAAGACAGGAATTGGACGGGATGCACTCGCGTTAATAAAGATGTTTTTGTAGTAATTTTCTTTCATGTAGTCTGGTAATTACTTCCTCTTCATGATTAATACTTTTTCTAAAGAAAACTTAGATTCCAGAGTATTACAGACCACGTCAGTGTAATTTTCATTAAATGAAGACTGATCGCTAACCCGGCCTTCCTGTCGTTCCGGAAGACAAATGTCGCTTAGCTTTTATTAATTGTTTGGTACAGGAAAATCTAGTGTTGCAGGAATACTTGAGGGTTGATGAGGCTCGGTAATTGGTTCTAATTTGTCTTCGGCTCCCGTGCGATCCGCTATTAAAGTGCTTCCACTTCTACTGTTTATTTTGTAAGGATTTTTTTATTTGTCGTCGACTCCAGGCAGTGAGGTTGTAATGGGTAGACATATATCCTCAGGACAGTTGGGAACTTCCTCTCTCCACCTCCCTGCCACACCCACAGACTCGCTTGTCTCTTTATATCCTTGGCTTTGCCTTATGTGCTGAGAATAGCTCTCTCTCTCTCTCTCTCTCTCTCTCTCTCTCTCTCTCTCTCTCTCTCTCTCTCTCTCTCTCTCTCTCTCTCTCTCTCTCTCTCTCTCTCTCTCTCTCTCTCTCTCTCTCTCTCTCTCTCTCTCTCTCTCTCTCTCTCTCTCTCTCTCTCTCTCTCTCTCTCTCTCTCTCAATCTTTCTCTTTCCCCTGTCTCTTTCCTCCCCCCTCTCTCTGTCTGTCTGTCTGTCTGTCTCTTCTCTCTCTCTCTCTCTCTCTCCACTCTCTCTCTCTCTCTCTCTCTCTCTCTCTCTCTCTCTCTCTCTCTCTCTCTCTCTCTCTCTCTCTCTCTCTCTCTCTCTCTCTCTCTCTCTCTCTCTCTCTCTCTCTCTCTCTCTCTCTCTCTCTCTCTCTCTCTCTCTCTCTCTCTCTCTCTCTCTCTCTCTCTCTCTCTCTCTCTCTCTCTCTCTCTCTCTCTCTCTCTCTCTCTCTCTCTCTCTCTCTCTCTCTCTCTCTCTCTCTCTCTCTCTCTCTCTCTCTCTCTCTCTCTCTCTCTCTCTCTCTCTCTCACACTCTCGGAATTCACCAACTTCAATACAGAAAAATGGTTTTATTCGTATGATGAATTATAAAATCTTACTCTTCGCTCACTGTAATCGACCGATGTCTAATTTGAATCACAAGTCTAACAACCATGGACTGCCTTTGTACGGCCTCTAAAGTAATATTGCTGTATTTTTTTAACTTAAGTTATTTGGTATATAATGCTTTATAACGTTTTTTGACGTATTTCAATTATTAGAAACACGCTGTGCCTCGATATCATGATGCACAAACTCAGGCGATGTATGTATTACATTTAAATTCTATCAAATACCTTTGTCAATCGGATGTAATCGACGCGTGTTGCGCCATGAGGCTGTAAATAGCCTTTTTGTCAGTAGTAACATTGTAGGCTATACCAGAAAAACGAGCACAGAACATGCCATACTTACGCAATAACTTCACTTTTATGTCGCTGCACAAATGAAGATTTTAACTAGAACAAAAGACGGATATCATAGCATGCAATCAGATGAATAAATGATATTAAAATATAAATTTTAAGTAAATGGTTCCCCTTGAACCATCCCTGGCAAATGATATCAAAGCAGTAGTTTGAGCAGTGTATTATAGGTTAAAGGTAAAGATATAGACACAAATCGTGTGTTTGCATGCTCAAATTATATAGATATCTATAAGGTGTGTAGATCTGTTTATACGTGGGCAATAATGATATAATTATCTAATGTGGAGGTCAAGGTTAAAATGTTATCTATTGTTATTTCTTGCGAACCAAAATTACAGGTAGCTTAAACGTATTTTTTATTAACATTATTCTATTTCAAGGTCACTGGCTTCTTAAAGCTGTTATGTGTAAGTCTATTGTAACTTATCCCGAGTACAATGATATGTAATATCTGATGTAATACTGTTTGATGTAAATATAACAGATCCGAGATAACATTATCTGTAATAAAGATAAATAGTAACATATCGATTAAACATTATTTCTAATAAAAATAAAAAGGAACATATCGATTAAACATTATCTGTAATAAATATAAATAGTAACATATCGATTAAACATTATCTGTAATAAATATAAATAGTAACATATCGATTAAACATTATCTGTAATAAATATGAATAGTAACATATCGATTAAACATTATCTGTAATAAATATAAATAGTAACATATCGATTAAACATTATCTGTAATAAAATAAATAGTAACATATCGATTAAACATTATCTGTAATAAAGATAAATAGTAACATATCGATTAAACATTATCTGTAATAAATATAAATAGTAACATATCGATTAAACATTATCTGTAATAAAGATAAATAGTAACATATCGATTAAACATTATCTGTAATAAAGATAAATAGTAACATATCGATTAAACATTATCTGTAATAAAGATAAATAGTAACATATCGATTAAACATTATCTGTAATAAAGATAAATAGTAACATATCGATTAAACATTATCTGTAATAAAGATAAATTAATTACTGGATCAGATTACGTTCATTAACAACATTTAGTGGTGGCATGAAAGACATGATGGTGTTAGTATCATTGTACGAAGACTTATTATCATTGAAGGTCGTGTTTGACTGATATCACGTTTCAAAATCTAACGAAGTTCTCAAACTAACGAAACTTGATTCACAGGGGTTTGTATCTTGTCGGTGGTAGTAAAATGTATATGAAAACGATACACCACAAAAAGGTGATATCCACTCTGCAGAGACACGTAATGAAAAAGATGATATCCACCTTGCAAAGACACGTAATGAAAAGATGATATCCACCCTGCAGAGATACTAAAAGAAAAGATCATGTCCACCCTGCAAAGACACGTAATGAAAAGATGATATCCACCCTGCAGAGACACTAAAAGAAAAGATGATATCCACCCTGCAGAGACACGTAATGAAAAGATGATATCCACCCTGCAAAGACACTAAAAGAAAAGATGATATCCACCCTGCAGAGACATTAAAAGTAAAAGGTGATATTCACCCTGCAGAGAAATTAAAAGATATGATATCCACCCTGCAGAGACACTGAAAGAAAAGGTGATATCCACCCTGCAGAGACACTGAAAGAAAAGGTGATATCCACCCTGCAGAAACACTGAAAGAAAAAGGTAATGTCCTCCTTGCGGAGACACTAAAATAAAAAGATGATATCCACCCTGCAGAGACACTAAAAGAAAAGGTGATATCCACCCTGCAGAGACATTAAAAGAGATGATGATATACACCCTGCAGAGACACTAAAAGAAAAGGTGATATCCACCCTGCAGAGACACTGAAAGAAAAAGGTTATGTCCACCCTGCAGAGAAATTAAAAGATATGATATCCAACCTGCAGAGACATTTAAAGAAATGGTGATATCCACCCTGCAGAGACATTAAAAGAGATGATGATATACACCCAGCAGAGACACTGAAAGAAAAGGTGATATCCACCCTGCAAAGACACTAAAAGAAAAGATGATATCCACCCTGCAGAGACACTAAAAGTAAAAGGTGATATCCACCCTGCAGAGACTCTTAACGAGAAGATGATATCCACCCTGCAGAGACATTTAAAGAAATGGTGATATCCACCCTGCAGAGACACTGAAAGAAAAGGTGATATCCACCCTGCAGAGACACTGAAAGAAAAGGTGATATCCACCCTGCAGAAACACTGAAAGAAAAAGGTAATGTCCTCCCTGCGGAGACACTAAAATAAAAAGATGATATCCACCCTGCAGAGACACTAAAAGAAAAGGTGATATCCACCCTGCAGAGACACTAAAAGAAAAGGTGATATCCACCCTGCAGAGACACTGAAAGAAAAAGGTTATGTCCACCCTGCGGAGACACTAAAATAAAAAGATGATATACACCTTGCAGAGACACTAAAAGAAAAGGTGATATCCACCCTATAGAGACACTAAAAGAAAAAGATTATAAACACACAGCAGAGACACTTAAATATGGAAAGATTACAACAATAACTGAAGAAGCATACTATCAAAAAGGCGACTAGATCTAGAAGTCTGAGGAACTAAGGCGACTAGAACTAGAAGACTGAAGGAAATAAGGCGACTAGAACTGGAAGACTGAAGGAAACAAGGCGACCAGAACTAGAAGACTGAAGGAAACAAGGCGACTAGAACTAGAAGACTGAAGGAAATAAGGCGACTAGAACTAGAAGACTGAAGGAAATAAGGCGACTAGATCTAGAAGACTGAGGAACTAAGGCGACTAGAACTAGAAGACTGAAGGAAATAAGGCGACTAGAACTAGAAGACTGAAGGAAATAAGGCGACTAGATCTAGAAGTCTGTAGGAAATAAGGCGACTAGAACTAGAAGTCTGAGGAACTAAGGCGACTAGAACTAGAAGTCTGAGGAACTAAGGCGACTAGAACTAGAAGTCTGAGGAACTAAGGCGACTAGAACTAGAAGTCTGAGGAACTAAGGCGACTAGAACTAGAAGACTGTAGGAAATAAGGCGACTAGATCTAGAAGTCTGAGGAACTAAGGCGACTAGAACTAGAAGACTGAGGAACTAAGGCGACTAGAACTAGAAGACTGAAGGAACTAAGGCGACTAGAACTAGAAGACTGTAGGAAATAAGGCGACTAGATCTAGAAGTCTGAGGAACTAAGGCGACTAGAACTAGAAGACTGTAGGAAATAAGGCGACTAGATCTAGAAGTCTGAGGAACTAAGGCGACTAGAACTAGAAGACTGTAGGAAATAAGGCGACTAGATCTAGAAGACTGAGGAACTAAGGCGATTAGATCTAGAAGTCTGAGGAACTAAGGCGACTAGAACTAGAAGACTGTAGGAAATAAGGCGACTAGATCTAGAAGTCTGAGGAACTAAGGCGACTAGAACTAGAAGACTGAAGGAAATAAGGCGACTAGAACTAGAAGACTGAAGGAAATAAGGCGACTAGATCTAGAAGACTGAAGGAAATAAGGCGACTAGAACTAGAAGACTGAAGGAAATAAGGCGACTAGATCTAGAAGACTGAAGGAAATAAGGCGACTAGAACTAGAAGACTGAAGGAAATAAGGCGACTAGATCTAGAAGACTGCATGAACTAAAGCGACTGGAACTAGAAGACTGAGGGAAATAAGGCGACTAGATCTAGAAGACTGAGGAACTAAGGCGACTAGATCTAGAAGACTGAAGGAAATAAGGCGACTAGGTCTAGAAGACTGCATGAACTAAAGCGACTGGAACTAGAAGACTGAGGACCTAAGGCGACTAGAACTAGAAGACTGAAGGAAATAAGGCGACTAGATCTAGAAGACTGAGGAACTAAGGCGACTAGAACTAGAAGACTGAAGGAAATAAGGCGACTAGAACTGGAAGACTGAAGGAAACAAGGCGACTAGAACTAGAAGACTGAAGGAACTAAGGCGACTAGATCTAGAAGACTGCATGAACTAAAGCGACTGGAACTAGAAGACTGAGGACCTAAGGCGACTAGAACTAGAAGACTGAGGAACTAAGGCGACTAGAACTAGAAGACTGAGGAACTAAGTTGACTAGAACTAGAAGACTGAGGAACTAAGGCGACTAGATCTAGAAGTCTGCATGAACTAAGGCGACTAGAACTAGAAGACTGAGGACCTAAGGCGACTAGAACTAGAAGACTGAGGAACTAAGGCGACTAGAACTAGAAGACTTCAGGTACTAAGGCGACTAGAACTAGAAGACTGAGGAACTAAGGCGACTAGAACTAGAAGACTTCAGGTACTAAGGCGACTAGAACTAGAAGACTGCAGGAACTAAGGCGACTAGAACTAGAAGACTGCAGGAACTAAGGCGACTGGAACTAGAAGAAAAATCGCAATATTGATAAAACAGACAGTTGAGCAGAGGGAAAGACAATAACAAGAACAATGGAGACATTATTACTAATACAAAAAAAATCACCTGCTGTACTAAATTCTTCTCGATATTTGTTGCTGTGTGCTTCCTTCGAACTGTTCTAGATTTCATGAACGACGAGTTTTGTATCTCAGCAAGTAGTCTGAAGCATTTTAATGATCTCACTACCTTTTTAATTAATTCTTTGTTATCTCTCAGTTGCTCGGGAGCATTTTCCGTACTGGAAGTTCATTTGGTGGTAATTTGGAGCGTTTTACTTTTAGGTTGTGTTCTTTGATCTGCGCTGTCAAGCAGAATTATTCAATACAGAACCACATGTCTCTTACTACCTGAATAGTTTTAAATCGATCTTCTATTGAACTTTTTTCATAACGTTTAAGATTGCTCTAATTCTGATACCATATCTTTCCGTAGTTCTTCACGTTTCATGTTATCACAAATCGAACAATATCTGATATTAATAAACATTCTGTAGTATGAATAACGTCCTCGTGTCTTTATTTCAGTAATGTATCAACAACATTTGAGTGTTGGTGTTAAGTCATGATAAAAATTCGCAATAGGTAGCAATCAATTCAACTGTTTTGTAAACACGTGATTGTGATCTTCGCCTGCTTAAATTGTACAATTGTCAAATCATGAAGTACTTTACAAATCACACAGATCTTTATGAAAATGTTGAAAGATTTGAGAACCCAACTAGAGAGGCAAACTCCCCCAAAGCGCTCCCCTTTTTTGAGAAACCTCACGAGAGCGTGCTCTCTAATCTGATCTGTCGTCTGGCGCTTTAGTGCGCTTCTGCAAGACTGTAAGCGGCTCAAAGCCAAGCTACAACCGAGCAGTGGCATAAAAAGTCGAATTGAAAGAATCGCCCAGGGTTATTTCTACAGCTAATCGACATTTTAGATATATCGAGAAAATTAATTGGAATAGGGAGTAATACCATGAAATTTCTAGCCGTCAGTTTATCTTGATGAACGATTCTTTCTTTAAGGATTATTCTTAAGCTGCCATTTTTCTTAATTGGGTTTCCATCAAAGTTAATGCGTATATAGGGATATTGATTTCAACGAGGACGATCTCATTATGTGTCACGGATTGATCACAGAGAGGAATGTTTTTATTACTTCATCTCCTGGTCTACATGACTAAAACAAAGATAATGTTGTATCACTGACGGTTAAATTGGAAGTGTCCTCCAACTCTCTCTCTCCTAATAGCGTTATCCTCTTAATAGCTTTCACAAAAAAGACACAACACTTTCCACAAAGATTCTTAAATCAGAACAAAGAGAATTTCAAAATGAAAATAAACCTGGGTATTATAATTATACATTACATGTAAAGATGCAATTTGTCGGTCAAACATAATTTAAAAGTTTTTCATGAGAGAGATATATAAATCAGATTCCAAACACAGTCACTACAATATAAGATGATGACGACGAAATGTTAAAATAAATCTAGTTAAACGAAATGTGTAGAATTAGTTGAAACCATCAAATAAAAGTAACACGAAATCCTATTTATCGGACATCCAATTATCCATACATATATAGGTGACTTTGAATATATCCAGTTGTAGATGTAAAGACAGCATTTATTTATAAATAACAATCGACATCAGGAATAGAATCCAAACCATATTTAAACGGAGATAATTACAAGCTTGTATTTATGTCGATTATGAAATACAAAACTTGTAATATATAAAATTAAAGATTGAAAATATAATATGATATAATGTGAGACTTTGTAGTCTTAAAATGATACGAACATGTTCAACAGTTAATTTATGCAAATGTGTATATGTTGTGTATTGGGGGAGGAGGGAGGGGGTGGTGGTGTATTCAAAGCAAAGTGTGAAGAAACGATAACCATTGCAATAAGGAGCAAATTGTTGCTTTTTTAAGTCATGCGAGCCAGGAAATGGCGTCATGCCGCAATCTTTCAAATATTTACTAGAAAATCAGTATGTTTTACAAATATTTATTAACTAAAGTGGCATAATTTTTTAATTTTTTTCCCGATATATAGGTATTTTCTTTTGTGAATGAAAATATGTGTGAAATTATAAATGATATAGAATTTAATATCTCGTCGGTAAAATAAATTTCTTCCGAAAGACAAATATAGCATGTACACGTTAAAACACATGTATTCTCATTAGTGAACCCGGTACAAAGGAGTCACTTTTACCTACACATTCAATCGTCATTCACTTCTAATAAAATGATGATAGAGAAAAAGTTGGATTTAAATGTTTAGTCGGGAAAATAAGGTCAGCTTTTGGAGAACTATTACTATTGACACAGCTATACACTATCGAAAACAGATATTTAAAAAAAAAACTCTCACTACTATTCTGCGTCTTTTTAATTTTTTTTATTATGTTTATTCATTGATATAAATGTATATTATTTTTCTCTTTCTACAAACAATCACCATAAATACAAAATAAAGGAAATATATTCCAATAACCAAGTTTACAGATTACTCACTACACTATCAATGGTTATTTACAGGACTTTGTAAAAATCAATGTTTTATCTGCGCCGAAGGTAATTTCCACTGTCAAACGTTGTCAACATTGCATTCTAATTTTGAAAAAAAATATTTTAATGAGAACATTTCAGAGAATGATATATAAAATGACTCCTGATAGCGTATTGTCTTTGTAAATCAGCTCAAAACACACTATTATATCAAGTTTCATACATGAATGTTGATTTAGCAACTTTTCCTGTCATTTATAAAATGATAAAAAGTAATTTTCATAATTTTTTCATTTGATTGATGTTAATTCTCAAAATGTGAAAGTACAAGAATGTCCTTTTTACGATAAAATATAATCAATTATGAACGCTACCGATTTCCGTATGATTTCAAAATTTCATTAGGGAAGCTAGTTTCCTTTTCGCGGATTATGATCATTTTAAAGGTGACTTTTTTGTTATGTTTTATCCGATGTTTTGTCCCAAATAAATTCTTATCGTAAAACATAAAGTATTTCTTCGTTGTATTGACTCATTTCTGTCAATATTTTCCACACACAGGATTGTAATTTCTCCACTATTCCGGTGATTACCCCTTATTACCTGATCAACTGTCAACAATGCCATATAACTGATTTTATGCATTTTACAAACTGTTATATGATATGTGTAATGTCAACTCAAAGATCGCACAAAGGGAACAAGTAGACGGATAACATAGGAATCATAGGAGATAGATAGAGGACCAGAAACATTGGTAAAAAAAGAGGAAAGAAAGAAAAGAGCAAGCAACATGGAGATTCTTATATCCTTTGTGTCGCCTCGCGTCAATGAATTTCGATAACGAAGATAACATAATGATTCAAGTATTAAGAATAGCCTAGATTTACACATGGGAGTTACCTATATATGATGTTACAACGTGTTAACATATCACAGAGAACTATAAAGGTATCTGATAGGAGCATAGGAAGTGACTTATCATGATGATCGCTTTGTAAACATTTTAAAACTGGAAGCCTGAATCGATAATCAAGCACGAGGAAACACATTAAAACAGTTCTTTCTACAAACACGAGGTAATTGGTACCAATTACAAACACATCGCCAACCTCCGCAATACACTTCATAGCTACAGAAACATAATAAACATAAATTATCAATATTAGATACGGTAACAATTCTGAACTACTAAAAGTAGTCAAAAATTCAAAACAGAAATAGATAGTACGGGATACTATTTAAAACCACACAAAACATAAATTCGTAATCCTAGCTTCTAAACTTGCACACTAAAGCCACAACTTATAATGTACGAAGATAATTTCAACTTCAAAGTATGAATAGTTCATTACTATTTAAAGTACACATAAATAGTTCGAAATAATAAATTCCCACCAATAATTCGTTCTTCTTGATACCTTAAAATAGTTAGAAACGCTAAATAAACATGAAGAGTCTGTACATGTGAAAACACAAACCTAGTCCATAGTATTTAAATCACTTTTATAACAATTTTATATAAACATTCATAAATTTGGATAGATGATACAATATCTTTAGGTAATTACTTTTCCTACACCCTTAGCAGCTCTACATATACATTGTTAGTAAGTATACATAAAAAATTGTAAAAAGAGACGGAAAGATATTTCTACTAAAAGTTATAATGAAGCAAAATTACTAATTGTAGTCAATCTCGTTTTGAATAAATTGCGAACGATAATCATTTTATTTAAATATAATAGATATGGGAAAAGCCTTGTCGTAAAATATTTTATATTATTATAATCATACTGGGGAATTATCCTTTGGGCTTAATCAGTGTCTGTCAACGCTCAGTGTTAAAAGATTACTGACAACGCATATGGTGTTCCTATCAATTCGGAATTAATTTGGTTTATGAAGATAAAGTCATATTAGGCTCAAATATCAAATCCAAATACAACCATTAGAACTACGGCCTCTTCTAAAAACACAAGGAAAGAAATAATTATTGCCATTATGGCGAGAACTTGAACAAAAAGGTTATAGGGACCTACCACTGTGACAATAGTCTTTGCTCTGCGGGTTTATAGGCAACGCTTTTCTAAAGAGCGAAGGGCGCTATGACAATTAGCGTGTGTTGACGGACGGACAAACCTAAAACGAATCATCTGTATAGCGCCTAAGGGTTTCTTAGGTCTGCCAGTAAACACCATACAAATAATATACACGATTTACTTCATATCAATACGACGGTATGATGGTCCGTGTATTTGTTTAATAGTCATAATGACCAAAGGATAGCCAGACGACGACTAGAGTGATAGAAAAATATACCTATGTTTTACTTCCAGAATCCTCTTTAATTCTATCAATTTCCGTATGTCACATTTCATCTGGCGTGGATGGAAATGTAATTGAATCAAACGACCACAAACACACAAGTGAATTACAGGCGCCTTAAGGTTAAACAAAACACATCCATTAGCTGGCATTCTTTGTTGATAAAACCAACAATACAAATTGGGATAATACTATGATTTAGTTCGCAGCCTATTATTCTTATCCCTAAAAGCCACAAATATCCTTGATATCATTACTAATATTCTAAAAAGGCCCACAAATTTCACACTAATTTTCTTAACAGGACGACGAGAGCAAATTCTCAATCTAGAAGACATATCTCCTGCAATGCTTTTAAAAAGGGGGGATAATGCATCCGAAAGGAAAATACAGTTAATACATTAATCATAGTGTAGGTGTTATATTTCATTTATAAGACAAGGAACATATGCCGCTGATATGTAGGTACATTTTCAATGGTTAAACCCAAATATATGGAACGTAACTAGAGTTTTTAGAAAGGCATGTTTAAATAAGTTTGATATTTTTGTTCTCGTTGGTTTAAATTTAGGCTTTTATGATTATTTAGTTGATCAGAAAGTCAACTTGGTACCGATGAAATGCGTCAGGTTTGGAGAAATTCGAAGGAAGAAATGAAAAAAAAAGGTTTGTTGTTTCTGTGTACATGTATATGTATTCGAAAATGATAGTAGTGGGTTTTTTTCCAAATTATATTTCAATCGACTTGGATTCTCGTATTAGAATATGAAGATCAAATATTAAAATATATGTGTTTAAAAATTGCGTTCGTTGTGATGAAAGCTTTTCTATTTTTGTTATCGATCGAACATTAAAGTCAATATGTTGCTAACCTCTTTTTGATTCGTAACTGCGGTTTCCTATTTTGTTATACCAATTCAAAATCAAATTGTTCCAATTTTCTTTGGATTCTGGAGATACCAACCATTAATAATATGTCTAATGACAGTAAAAGAACTTTTAAAATCCAATCTTTTTTCGTCGCTCACTTGATTATCTGTAATTTCCTCTTCTCTTTGTTTTTATCTTCCAAATATCGCGGAAAATTAAGCTTGATTCCTGATATTAATTTGAAAGGACAGCACAAACAAGTAATCTCTATCCTCCGTCACAAATACAGTCTACCTAGCGCTTCCTTAATTACCTGTCGCAATTCGGCTTCTTTGATCTTTATTAGGAATCGAATTGGATAATATTTCATATCTGATTATTCGATCTTTTTTGCCAACACAACCGTGCTTACACCTTCAAAACTTAACGGCTCATCCTCCGTCTTAACAGACAGCCGATAATGGTAGTAATTGCCGGCTGATAGCGTATATCTCAGGATCAATTTATTTTCCATTTAGCCCTGTCAGTTCCCGAACATGTTACTCGGATTTCCTTAAGTAATAGACGTGCAAGCGGATGAATCTCCCATTGGCTTCATTAGACTCCCAAGCGCCGCAAGCCTGTACTAGACAATTACTCGCGATCATCCATTATACTGTGCTGATTACGGCTCCCCATATTTGCAGATTTAATGCTCCTACAATTAAACATCGACGTGAAACCGCTTTCCTCTTTCATTTGACAAGGTATTGTCGTGATCTTAAGATTGAATTATGTGATACCTTAGCAGAAACCTTTTTCTAGCGTTTTCTATCAGCTCCCGCGGGGAAGCAAATGTTTCAGTTAAATTAAAGCATTGTCGAGAAAAAGACCGGAGCGCCCCCTTCCGGAGGCCATCCGAAGCTAGGCAGTATATTTACTGATCAATATTAGCCCCGCTGGTTTATGATTATTGTGAGATGGGTCGTATGTCACGGAATGGAGTCGATGATTAAGTCTCCATAACATATGTCTCTTCAATCAGACTATAGATCTTAGATATAAATGTATATATATATATCGGTCTGAATAGTGATGATTTGGTAAACAATGCATTAGGCTACTCAGTAATTTTGTTGGAATAGATAAGTCAATATGATGACAGACCCCTAATGGCGTAACCACAAATTTAAATCACAATTAAAATTTCATTGAAATGATAATCTAGGCCGTTTGGATGTAAATATATGCTGTTAATAATATTAATAGTTTTTAACACATTCAATCTTATGAAAATACAAACAAATGTAAAAATTTTGCCGGGTCATTTGTTTGTGTTTTTAGACGACATATGCTTTTTACAGTTATATGTTTTTTTGTTCGTGTTTTCGACAACACGGTATTTTTGTTTTGTTTCTCAGTAGTAGTCACACCAACGTTGACGTTAAGTAAACAAAATCCCGCTACTTAACGTCACCGTCGATGTGATCAATACTGAGAAACAAAACAAAAATACCGTGTTATCGGAATAAACACAAATTTTACGAAAGTATGAACAAACATTTTCATAGTGCTCCAGAAAAACCTCAAGGCGAATAAGATCAGGTGATCTGTCAGGATAAGCATCTTCTACATCGACATCTGCTGTGTGATGTAACTACCCAAAGTTATACACTATACATACTATATATATATATATATATATCATTGTTTTATAAGTACTTCTGAGCTTAAAATCATGCCACTTACATGGAATCATACAGTATTGTTAGACATAGAAAACTGATATTAACCAGGAAGTCTGACTCTTATATTATAGATAACACACCGTAGTAAAAGAACGAGAAGTATGCCGTTTTATTTAACTTTAAAAGTCTTATTAACGTATAATTATTAATGAATTATAAATACGATTTACAGAAATCTAGATAATGATACATTTCATTACGATCAATAGTTTCAGTTAACAAATTCATTATGACGAATTGACAAACCTGGTGTGTGAGACACACAAGTGAATAGCACCTTTTACTTTTAGAACACATTTAGAATTGGGTACACTAGTGCCAAAATATTGGATTAACTGCAGCATACAGCAGTTGCGTCCTTGTGGGACGCCAAGGGAGTAAATGTTGAAACATACAGGGGCGACGAGGAGACTAAGGAGAATCGAGAGCGATCGAAAGAAATGTCACAATCTAGATGTGGAGACACGCTAGCCACATAAGTCACTTAATTTCGTAATCATTCTGAAACGAGTCATTATTAGTTTGAATTAAAACGTCGCTAGGCTAGGGCAAACTCGGGGATTAAACGTCCACTAGCTGTGTCTACCATCTGCAGTAGTACATTTTAATGCAAACTGTAATAAAGTACAGTACAAACAAATAATGAATTAACACAGTTGTTTCGTTTTTTCTAGGGTTCGTCAATGATGCTAAGGATCTGAAGTCTGAAGTCTGGGAAGTGACAGACGATAACCAAATATGATCGAAATCATTTTTAAATCCAGACGGGGAGACATATTTTACCCTTAATTCATTTATAACAATTACTTCAAGAGCAAGATAATTTAAACATATAAACATAATCATAATCGACACGTAAATTCAATAAAATTAGGGCAAATTATAAACAAAAGGAATATTGCATGGAGAATAAGAGCAAGTGTTCCGGAAGAGTAAGAGTCGTCTGCTTCATTGACCACATCCGCCATGAAAACCTTGGGTACTCAAAGTAAGTAATGCCACGTTCTCAAATGAGTACAAGGTATACAACATCGGAACCGACTGGCGATCTAACGAACATCAAACACGTCCAGCTTCGCAACGCACAAAAAATATAATTCATACAACAACGAAACCAACAGGCGATCTAACGAACATCAAACACGTCCAGCTTCGCACCGTGCAAATAATATAATTCATACAACAACGAAACCAACAGGCGATCTAACGAACATCAAACACGTCCAGCTTCGCACCGTGCAAATAATATAATTCATGCAACAACAAAACCAACAGGCGATTTAACGAACATCAAACACGTCTTGCTCCATATCATACAAAGACATAGATTAACAGGACTGCCTGTTAAAGAATAATGATAAGAGATTAACAGGACTGTCCGTTAAAGGATAATTATTAGAGATTAACTGGAATGTCTGTTAAAGGATAATGTTTAGAGAATAACAGGGCCGTCTTTTAAAGGATAATATCTAGAGATTAACAGGACTGTCTGTTAAAGGATAATATTTAGATGTTAACAGGACAGTTTGTTTAAGGATGATAATAAGAGATTAGCAGGACTGTCTGTTAAAGGATGATATTTAGATGTTAACAGGACTGTCTGTTTAAGGATGATAATAAGAGATTAACAGGACTGTCTGTCAAAGGATAATGTTTGGAGATTAACAGGACTGTCTGTTAAAGGATAATGTTTAGAGATTAACAGGACTCTCTGTCAAAGGATTATATTAAGAGATTAGCAGGACTGTCTGTTAAAGGATAATATTTAGAGGTTAACAGGTCTGTGTGTTAAAGGATGATAATAAGAAATTAACAGGACTGTCTGTTAAAGGATAATGTTCAGAGAATAACAGGGCCGTCTTTTAAAGGACAATATTTAGAGATTAACAGGACTGTCTGTTAAAGGATAATATTTAGAGATTAACAGGACTGTCTGTTAAAGGATGATGTTAGAAATTAACAGGACTGTCTGTTAAAGGATAATGTTCAGAGAATAACAGGGCCGTCTTTTAAAGGATAATATTTAGAGATTAACAGGACTGTCTGTTAAAGGATAATATTTAGAGATTAACAGGACTGTCTTGTAAAGGATAATGTTTAGAGATTAGCAGGACTGTCTGTTAAAGGATAATATTTAGAGATTAAGAGGACTGTCTGTTAAAGGAAAATATTTAGAGATTAACAGGACTGTCTGTTGAAGGATAATAATAAGATATTTTACAGGACTGTTTGTTTTAGATATGATTGGTTGTTAAGGGATTATGATTAAACATAAGCAGGGATGTTTGTTAAAGGATAATGTTAATATATTAGCAAGCCTGTTTGGAAAAGGATTTTGATAAGATAATAACATGATTGTCTGTTAAAGTAAAATAATAAGAGATTAACATGATTATCTTTCAAAGGATGATAATAAGATATTAACCGGATATCTGTTAAAGGATTATATTTAGAGAATAACAAGACTGTCTGTTAAGGGATAATATTGAGAGATTTACAGGACCGTCTGTTAAAGGATAAAATTTAGAGATTAACAGAATTTTCTGTTAAAGGATAATCATTAGATTTTAACCGGACTGTCCTTTAAAGGACCATCTTTAGAGATTAACTGGACTGTCTGTTAAAGGATAATAATTAGAGATTAACAAGACTGTCTGTGGAAGAATGATAATAAGAGATTTTACAGGACTGTCTTATAAAGGATAATATTTAGAGATTAACAAGACTGTCCTTCAAAGGATTATGGTTAGAGATTAACATGACTGTCTGTTTAAGGATAATATTTAGGGATTAACAGGACTGTCTGTTGAAGGATAATAATAAGAGATTAACAGGGCAGTCTTTTAAAGGACAATATTTAGAGATTAACGGGACTGTCTGTTAAAGGATAATATTTAGAGATTAACAGGGCAGTCTTTTAGATATGATTGGTATTTAAGGGATTATGATTAAACATAGGCAGGGATGTTTGTTAAAGGATATGTTAATATATTAGCATGTTAGGACCTGTCTTGGAAGGATGATAATAAGAGATTAGCTGATTTTGATAAGAGATTAACATGATTGTCTGTTAAAGGAAAATTATAAGAGATTAACATGATTATCTTTCAAAGGATGATAATAAGAGATTAACCGGATATCTGTTAAAGGATAATATTTAGAGATTAACAGGACTGTCTTGTAAAGGATGGTAATAAGCGATTAACAGGACTGTCTGTTAAAGGATAATATTTAGAGATTAGCAGGACTGTCCTGTAAAGGATAATGTTTAGAGATTAACAGGACTGTGTGTTGAAGGATAATAATAAGATATTTTACAGGACTGTTTGTTTTAGATATGATTGGTTGTTAAGGGATTATGATTAAACATAAGCAGGAATGTTTGTTAAAGGATAATGTTAATATATTAGCAAGCCTGTTTGTAAAAGGATTATGATAAGATAATAACATGATTGTCTGTTAAAGTAAAACAATTAGAGATTAACGGGATTGTCTTTTAAAGGATGATAATAAGAGATTAGCAGGACCGTAGGGTAAAGGATAATCATTAGAGATTAACAGGATTGTCTATTAAAAGATAATATTTAGAGATTAACAGGGCTGTCTGTTAAGGGAAAATATTGAGAGATTTACAGGACTGTCTGTTAAAGGATAAAATTTAGAGATTAACAGAATTTTCTGTTAAAGGATAATCATTAGAGATTAACTGGACTGTCCTTTAAAGGACAATCTTTAGAGATTAACTGGACTGTCTGTTAAAGGATAATAATTAGAGATTAACAAGACTGTCTGTTGAAGAATGATAATAAGAGATTTTACAGGACTGTCTTGTAAAGGCTAATATTTAGAGATTAACAAGACTGCCCTTCAAAGGAATATGGTTAGAGATTAACAGGACTGTCTGTTGAAGGATGATAATAAGAGATTAACATGACTGTCTGTTAAAGGATAATGTTTAGAGATTAACAGGACTGTCCTGTAAAGGATAATGTTTAGAGATTAACGGGACTGTCTGTTAAAGGATAATAATAAGATATTTTACAGGACTGTTTGTTTTAGAAATGATTGCTTGTTAAGGGATTATGATTAAACATAAGCAGGGATGTTTGTTAAAGGATAATGTTAATATATTAGCAAGCCTGTTTGGAAAAGGATTTTGATAAGATAATAACATGATTGTCTGTTAAAGTAAAATAATAAGAGAATAACATGATTATCTTTCAAAGGATGATAATAAGAGATTAACCGGATATCTGTTAAAGGATTATATTTAGAGATTAACAGGACTGTCTGTTAAAGGATGGTAATAAGAGATTAACAGGACTGTCTGTTAAAGGATAATATTTAGAGATTAGCAGGACTGTCCTGTAAAGGATAATGTTTAGAGATTAACAGGACTGTCCTGTAAAGGATAATATTTAGAGATTAGCATGACTGTCTGTTAAAGGATAATGTTTAGAGATTAACAGGACTGTCCTGTAAATGATAATATTTAAAGATTAACAGGACTGTGTGTTGAAGAATAATAATAAGATATTTTACAGGACTTTTTGTTTTAGATATGATTGGTTGTTAAGGGATTATTATACATAAGCAGGGATGTTTGTTAAAGGATTAAGTTAATGTATTACCAAGCCTGTTTGTAAAAGGATTATGATAAGATAATAACATGATTGTCTGTTAAAGTAAAACAATTAGAAATTAACGGGATTGTCTTTTTAAAGGATGATAATAAGAGATTAGCAGGACCGTAGGGTAAAGGATAATCATTAGAGATTAACAGGATTATCTGTTAAAGGATAATATTTAGAGATTAACAGGGCTGTCTATTAAGGGATAATAATAAGAGATTAACAAGATTGTCTGTTAAAGGATAATATTTAGAGATTAACAGGACTGTCCTTTAAAGGATAATGTTTAGAGATTAACTTGACTGTCTGTTTAAAGAAAATAATTAGAGATTAACAGGACTGTCTGTTGATGGATGATAATAAGAGATTAGCAGGACTGTCTGTTAAAGGATAATCATTAGAGATTAACAGGATTGTCCGTTAAAGGGTAATATTTAGAGATTAACAGGATTGTCTGTTAAAAGATGATATTTAGATATTAAGAGGACTGTCCTTTAAAGGATACTGATTAGAGATTACCAGGACTGTCTGTTATAGGAAGATAATTAGATATTTATAGGACTGATATGGTTGGTTGTGAAGGGATTATGGTAAGTGATTAACAGGACTGTTTTTTTTTTAAATATTAAGATAATATACTAGCAAGCCTGTTTGTAAAAGGATAAAGGATTATGATAAGATGATAACAGGACTGTCTGTTAAAGGATAATCATTCGAGATTTACAGGACTGTTTGATAATGTAATAAAGGGATTAACATGGCCGTTAGGAATAATGATAAGATATTATTTATCAAATTCAACACACCATGACAAATATGCGCATTAGAGTCAGTGATTCGTAGTGTTGTTTGTAAACATTAATTGACAATATGACTTCAAAAGACACAGAAACAAAAAAAAACATGACTTAGGAAGGTAACAAAACCATAGACAACCTGACATGCCTGAAGTAGTCCGATGTGTTACACCTTTGTAAAGGTACTGAATATTCTCTTTTCATGATAAATTTTGAAATATTTAAGATCAACTTAAGATTTGTTTATCTTAATGATTACAATCAATCTACACATAGGGAGTAGCATGGATGAATATATTATGGAAACATTTTATGTGTAGATGTATTTCGCACTAAGTTTCAGTAAGTTTACGTAATTATTCGCTTGTGCGGTTAATGATAATTTTTAATTAATGACATGAAACGTATTTCCTGGTCCCTAGAGATATGACATTAAAATATGGATATGTCAGTGGATGTATGGAACGACCCAGATACAAGCATAGTGAGTACATATCAGTCGACGACCTTAGATATGATGAATCAATATTTCTATTCAGGTATGTACCTCAGAAAAACCTGCAAGCCAAATTTCAGAGCCAATTAATTCCACATATCACGTGTAAGGTGAGTAACGCTATAGAATGACACTCCTGTAAATACATGATGTTTATATTATACGGCAATTATGTATGATAGATGTTTAAAGCAACATTTTGTAGTTCTTTGTGTCGTAAATCAATAATGTAAACTCTGACCTGTCACCAAAAGCTATAATCAAACTAAAATTCCATGAAACTAGGACAAAATATGAACAAAATATTCTTCAAGTGTACAAAGAGAACAAGACCATGTGTTCCAGAATGATAAGCGACTTCTGCCAAATAAGTGATGTAAAGTTCTTAAACGAGATCAAAACAACAAAACCACGAAATATATTAACAAGTATCAATGTAAGCATAGGTCATTGTATCTTTCCTTTTCTATTACAATTATTTTTCAAAGAAATAAAAGCTATAGGTAACTTGGAATGTGTAGCGTGTAGGAATAAATAACTCACTTAAGACACTTATCACATCACTCGGAGTATGTAGCGAGGTGGAATAAGCTTCTTGATTAAGACACTTATCACGTCACTCGGAGTATGTAGCGTGGTGGAATAAGCTTCTTGATTAAGACACTTATCACGTCACTCGGAGTATGTAGCGTGGTGGAATAAGCTTCTTGATTAAGACACTTATCACATCACTCGGAGTATATAGCGTGGTGGAATAAGCTTCTTGATTAAGACACTTATCACGTCACTCGGAGTATATAGCGTGGTGGAATAAGCTTCTTGATTAAGACACTTATCACATCACTTGGGCTTTGTAGCGTGGTTGAAATTTTTTCTTATAAAAACAATTATCACACCACTTGGGCTTTGTAGCGTGGTGGAATTCGTTACTCAATTAAAAAAAACTTATCACATCATTCGCGATATGTAGCGTGGTTGAAAAAGTTTCTTCATAAAGACACTCATCACAATATGTATCGCGATTGAATAAGTTACTCAATTAAAGCACCCAACCCATCACTCGGGGTTTCCTAGGAAGTAACCTGATTCAGACCATTATCACACCATTCTGGTTATGTAGAGTGATGAAATAAGTTTCTTAACTTAAATACGTATCACATTACTCGGGTATGAAGTGATGTAGAATAAGTGTCTTAATTTAGTATGTAGTGTGGTGTAATATTTTGCTTAATTTAAAAATTTATGATAGCACCCGTCATACAGTGTTGTGGTAAAGCGGCAATAATTGGCACTCTTATACGTGTTTGATGCTTGTTAACTTATTGGTTCCGTTGTTGTATACGTTATTCTCATTTCTGAACGTGACAGGTGTCGTCGATGTAACAACAGACGCTTACTATTCCAGAACATCTGGTCTTATTCACCTTTGTACTTTTTCAAGAGTCTCCGTGTAAATATTTCTTTTGTTCATATTTTGCCCTAATTTCACTGAGTTTGGATTATGATCATGTTTACATGTTGTTTTATTTTTTATCTTTGTTTAGTGATGGGTGAAATGGATACGTGATTTGTCCTCTATAACACAACCTTTGATCTGCTTAACGTGTTCAAATATCAACATAGATATCTCTATTCGTACCAGACAACGTCTACTGAACGTATTGTTAGCAATTTCAAATGATTAATATTAAATCGAGAAGAACTGAGGAATCTCTATTTCTTGTTTTGTGATACATCATTAAATGTTATTGTTTGCTGGTGTGTAATGTTAAAACTATAATGACACGTTATCATACACTTAAATTGTCTGTATTAATGTGAAATAATAATTTCTTGAGACAAATAAAATGAAGGATGGATAATTATTCTGCTAATTGCGCGCGAATTTGATCAAGTAAAGTGGGCTTACTATTCTTTGTGATCTACTAAAACAGCAAATGTAACACTGAAATGTCAACAGAATCTAGGACACAATGTAAACAAAACGAAGAATGTTGTACACAGGGACCCCTGGAAATACACAAGACGACTTCGACAAGGTGTTCCAGAAAGGTTAGCGTATAGATGTAAATTGTATGTGTTTCGTACAAATTGTCTGTAATTAATGTAGATTTCTTTGTTACTCTATATAGATTAAGTACATTGATACAAGTGAAAACTTATCGATTTTACACAATTAAACAAATTATGTTTTTACACTTTCATGCATGAGATTAGATAAAAATAAGAAATAAAAACTTGTTCATATTTTATTTAGATTTTTATTCATTGTGGCAAGAAAATCACATAACGACTAGAAATTGATAAAGAATGTGAAATAAAACATAAAATAAATGGAATTAAAATAACAACATAACGAAACAAAACTAATTAAAAGAATGATTAGTAAAACAATGACACGTGATTAAAATTGTTATTAGAATAGCACATACAATCATTCCACGTCTGTAAGAATAGTTAGTGTGGCTCCAAACAAAACATAGGTAATATTCCAGTCCGAATTATAGAAAACTAATAGCTTATCTTCGAAATGTGATTTTGAAAAATAGGCTATGTGAAAAATGTATGGAAGGGAAATAATGAATTAAGGTAATTTTAAGGAAGAACATATGTTCTTTTATCAAAAGTATGTAAACACAGAGAAATAAAATTCGGAAATACATGATAGAAATATTTAAACAACAATCACATTTTTTACAATGTGGCTCGAGAGACAAGGTATCAATAATTCTAAAACTATATCGATTTCAATCATTATAATTGTGCCTTTAGAAGAAAAAAGGTAAATGAAAGTTTCATCTCGATATCTGATCGTCATGAAAACTGCTTCACATTGAAAAATATTTCGTGTCGGAATCTTAACCGATCTGTTTCGTTTCATTTTTATCAATAAAACTCTTTGGTATATGAAGGTATAGATTGCAGGAAATGTAATGAATTAAAGCTGCCAATCTGCCAATATTGGCTAAGTACATATACTCGAAACTACTTAAACAATACCAAATAGAAATCACACATTGAAACAGTTCCCTGTATCCGGTCACATATCACCTAACACACATGTAAATCCTATCCCAACTGAGGGAATGTGACGTCATACGAGTCCGTATATTTTTCGTACGTATTTGATAATTTGAATATTGTGTCAAATAGAGAAAATTTGTCTATTATCTCATCACTGTTGTTTGTCAATCAGCACCTTGCATCGGCATCGCAGCAACCAAAGGCCAGACACTTCAATGATTATCTAATAAAGATAATATTCATCGATGTATGAATAATTTGGAAACATTTGTAACATTTGGAAATGTTATTGGTGCTTATAGACCAGGAAATGTTTATTGGTCAGTATGCTTAAATCACACTTGATCTAGCAGCGTTCGGCTTCCTCATTTTGTGTCACTATCAAAAGCTGTAACCTTTGTAAATGAAATAACTCCAACACATCTTTGACTACATATGTCCCTTTCACGATTCTTTTTTTTCAAATCCTTCTCAAACTGGAACCAAGGTAAAAGAAAATAGTTTCTGTGCTGGTCCTTTGTCTACCAAAGCGATTCTACACCATACCAGTCATTGAGGACCTGAGGGCTGGTGACATCTGGGTGTATCCTGCTGATAGGAACATCGAGTCTCGATAACTGGCGTGTGCCAATGATGAGTTGAGGCACCCCGATGATGCTTCCTGTGAAGAACTGGCATGAGAAGAGGCCGGGGTGTCATGGTAAAGAATAGGGACGCGGACAAGTCTATGTCCAGCTGCCACGTGCGACATATTAGCCACCTCTAATTCGGCCGCTAGCTGGCGTTTCCATTTATTACGTCTATTTTGAAACCAGATTTTTACCTGTGTTTCAGTAAGTTGAAGAGAAGCTGCGAGTCCGGCTCTTTCTGAGCTTGATAGATACCTTTTCATGTCAAATGTGGATTCTAGTTGAAATACCTGGCTTCTGGAAAACACTGTTCTTGTTTTCTTTTTCCTTCTGTTCTTCTTATCATCGTCTGTCAAGTCACATGACTGTTGGCTGTCTGAAACCTTCTGCTCGTCATCGGACCTAGAGTCGTTTGTTTCTGTATCCGGGCAAGGAGACTCTGGAGGTGAGAGAAGTACTTCTGAGGCCTCTTTGCTGATTGACGACTTGACAGAAGTACAGGAGCTGTTTCTGAATATTGGTGACAAATCCGTGGGCTGGGCAACCTTCGAGGCTATTCTGGAGGCTTCTGTTTGGAGAAAAGAATAATTATTGAGAACAAATAATTATATTTCGATTTGATTCTATTTATCTATTTATTCGAAGTTTAAACAAAGTAACACCACAGGTAGAAAAAAAACAGTTCAAGTTATCAGTATTTGATTTTGAAGACATCAACCACTCAGAAGTTTAAGAGTAGTAAGAAAACATACGAAATCGACTAAATAGCAATTTAATATAAAAAAAACAACTTAATTTATTTAGATACATGTCATTTCATTTAATCTTTTGGCAAGATAAAATGCTATTAAGGATATCGCACTATTTTATGATAAATCAAAAGGTTTTCCAAGGAAGACACTTTAATTCGTAAAAATAAAAAACTATCAATGAAGTTTTATCGTTTAATGTGCAAATTCATCATTCAATATAACTTAAGCATCCGAAATGAAAATGGGGTATACTTATTAAGTGTTTAAAATGGAGGGAAATACTAGCATGTACCTAATTGCCGATATCGGTAAAAATCAATAGAATTCCATTTGTGATTATAACATAATTACAAATAAGTCAATTTTGTTAAGAAATTTGTAGTCGTTGAAAAATATTTTTACAGTTTTGAGAACTTCCAGTAGCCCTACAAACTAACATTGCTACAGTTCATGATAAACATTAATGTCATTTTCACTGTATATATATTCTAAATATCTGTATATATTTATCTTTATATATTGTAATTACTGGATTTTAATTTTTTTTTTAAATATCATGTCATCGCGTTATAAATATGAGTTAATTGAGCACACGACTCCATATTTGTTCTGGACCAACACCAATAGGCAAAGATGCCTACGTCATTTACCACGGAGAAGTGCGTGTTAGCAGAGGACATTTCATTACCGATTCAGCGGAAAATAAGCTAGCGTAAAATGAGATGTTACGGGCTTGTCAATTTCATGCCACTTAAATCCCATGTGTACAAGATCCCATACACTTCAAACGACAACTATCGACCCATGATTAAGTTTGTGCATTCATCAAACACAATGACTCGAATACAATAGCCGTGATACTGTCAAGTAGAGTTGTGAGGAGCTGTGATATTCTGAAGTAGATTTACTGAACGATGGCAACCTCAAGTACAACCCGGAGAACTCTTCATTAACCTTAAGGATCCTTGACTAGGACCTAGTGATTTGTCAGCCATAAATTACTACGTGATGATAATAAAAATACCAGTTATTTGTCGGCGTTCAACTAATCGTTATCATAATGAAATGGCTGAGCGGGGTCATAATTACTATTTAATAGCGGTAGAAAACACACATATACACACATGTTATTTTAATAATAATAAAACAATAAATTTTTAATACTTATTTTAGAATTACTCCCAAACAATGCTAAAAAATTTGACTATTTAATGTTGAATTTCCAATAACTTTAACGCCATTTAGCGTATTTAGTTAAATTGCTTAAGATATTGTAGCCTTACAAGGTTTGGATCTGCTTGCTAATACTTATGTCACAAGCTTGAAGTGTGCGTTCTATTACATCGTAATTGTGTTAACCTAGGATACCATTTCATCCGCATTTCAATCAAATGACATTTTAAATTAATTGCTTTTGTTTTTATCATGCATTCTGTTTCATATATGTGTACAAATAATTGAAGTTATGACTATGACGTTCGAAGACATACATCACATTTGAATGTTTGCTGTATAATTCACCTGTCAAACGCAATAACCTATTTGTTTAGTTTATTGTCTATGATTTATCATATTAAATGAAATTGTTCTGATAAAACAATATTATCCAAGTTAGGTGTTACGTACGAGTTTACTGAATTACCCTATTTGAAAGAGTTAGTTGTCTAATTATAAATTGAATTACCGTATCACAAGCCATTAAAATGTGAGCGAATCAAATACTTTGAATTTGGACCTGATGAAGGAAGACAGTAATTTCTATCTTTAATGAGCCGTCAGACAAAAACCTCCAACAGAATCGATCGAAAAGCAAATTTATCATTTTGCTGAAGTGAAATATGTATTTGTTTTCCACAGTCCCGTGTAAAGTCGTGCGTCACTTTTGTCAGCTGCACCCGTTAATTGACAATCCTTGAGGAAAGCCAAACAATCACTCATGTTTTCCTGTCATCTTTATTAAACGTATATGGGAAATTCCAACACTTGTAATCATTACAATTACAACAGATCGGATAGAAAACTTATTTATAATTTAAATTTGGTGAAGATTTAGTGTAATCTGTCATTTTATATTCAAGTTGTAGAAACGCAAGCTCTCTTTTTACCTCCTTTAATAAGCATGGTGAATGAGACAACTCTGTTGGTAATTGATGACGTTATAGCTACAACCGGAGCTTAAGTCTCCAAGTAACATGAAAAGTTTCCGTCATCAACACTAGTCACTGAAAATACAAAGTCAACATCGGTGTGGTTTATGGACAAATCTATTACCCTATCCAGCTTGTTTATTGAATTTATGCATTTTTTAAAATAAAATCTTCCTAATTTCATTTAATTCGAACATGGATTAAGAATTGTTAAGATGTCGGTATTTTCTTTGTTCTTTATCATTGATTTAAAAAAAACTGTGTCAATGTTCTAGAATAAAGTAATGTTTAGGTCCTGATGCCTAATTGTTTTAGAAAATCTTATGTAAATAGATGAGGTAGACGCACTTCCTTATCGATAGATCACTGTCTGTGGTAATCTAGATTCCTCTGTGTTGTCTAATGAGTATCATTATTAATGTCACTTTGTTTCAATAAGAAGATCAAAAGTACCCCATTGAATGGTAAAACGATCAAAAGAATGTGAAAATGCTGTTATCTTTGCGTTGGTAAGTTGCAATATTTATCAACTTTCCTATATTTCTTCCAACATTACTGCAAAAAATTAATTCTAAAATCATCAGTAAGATGTGTAACAAAATTAGAAAACAAAGACATAAATTAAACATTGTTCGTTCATTATGACTTCACAATCAATTGCTACAGTTGAAAATACAATTTAAGTAATCATTTGATAGAAAATGTTTTTCTTGATAACAGATAATTTCAGATAACGATATACATACTTTCACACGTTTTCTAACAGTTTTTTTTCATTCCGCTCAATTCCTTTTACCTAGTATATACCAGAGGTTTTGGCACCATTACATTAGATTTTTAAAGAACGTTGAAAATTATAATCAAAATTCTTATCTTTACAAAATGCTTCTCTCTTGTAATTATTATTTATATCAATATTCCTGAATCAATACTAGAACTTCCTCTTCATATAATCTCTTGGTTATAGATCGTATAACCGGTAATGTATTGTATTATATACTTATTGTAATAGAAATTTTATAGAAGACTTGAGCAGATATTCAATCATTTTATTAGTAATGATGTAAAGTTAAGTTCGAGTATCCTACTTAGACACAACCATATGGTTGCTTATTCATGATAATGTATCGGTATCTATTTTTCAGAAACGTTTCTAATTCCATGATGAAAACAGACGAACGACGTAAAGGCGTGCCCAGACTAACAAATCATGTATAGGTTGGCTGTAAGGAAATAAAAACGGATATGGTGGGTCTCTCAACCCCAGGGAAATTAAATGTCCACCTAATAGGCGACGATGTCACAATATGTTTCATATATGGCAGCAAAATAGTCAATTTACACTGAGAAACAAAAGGTTTGTGTCAAAAGACATTACTGATTTACATGTTTATATCTGCTATATTTTACAAATAAATTCCCTTTTTATTATATGTCAATGATGTACAATATTTCTTGAAAACACGCAAATTTAAGCTAATCGCTTTTATATTTGAATAACACTAGATGAAAAGCTAACATTTACTAGCACTTGATGATAACTATTTAAAGTGACATTCTAATTAGTTCAATTACAGTAACAAAATAGTTTTCATTCATTTTTTATTCTGATGTAGGGAACAAACATTTTAATCTTCAGACCAACTTTAATCTATTTCTCCAATAACTGTGATAGAATCAAATCTATATGCACGGAAACTTTTTACAGATGGAAAAATTGTCATATAATCATGTTAATAAGCATGTGGATTACTGTTTCACGTGAGCTTTTGAAATAGATGGTCAAAATATGTTTTGAAAAGAAAGTGATTTAATTTACACAAATTAATCCTGATTTCTTTGGTAAGTATTTCAGCATTTCAGATTTAACATGACGTTAACTAAATAAGCATGTCATTAAAATACCTGTCAAAACACATTATTGACAGGAAATTGATTCAAACATATTTTACTGCCATAAAAATTAGATTGGGTACAAGTTATTAAAACATTAATTAAGCCCTTTCCCAAAAACAAATTACAATTACAGTATTTAACAAACAAAGAAGTCGTGCATCTATAATTTAACTATTCCTACAGGATAGTTGCATTGATGTTCGAAATAAGAAAACAAAATAAACAGGCTCTTAATTTTCAATCTTTTACTAGATTTATTGAAATTGCGCACATTTCCTAATGTCATTTCGTTGGTGTTTAAAGGCAGGTTTTTGTTTCCAGATAAAGGTAAGTCGAAATTTTAAAAAAAAAACAGCTCTATTTTCCGAAATTAGCATAAGGCAATGTATATTAAATAATCATATGTCAGAGAACTACATCGATGAGTTTATATAGTGTAGTTTGCTGGTTTGAATTGCAGAAAGTTAGATATTATCGAAAAATATCTATACATATACTTGAATGCACATCAAACATCATGTATTTTTAATTTTGATTTAAAAAAATATCTAATGAGTAATTATAGCATTGTTTTGTGAAATATTGGCCACGAGGCAAAATGTATTATAAATCAGACGGAAAACTGTCATACTTTGATCATAAATATGTTGGCAGGTACTAGATAAGTAAACAACATGTCACATGTTTTTGATAACTCCAATAGATGATTTATATATCTGATATAAAACTGTCACATTAGTAACTAATAAAGGGTTGATAAGGTAGAAAACCCTGATCGCTCCTCAAGAAAACACCATCAGTGTAAACAACTCATCAGCATAAAGATGCAAAATAACGTATATTCACCACCCAAACGCTTGGTAAACAGGGGAAAACAACAACACATTGCACTTGTCTGGATATCGTAATTGCAATCTTTATCACAATGGTCTCTCTAATTAATCATCGTAGGAAGCTGCAGTATTTGTCTCTCGTTGATACACCTAGCGTGTATGATAACTAATAACACAGCTATCAATAATAGCTTTAATAATGTACGGCAAACAGCGAAAGAAAACACATATAAGAAAACACCATCAGTGTAAACAACTCATCAGCATAAAGATGCAAAATAACGTATATTCACCACCCAAACGCTTGGTAAACAGGGGAAAACAACAACACATTGCACTTGTCTGGATATCGTAATTGCAATCTTTATCACAATGGTCTCTCTAATTAATCATCGTAGGAAGCTGCAGTATTTGTCTCTCGTTGATACACCTAGCGTGTATGATAACTAATAACACAGCTATCAATAATAGCTTTAATAATGTACGGCAAACAGCGAAAGAAAACACATACATATATCATATTGCATATTCCATAAACATGTTGATAGAAGGAGTGTTGTTTTGTGTTTGAGCTAAAATATAAAAACGAAATATGTGCAACAATGTCTTTTAATCGATCATTATTTAAATCAAGGTAAAAATTAAAACATATGTTACTATTGAGTTAAAAAGTAGATTGAATATATATTATGCATTTCATAATATAGTTATTAGTTTGTTTATCGATAAGCATTTGATGCTTCCGCATTTACCATAATTGTTATTCTATAAATATTTGTTTGTGAATCTGATGAATATAGGAGAACTGGTTTGATCGACATGAAATTATTGATCAATATTACTGAATACAACAACCCTACTTGTATCAATATGTAATTGAACGGAAACCCTTTATGTATTGTTAAATGAACAGTTTCGTTGATTTGTCGTATAGATGATATCCATTTACGGAGAGACGATTAATTTGAGATAAAAATATTGAAAAAAAATGACAAACCTCTAACTAGTTGTTAACACGTTATTTCACTCCGTGAATGATAAATAGACAATATTTCTTTTGCGTTTCTCAGTTAACGATTTAATATTTATATAGATAATGTTTTCTGATATTGGGTTCGAAATTCCATTTCTAATGTATTCTGTAATCAATATGAAAAAGAGATCCAAAGTATCGATGATTGGAAAGCATGATGTCACAGCAAATAGCTTGTGATGTATATTTGCATGTACGTTAATGAATATAGTAGTGGTTTATTGAACATAGCATATTTTATGGACAAAATACAAGAAGATTAATTTCACAGTGGCTAGATATTTGACATTCAGTGTATGAAATAATTATCAGGGGATTATAGCTAATGTTCATTTTTAAAAATAATCTCTAAACCTATTATATTAAAAACAAAATCTCTAAAGCTTTGGAGCTAAACTATAAAATGAACAAATGCATGCAATTTTAGCATTAAAGGGGCTCTATCACCTGGGAGACTTACACCGGCTTTACGAAAATACAAATAACTTAAATATTGAAATGGTAAAACAACAAAATAATACTGTCACGAGTGACAGTTGAACATATTTATCGGATATGAATCATATCTGGTCATCGATTCCTAGTTTTACGACAGAATTGATCCTCAGATTTATTAGATAGTATTAGGATTTGCCAGCTAATGCGATCGGAGTCATCTATTACCTTCTTTAGATACCTATACACGTGCTATTTGATGAATGACGTTCTGCACCAGTGATCTCACGCCCCCTTAACAAAACTACTAGATGCTAGCTTCTGTTTAACACAGATGTAAGTACAGTGTGCTATCTAGTATTTAAAAGATGCTTTTATGTTACACGCTTGAGTTCCAAACGAAAAATAAAATCTTTTATTTTTAGCGAAAATATTCGTAACGTTTTCTTTGTGACTCTTATTATTTCTCAATATGTGTCAAAACGTCAGTCTATCACTTTTTATTTCACCAATCAGTAACAAATTGCTTGCCTTACAATAATTTAGCCTTCAGGGTGGATCACCATATAATACATAAAATCTTTGACACCAAACTGGAAATGTACAACTTAGACACCTGATTAGAAAATGTCGAAAGTGTTTAACACCTTGATAGAACTTTTAATTCTGAATTATTATTATCTTTTATTATTAATTTTCTTGTGAAAATATATTCATGTTTTTTATGTTTCTTTTATACTTACCTGTACAAAGTTAGGGTCCAGAGATTTATTAAGAACATTTTCAAATACAACAATTTTTATAAACGGAAATTCAAAAGATAAACACCTGTTTTATAATCAAAGGATCCAAGGATTCAACCGATAAATGTATATTTTATCTGTTGTGTAAAAAGACAATGACGCAAAGATAAACAATTGTTTGAAGGTAGAAGTATAAAAATGTCAAAGTGGAACTCCTCTAGGTTAAGACATTAGGAATGCATGAAGAGATTTTTAACTGTTATTATTAGGGCAGTGCCGTAATGTATTTGTCATTTTCACAGCTTAATAATAACTAATTTTATACCATCAAAGTCATCAATATTCTTTTGTATGGAAGCATGACTGCTTGTTGAATTACGGTAAAATTATAAAGTACTTTGTTGTAAAGTATTTGCCTAAAGGCATGACATTATTTGTTTGGTTGTTTATCATATAGTGCATAGAATGATTTATTTAAGATAAAGTTGCTTAGGATAGTTCGTTTATTGTTTACGGTATATCTGCATGTTTATTCAGTACAAAGTTTTTGTGTGATTTTTACAGTTATTTCGTTTTAAAATGTTTGGTACGACTGGCATAAATGTATGTTTATTTATCTACAGAGTCTTTTCCGGATGATTTAGGCAAACTGTTTAATAGATTTAATTGATATGCTTGGTTACCTATGTTGTAGTAGGTTAACATGTTAAAAGATGATGATACGTGTGCGGTATTTTATCATAAAATGATAGCATTGTTGTGATTGTAAGTGTAGCAAGAAAGTGGTATTTTGTTCGAAAGTGTTACTTTGAAGAACAAAGTAGTTTGTATTTATTATCATAAAGTATGTGATATTTTGAACGACACAATATTATAAAGGGTATGATGACTTCTATGACAGAGTTAATCAACTGAAGCGTTATATAACATAAATAACATCATAATCATAACGATAATATGATATTAAAACATCTTTGTTAAAATAATAGAATGGTCATTATTCCCAACTCGTTAAGATTAAAACAATGATGGTCTTCTACCAGATAAGAATGAAAATATTGACATGTTCTATTAATATCAGGATAGAAAAATGGATTCTCGGGTTGTTTTCAATAAATATATTGATTTCTTAATTCCATTTAACTTGTTAAACAGCAACTGATAAATGTGTCGTTACTTTTTTATTTATAAATTATATAAGTCACTTCATGTATTTATGTAAGAGATTCCTTACATTTCATTCAAATGACCAAAACATCATAAAAAGTCATTTTGAAATACATGTCTTCAGATAATTAATGAACCTCAATAATGATTTCATATTTTTTTCAAATTAATTGAATTATTTTTGTTTTTGTTATTGACACCTAATTACGTCATAACATTTACGTATTATTTATTTATTTGTTTTTTTTTTAAACACTTATTTTTACCAATCTAGTCATTTAGGAAAGAACCGTTGATTCAGCGATGCATTTCTTTCTTTTCATAATCATGATTCAAATTATATTAATTCTTTCTAAGATATTAAAACAATGAAATAATAACATTATCTTAATATGAAACTACGTAAAACTATTGATTTAAGTGACGTTCAAATAGCTAATTTAGAAATTTGCTTAGCAGAAGTTGATGATTAATTTTGAATTTTGTTTCAGATTTCCGAGATTGTGTTAAGCCGTTAACTTACGAGAAATATTCTCCTGGTGAAGTTGGTGGAGAAACTGCTGGCCTGCCGTATACCAGTGGTACCATGACGGTAAGGGGTGAAGCCCGAACGTGCCCCCACTCCCAGCCTCTGACACTGGAGGGAACCCCCGGGGGGAAGGATGATCGGACACCACAGGTAAGTCTAGTTTTGATACTACAGCAGGAGAATCCTCGTCTACCACTTTCTCCTTAGATTGTTTTTCAA
This sequence comes from Ylistrum balloti, assembly GCF_031769215.1. NCBI lineage: Eukaryota > Metazoa > Mollusca > Bivalvia > Pectinida > Pectinidae > Ylistrum > Ylistrum balloti. The sequence continues at coordinate 434,172 of NW_026781923.1, read as the reverse complement.
TGTCTTTAGCGAGAATGCTGCTTATTGAGAAACTCTTGGATGTTACTTCCGTCTTTCGTTCCTCTGCCATTTTTAGTTTGTTTATATAACTTTTAAATTACTATTAAAAATAAAGGTTTTTGACACTATCGTTTTTTACAATAAACATTTCAATGACAGTTCCATCATAAGCTGCTGACAAACAGTATTTCGATGTATCAAGATCTCAGAAATAAAGGACCAGCTGACGGAGACACAACACAATTGTTCATTTCTAGTACGTTATTCGTCCTGTATGTTTGAATAACACCAAAAGCTACCGTTACTACTAACATTTGATGAGTTCATTATGATAACACCGTTTCTAGGATAAACAGTTCCACTTGAGCAAAGTTACGGCACTTTGGTAAGGATTTTCGCGGTACTTCTTTATGATGACAGATCGTGTTTGTAGCGATAAAAAATCAGCTGTCTTCGGAAACTCGACACAAACATGCGGCTTATTTTGAAACTGTCTTCCTCCAAGCAATCTACACTTTTAAAAAAGAAATCTTATAAATGTTGACTCTGATAATGAAGCATGGAGCATTTGTAAAATATCACCAATATTCCAACCACGCCCACTACAGTTCTCAGCCAACATTTCTAAGCAGTGGTTGCCTGTCATTGGCTGAAAGCGGATCCGATAATGACTGCCTTTGCAAAGTGACAATTTGATTTTCTATGCTCGTTATGCTACGAGCGGGTATTTTATTACCCGGATAAAACATCCGCACTAGACAGACCAAGATTGTGAAGCGTCAAATTAGGGGATATTGAGTGAAAACTTTGTTAAACATCCCGCTGCTTCCCGATTTACTTTACTTAAATACCCTTAAAACACACTGATAGTCTCCTCCCCTTTAATAGTATCTACCCAGCATGATGGCTGGCACTTTGTCGAGGGCTTTGACAGCATCGTTCAGGACGACCGTCGGCCATTCTTCACTTAGCGCTCACCTGCTTTCGACCATTTAGATTTCAAATCTTTGGGAAAAGATAAGCCTGTCGGAAGATGAAAGACGTGCACCATGGGAGACAATCATCTCTTCGACGACTAAACAATGATTTTCTTCTCCGTGTTTTCAAATTACACCATTTGTAAATGAGCTATCTTGCGGAAAATCTGTGCGAATACCGAGGAGCCCCCGGGAGTTAGAATCGCCTTTGTTTATCAGACTCGGGCGGGCCATTGTTTTCAGTGGGACTTATCCGATTGTCGTTTTTGTCGTCTAGCTATTACAGTCGGAAGGTCTCCGTAATGCTGTGGTTGGGTTGCTTTTCTGACAAATTTGAACCGAATATCTCAATTGATTTGTCAAATTGATCACAAATTAGCCTAAATGAGTCAATTTATAGTAGTTCTCATGAAAATGTGACCACATGCATTATAAGCCCCACAATGATAAGCCGCAAACTGGAAAATGAAAGTACAGATGAATAGCGATTATTTTCTCTGTTTATCACAGTTATTATCACTACACTTAAACACCGGTCACTTTTGGTGACAATTACGTACATGATTTAATAAATACCATGTTAATAAAATCCCGTAAAAACCTTGTTATAGCGGTCACGACAACAAAAAGTTCAATCAATGTCAATTTGGTGCTTTACTGAACAATCAAACAGTGAAACGGAAGCGTTTTATGTTTTGTCCTGTAATTTATGGAAATTTCATCACTTTATAAGTGAATTTATATGCTTCATTATGAAATTTTCATTTAAAGAACTTTACCTACATACCAGAATTGAGAAGAGATATAAAAGTAAAACTCTTTGGTGATCAATGATCACTTTTACTGGAGGTCCTCGACACTGGCAGTAATGTTTTCCATCGTAACGAGGAAAAAAAATACAAACATCTATTTAGGAATTTCACAATCCCGTGCACAAAGTGAAACCAAGCGAACTACGTACGTAAACAAACATTGTATATATATATAATAAATTTTCTACAATTTAAATAGAATGGAGATACACTGTAAATTAGCCATAGCGTCCAGTTCTATATAAGTATACATGTAAAATTACTGCCGGTGATTGGTGCACTGCTAGGATTAGTGAAAAAATCAGTAATGTCCTTTTCGAATTTCTTTTTATATGATTTTATAAGGAATGTCTATGTTTATGATTTTATAAGGATTGAAACAAGATGTTGATATCATACTTCAGTACCAGAAAAATAAATTACCCAGATGACAATAAGAAAATTTCAAGATTTTTTAAAAATATTTGTCGGAGAGTAAAATTTTTAACGGATGAAATTAACATCGATTTTGATCCATGTATCTTTCATTATCAGATAGTCCGTACTTAACATAGCATTGTAGTGTCTAGCTTTTGTTTCACCACTATTACAAACTAAACATTTTATCGAGTCGGCGTTACAAAGCCAAACATATGCTTATTTTTCAATCACATAGTCGATTATTTTCTGCAGATAGCTGAAAAGGACGCCTTCCAGTTAAAGTCAGCAATATTAAAAAAAACTTAGTGTATCTTAAGAAACGTTTATCAGTTTAATGTGGAATTCATTTTGTGTATTTGATATTTTGTATAAAGCGTTAGCAAAGTTTGATTTGTTTTTGTTGTCAAAAAAGAAAGGCGAGAAACCGCCGTGAGAAAGAAATTAACTTGTCTTTTCCATCGCTGCTTTTCTGTATTCATCACCTGGTTCTATAGCTCGGTCGACAGTTTACTGAGGTATTATTGCTAATTAAGACAGTTTAGAAACACCTGTGTTCGGCTGGAAAAATATCACATTTCGTAAATCGCTTATAACTTAGGAATAAGAAACTAATAAAGAGTGATCGAATTGCCCGAGCACTGATTATATTAGACGATATCATCCCGTCATTAACTCAACACAAAAATATAAAACAACCAAAGCTTACACGTCTTCAAGCAAATCTGCTAGACGTGGTTCTTTAACGGGGCTCTTCCAAACACAATAAACGCTTATTATGACAGCTCTTGGCAAATGTGTTAAAATTGCTTATTGGTTTAGAAAGACCGATACCGTGTTCATTACAAAGCCATGACTGTATCATAAACAAGGGGAAATATTTTGTAAAGCGTTTTATGGTTTCATATCTGATAACAGAAAACCAAGGAATATTATCAGGTCAGCCGAACAGTAAAGTGTTAGCATCTTTAGCTGAACATAAATTACCAGGAAAAAATTGCTATTTTCCCGGAGCCATTGTACAGTCATCGTCTGTTATTGTATAGTTATAAAAAGACGCATTACAGAAGGAATTATTTATCGTGATGACTATTCGTGTAATTATATGCTGTCATTTCAGAATTGGACTAATCATAGTTGACATTCCTCGTAAATATGAACGACAACCAGAAATGAGAAATTCTGTAAAGGTGTTTTATCTTAAGTCTACTTTCCGATATTACGTTCATATATATCATGTTACCATGGGATTCGGCCTAGAGTCATTATTGGGTAAGACAATCAGAGAAGACCAGGGTATATATTCTAAAACCTATGAAAACAAGAGTAAAATGTTAAGAAAACGAAGATGCTAGAAAAACGACATCAATGAGAATAAGACTATGTGTCACTGTTAATTTGAGCTTTCTGTCATTTCCCGTGGGCTATTTGTTTTGTATGTTTTCAGACTTTTCGACTTGACAGTTTTGATAGCTGATGATGTGATCACAGGGTTTGTTCTCGTGCATGTTTAATATGAAAGTTCAAAAACCTTTTTTTTCAATTTTGAATAAAATTTCCTTTCCACACCACCCGAGAAAACAGTTATCATACAGCTCATAGAAACAGTAAACATTTAAGCACATGATTTCCATAGATACACGAAATTTGTTTCTTTTATTTTTACAATGTTTCTATTTTGCGTTTCTACTGAAGTGACAATGTTAAGTAGAGAAAAGTGATAGTACGATATATTAGCCTTGTAAATACTCCAGCTTTATAGAGGAAGTATACACAAACCACAGGTACTTGATACACTCAAGAAAAAATATATCCATATAGAGCTGTTCCGTTGTTAAAACCATGACAAGTGTCTTTGCTCTCCAGTGATACGTAATTTCTTGCGGTGAAAGGTAAATTTGCCAGCGTCACAACAATTTTTAACAACACATACTCTATTATTCAGGCAAATATTATAGAAAGCGGACTTTTCCATGCCAAAATTGGAATAATTTTGGCTCAATGTCTACGGGTGCTACTGTTATTTTCCAATGCATTAAGTTCATGTGTGACGTCATTTGAGTTGGCGAGATTATTACATTGGAATATTCACTGAATAACAAGGCAATTAAGAGACAAATACAAGATCTTAAATGAATTTTTATGTCATGAGATTTAATGAGACATGAAGGGTATTTTTACATACATGTATGTATATATTTGCAAGCATTCCTAAGGTAAATCAAACCTTTGAGACGAGTTTCGTAAAATTTCATATGAAATTAAAACAACTTTAAGATACGTTTTATGACATAACTCAGAATAATTAACTGTCCAGGTTTTAAAGTCAAAATGTGGAGGACAAAATCAAACGGAGGCAGCCATTGTGTTGCGCCACTTTCATTCATGGTGTAACGTCATTGTCCATATTAGGACATCACAACTAATTTTGGATTGGTGCAGTCAAAGAAAACATTCTAACTTACATGAGTTTTCATTTCATATGAAGCAATTCCTGGACGTTTTTATTTTTTCGGGTTTTTGGGAGCAAAAATTAAAACAAGTGTCATAAAATCTCGTATGAAACGAAAACGAATTAAAAAATAATTCTTTTTTGATCAGACAACGCAAGTCTTATATTTTGACAGGTCAGCATCACTGACAAGTCTGGAAGGACGAAAAAACTGTGATGTAGCATCACTGACAAGTCATGGAATGACGAAAAACTGTGTGATGTAGCATTACTGGCAAGTCCTGGAATGACGAAAAGCTGTATGATGTAGCATTACTGGCAAGTCCTGGAAGGACGAAAAAGCTGTGTGATGTAGCATTACTGGCAAGTCCTGGAAGGACGAAAAAGCTGTGTGATGTAGCATTAGTGGCAAGTCCTGGAAGGACGAAAAGTTGTGTGATGCGGCTTTGGTGATCACCCGAGATAAGTAATATTGAATATAAGGTTAAAGGTTTAGTAGCTTTCAAGCGTCATGAAAAGAAATTGTAACATTGATTATAGTAAGTCAGTGTCAGTGCTATTGTCGAAAAAGCTATATTTCTATAAAAAAAAAATACAATAAAGTAAAGTGAGATCCATTTTGGCAATTAAAGTAACTTAAGACGCTTCTATCCATGACTAGTTTTTGATTCTACCATACATGGGTTTTAAGAAGACATTTTTTGAAATTTGAGTCAATTTGATCACTTTTGGTCCTGCCCAACAGCACCTGGGAGTCAGTCAGGAACAATATATGCATAGCATCTAACCGCCATCCTTTGCTCATAATTTAAGTTAAGTTTGAAATATTTCTGATGGAAATTTAACAAATATGCTCAAAGATCTATTTTGCTTTTATAACTAAAGTAAAATTTACCCCCTTGCCACGGGGAAATGTGAGGCATTGGGCCATGAAATTCACATTTTTGATGAAGCACGTTCAGATGCTTCCATCCATGAAAGTATTTAATTCTACTGTATCTGGGTGTTGCGATGAAAATTTGACGCTTTTGGCCCCACCCCCAATACTTATATTAAGCCCTTTCTCCAAATTGTGTGATGTAGCATCACTTATAAGTTCTGCAAGAAGGACAAACAAGTTCAGTTGTAACCATCAGGTGTCAACTTTTCTTTGAGAAGCGTTATTTTTTTAATCTTAAATGCACTGTTTGATAATTTCATCCACTAACGAAATTTTCAGTGTAAACTTTACTAAAACTTCCAACTTCCACATTTGTGTTGAACATATGCACCTACATACCTGTTACAAATAAAACATCGTCTTATCGAGAATTAGCAATAGAAAATGACATCCCTTGAGTTCCGAGAACCAGGTCCTGTTTTCTTGTACTTTTTCAAGGGTCCCCATGTAAATCTTCGTTTTGTTCATATTCTACCCTAGTTTCATTGAATTGGAATTAAGATTCTACTGGCATTTTTATATTTTCCTTACTGTTGCAATATACCTAACATGTATGAAAACATTTTAATGTGCCAATATTTTTTAAGAATGTCGGAATACTTTGAATTCCACAAAATATGAAATTCCGTCATTATGTTTCAAATGTTTTTATTTACGTGCAAAGCTGGTGTAAATGTTATACAACTATTATTTCTGGTCTTTATAACCACACGTAAGAATGACATCATTATTCCATAACTAATTAAGAAAGTGGACGAATCAGAATTTTATATACTATATAGAATATACGAGGACTTTGCAAATATTACAAACAAAATGTGCACAACGAAATTTGATGTTACAATAACTTACAGTGATAAGGAAAGTCGATTGTTTACTCTGATGAGTATACATGGTGTACCTGCGTAGAAAGGAGATGAATGAGCTATTAGCTAATAATACAGAAAATGTTTTCATGGTAAATTAACACGGATATCTGTAACTGGAATGATTTTCTCTTTTGTTGCAACTCGCCATTTTACGCTTCATAATTTTTAGAACTTTTTTTTTCATTGGTGTAAATAAATCCTTTGTAGACATGACACCAGCACCGAGGAGAGAGCACCTGCTGGTATAAATACTTATGTAATCGTAATGTAAGAGTAAATTATGTTAGTTGGCGAACAAATAAATTGCATCTTTATCTGCCTTGAAATCAATACAATAGCTCGATAGGTGTTAACTAAACAGCGAAACCGAAACGCTGCGCTGTCATCTATATAGCTCCAGTCTAGTGTTAGCTAACCGTCGATTTATCCGGAAATTATCAAAACTCACCTGGACATATTACACACGAGGAAGTGTGGTAATTCTCTTCTCTTTGTGGCAATTACAGACAAGTATAGAAAGTAACACGGGCAAATCAACATGTATAAAGCTTTAATACTGGCAACGTGATCACAATTTATCACCATTCAGTCTAATTAGGCAGAGTGTGTGACGGCCTCACGACAGACCGTCCGGATAATGAAGACCAGCTCTGGAAGGTGTTTATAATCGCCTTAATGATGCTCTAGTCCCTGCAATGACGATAGATTGTGCGGTAGTGATCGGTAATTAGTGTACCGATAGTATTACGATCAAGTAAATTACAAATATAATTTGATACCTTCCCAATGATATTAAGAGAGTAGCATTAGTCCTGAGCGTGCGGCCTCTGTTGGAACCAAACAAAGCACGATCGTTTTCTATCTTATTGGCCATGATAATTTATTTACCTTACAGATTACAGTATAATAGCGATGTAATGGTGACGGGCAGGAATCCTCGCCTCCCAGTCTGCGGTCAGTGACGACAATTATATAGCTGGTTTTACACCTTTCCGCCAGGTGTATCTACAGTAGTGTACCTGCCTGTGTCCCTGTGTTGTCACAATGCACGCTACATAGTACACGGTGCCGTCACAATGGACAACATATCGCCCAATGTTTCCGTTCAAATCAGCCGTTAATAAAGATGATAAATCTGCCTACAGGTTAAAAGTTTGTTTACACCCACGAACATCGACCATGAAAAACACACAACAATAGCAATTCAGCCTTATTTGTAAATACGTGATGAAATGGGTACTCGATTTCGGACATTGATATCTTTGAATGAGCAAAGAACATGCGTCTATGATCTTAAGTTTCAAAACAAAGTTTTAATAGTTTAAGCTGTGAATACGTTCAATAGACACATGTTAAGCATGTTTCCATTTTGAACAATTACTTTGCCAGGCGTATGAGCATAATAACATGCAATGATTTTTATTTTCAGTTTTGTATAGACAGTTTACGTCTGCTGAACTTTTTAACCAAGTTTTAATCTGAACATGCATGTTCTGGTAACACGTCACACGTTGTCCGTGTCTGAAAATGCGCGTGTATTACAAGTGAAGCTGTTAAACCTCGATTAACTTTTTGCCAGTGTAGGATAGTATTTACCATCGTTTGCGTGATGGCTTATTTACATCAAACACTGGTCCAGGTGCTTGTTAATAAAGGGTTTCATGGCGTTTGTCGAAAAAAACCTAAGAGGAAATGAACCTTTGTGTTAAACATCACTAATAACGAACCAAATAGTGTGGACTTCATCAGAGACTTCCTGACTGGTGGAAGTTGTGGTACCCTGACCTTTCTAGTAGTACCTCCTGATCTTCTTATCATCAATGTTAAACACACAAGAAATCGAATGTGATTTTAACAATACATTCATATTTTAAAGAAAATGGATTGCATTAAATCTGTAGTCGTACTGTCTGTAGTTTGTATATCTGTAACGCTGTAGTATTAGTACGAGTTGGGTAAGCTCGGTAATCTTTGCGGTTTGGGTACCTGTGAAAGGAAGTTGTGTAACGGCTGACTCATATGTTTGATTTTATGTATTATATATCAGTAGTAGTTTATGGGACAGAATAAAATTAACCTGAAAATGTAATAAAAACTAACTACATCTTGTGATTAATTCGTCCAGCTTTCCCATCCCCAACCCCAACCCCCAACCCCCCTCTCTCTCTCTCTCTCTCTCTCTCTCTCTCTCTCTCTCTCTCTCTCTCTCTCTCTCTCTATCTATCTATCTCTCTCTCTCTCTCTCTCTCTCTCTCTGTCTCTCTCTGTGTCTCTGTCTGTCTGTCTGTCTATCTCTCTTATCATTATAATAATCACTGTTAGTTTTGCAAGTTTTCTTCCCAAACCCCTATCCTATATCTGTCAGGTAATAACACTTGCGTGTTAACAATTGACGGGGCGACTACAGATGGAAAGTAAAGCACGTGCTAAATATGCACGTGAAAACACCATCGCGTGACATTCGGTGGGCTGGGTCAGATAAGTGAAAAGAGATAGGATTATATATCTATATATGTATGGTTCATTTCTTATATAAACTATTCTCAGACGTAAAGAAAACTATATTAACAGCATTTTTACCAGTGTTTAAGTAATCTGTACTTAAAACTGATGGAAAATCGCTTTATTAAACAAATCGGCATTAAAGATCACGTGACCAAATCAGGTCGCTCCCAAAGTGATAATAGCTTATTGACGTCAATTCGCCGGCGTTTGCTTGATATACATTCAGCCGAGAGAAAAATCAAATACATTGTAAATTCATAATTTTCAAAATAACACAAAAGATTCTGTGAACACATATATAGAAAAATTCTTTGTTTCTTGATCTATAACAGTTCTATTTCGTCACATGGAATGGAAATTTCGGTCTTTTTACAAATTCATATTCTTCAAAATAATATGAAAAAAATCCGTGTACAAATATATAGAGAATATTCTTTACTTCTAAATCAATAACAGTTATATTTCGTCACGTGGAATGGAAACTTTGGTCTTTTTACAAATTCATATTTTTCAAAATAACATCATAAATTCCTTGTACAAATATATAGAGAAAATTCTTTGTTTCTTAATCTGTAACAGTTTCATTTCGTCGAGTGGAATGGGAATTTTGGTCTTTTCACAATTTGGCAGTACGAGTGCAAACAAAAATCTCTCCCTACACATGTTCATTATAACTGTTATTTAACAAGAAGCAAATCTTACTCTACACATATTTTCTCTCTCCTTTTATTGACGTTGGTTCGGTTATAATTTGTCACACAGTCTGTATGAATACTCTGCTATCATTGCACTGTCAGATAATATAGGTCCACATCTATGACAGAGAAGTCAGATAATATAGGTCCACATCTATGACACAGAAGTCAGATAATATAGGTCCACATCTATGACGCTAAAGTCATAATATAGGTCTATGACAGAGAAGTCATCCACATATGACACAGAAGTCAGATAATATAGTCAGATAATATAATATAGGTCCACATCTATGACGTAAAAGTCAGATAATATAGGTCCACATCTATGACACAGAAGTCAGATAATATAGGTCCACATCTATGACACAGAAGAAGTCAGATAATATAGGTCCACATCTATGACAGAGAAGTCAGATAATATAGGTCCACATCTATGACACAGAAGTCAGATAATATAGGTCCACATCTATGACGCTAAAGTCAGATAATATAGGTCCACATCTATGACGTAAAAGTCAGATAATATAGGTCCACATCTATGACACAGAAGTCAGATAATATAGGTCCACATCTATGACACAGAAGTCAGATAATATAGGTCCACATCTATGACACAGAAGTCAGATAATATAGGTCCACATCTATGACACAGAAGTCAGATAATATAGGTCCACATCTATGACAGAGAAGTCAGATAATATAGGTCCACATCTATGACACAGAAGTCAGATAATATAGGTCCACATCTATGACACAGAAGTCAGATAATATAGGTCCACATATATGACACAGAAGTCAGATAATATAGGTCCACATCTATGACACAGAAGTCAGATAATATAGGTCCACATCTATGACGTAGAAGTCAGATAATGTAGGTCCACATCTATGACGCTAAAGTCAGGTAATATAGGTCCATATCTATGACACAGAAGTTAGATAATATAGGTCCACATATATGACACAGAAGTCAGATAATGTAGGTCCACATCTATGACGCTAAAGTCAGGTAATATAGGTCCATATCTATGACACAGAAGTCAGATAATATAGGTCCACATCTATGACACAGAAGTCAGATACTATAGGTCCACATCTATGACACAGAAGTCAGATACTATAGGTCCACATCTATGACGCATGTTACCTGATGATTTATAACAAAGGAAGTAAATATCGTATTCACCAGGACCTATACAATCTATACATTTTCCTCCTATTTCATACATTTCACAGTCTCGATTAGAGTTTTCATTCCTCAAGTATAACACTGAAAACTGGAAACTAACCGGGATATGAAAGTCAACATTTTGTAGTTTTTAGTGTACCTAGTGGTTCTGTTTTGGATTGACCAACATTTACATGGCGGGTGTTGTTGATAAAGCAGTAGACGCCAAACCTTCCAGAACACCTGGTCTTATTCGCCTTGTATATTTCAGTGGATTCTATTATTCTCTGCTATTTTGCCTTGTTTCCCCGGATTGGAATTTGTTGTAAGATTCTGTCTATTTATCTTCGTCGTTTTTCTACTATTAAGGTTTTGGTATTAATATTACTTCACACCATCTCACCACAATGTAACCAACATTGATTACATTTTAACACATTAACGCCAGGATCAATATATTTGAATCGAACGGACACTGACACATGAAAGTAAAATATTTTTAATTTGTATTGCGATAACATGTCACCTCGGTACAAATTCTGTCATCGTGACAATAGGTTCAAGGAAGATATTTAAACCACAAATACAACCAATCAATGTAGAAATCGTAAATTATCATTCACCCTTTTTTAAAATCTATTTCCTGTAAGAAGTTTCACAACTATTGACGACAGGACTGGAATGAAGCCCTTCAGTCTTTAGTTTTATAAGAAACATGTTTTTATATAAAGTTTTGTCGATACAGGCATTTTTGTCTTTGATGTATGCTGTAACATATTGGGATATATTATATGGCGGGGCTTCAACTCATTCTCAGTTTCTAAATTCTGTCTAATGAACTTATTACTGTTTTAGTATTCTCCATAAAAAATACCCCTTTCTTTCTTTACTTATAAATATGCGTGAATGGATTGCTCGTCATACTGACTTAAAGAAGCTAGGTATAATGGAGTTTTCAAAACGTCACCGCCTTCTCCCATCTTGTCATCCACTTCATCGTCTTCCGGCATAAATACCTTATACTTATCTTTAGTGAAGTTTTATCGCTTCTTTAAACAAAACCTAACAGCCACTCAGGCATCGGGTTTTAGAGTAAAGGGATTCCGATTATACATCTTCATACATTCACAAAGAAATTGGATCCAATTACAATGTTTTGGCATAAGCACACATGCCCTAGAAACGACAATTTTAAGCAATATCCCGGCAGTTTCACACGCTCCAGGAAAAACATCAGCTTATTTAGGTTGATATGTTGATAAGGTTTAATAAATGACAGTAAGGACAATAAGTTATAATTTTAAAATTTTGACGTTAAGATGTATCTAATATATTTAGGAAATCAGTCAGATAAATCGTAGAAATGTAATGCAATTAACAAATGGAAAATGGAAAATTGAACATGTGTGAAACAAATAAATGTTTGTTTTGACAATCATTTTCATGATTAGAGATCATAGGTCATTGTTAGATTATGATTTTGTTGTAATGTTTTGTTCATTTTTTTTCAAACAGGATTTTTGTTTTATGTGTTTTGAAACCATTCAATAATGAAATTGGGAAATATTGATTATTTGGACAATGCTTCTTCCAACTGGTTTCTGGCAGTTATAAAAAGAAAGAAAGAATAAAGCCCAGCCGAATGATGCAGGTTAATTCATGATTTAACTGTGTAAATTCTATACTTATATAGACAGGTACAATTCATTCAATTCTATTCAACATTTCGTGTTGGTTGATACTGGAATAAAAAGTTTCCTAATTAAAGTTGATAAGTAAAGATGGACTGCTGCAAGGTTCACACACACACACACACACACACTTACATACACACTTACACACACATACACACACATACACACATACACACCACCACACACGCACGCACACACACACACACACTCACCCTCACACACACAGACACACCTTCACACACACACACGTACACACTCTCACATACATACATACACACACACACACACACACACACATACATACATACATACATACATACATGTGTACACCTACTTGTACCTATGAAATGATATAAACAAGAAAGTAATTAACGGTCCTTAGACTTCGTATGTTAATACAAAAGCGATAACATGTCTTCGATAATTTAATTATTTGATCATTGATACATACATATCCGTACTGTGTCTGTAATCTATAAAAATATCCTGGGGTCTACCTATCTGTTTTTGTAATCATGTGTCTGTTTATTATTATAAATGTTTTATGTTGTTACTTTCCTGAAATGAATCAATTAACTTAAGGTAATAACGAACTTGAATACATACTTAATTGTTATTATAAAAAACGTAATCACCTCAACAACCACTGTAAAGCATCTAATACCGAAACTCGTTAAACAAGTGAAGCTCTAAGCTGCTACAAAGAAATGGAAAGTGAATGTTCATGCAGCTTCATATTTGTCATTCGTTTTGATAGGGAGGCAACAACATCAACAAGATGGAAAGAAAATACATATTAAATATCTTTTATTTCATGTTCTAGAAAATAAGTACAATAGTTTAAATCAGAATCCATTTAATTGGAGGTTGGTTTAGGTAACATATCTATGAATACAACTTGACACAAATTCTGGTCGGTCACTTAATGATATCCTGGTGGAAAATTCCCTTCAAATCGTATTAATTATAAGATTATACGTACCGGACTTACTTCATTATGGCATTTGATAAATAGTTACATTGACACAGAGCAGGTGTACCGAGGAATGATTCAGATATATGATGAGTAATGCTCATAATATATACATATAGGATCAATGAAGTAATAGCAACAATACGGACAAGTGAATTGTCAGATTTTCGAGGCAACCTGTCCCATAGCCAAGATACAAATATTACATAAATTACATCACATACGTAGAACATAAAACAAATACAAAGTTATAAATCTAAATCAAGAGAGGTGGTGTAAATTTAGGTGTCTCGAAAATCCCTTCGGCCGATGGACGCCGAAGGCCCTTTATAACGGACAAAAAACCATCCCAAGTTGTTGTATGTAAGATGGTGATAAAAATACACAAAAAATGTTTTATATCAATCTTGGTATTTTTTGCGCTCTAGACACTGAGTGTATATGTGATCGTAACGAAAACAATTGCATGTCACACTCCGAAGACACCTCGGCCACATTCTAAATGATTTTAAATGTTTTTTTTTTTTAAATAAGAAAATTCATTGTGAAAAATGTTAAATGTATGTGTAGTTACAATAAAAAGTAATTTGAAAATTGATGAAAAAAACACAAGTAAAATGCACAATATATATATACTTAATTTTATAAATACAATTTTGAATTAGGTCAAATAGTCTCCAGAGTCGTCAACTCGCCCAAAGAAAAGTCGCCCCATAAAATTGTTTCTACTTCCGGACTAGAGTTGATAAACGGTGCCAATCTTAAATAGGAAGGAAAGGTGAAATTGTAACTAAATAAATGATGTACATCCAACGCACATTTGTTTGTAAGGACCCAGTACCATGAGATATGCTACAAACGCTTTACATATTAATTATATCTTTACTGATGTTTGATGCATTTATTAGATAAATATTGTGATATCATTTGTGACATGTTTTAATGATTACAAAGAAATAAGAACTAAACTTATACAATTTAAATCCCAGAAAAGAATCGTCGCTCATTCCCGCTACAACAACAATTGCAATAAGTGGTACTTGTGTATAAATGAGTTCAACTTTCGACATTTTTGCTAAGGAGCTTAGTTTTCATCAGGCTTCTGTATATTACATCATCCCTCGTCAGTTCTCCTAATGGATTCTATTAGCTGTCTACAGCAGTCTCTATACTAATAACAACATCCGCCCACAACACAAGACTTCGTCAACCCATCTGATCCTTAAACTCTAATTTCCTAATTATTACAATATAGAGTTCTTTGACTCTACCTATATCGGTTTCTGATCTATTAGTCTGATCTAATATAGTTGTTATCCGTTTACGGTGATTAAATTGTTTATATATTTATCTACGTAGATAAATCAACACAAAGGCCTTATTCTCTCGTGACAATGATATTAATCTTGTTTACTGTTCGGAACAACACATCCAGCTAATTGATGTTTTGTTACAACAATAACATCATTTGGATTTTTATTTTGTTTGATTTGTTTCAATAATGATATAGAGAGATATTTTCCCCCCATTTTTCTTCATCAAACGGAAAATTTTAAGCGATTTATTTCATTTCTCGAAACCTTATGCTTACCGTCATCAAATATCCCTGAAAGTAAAAATCTATGATGATAAGTTTCATTCAGGCTATCTGTTGACCACTAATATGGCCATTCGCTCGTCGTGATCGGGTCGGATCCGTGTCCAATAACTTGTGCTATCTCGCGTGATTCCCTCCGGAGAAACGAGCGTGCTAAGTGTGCCGTTTTCTATCACCCCGGAATCCATTAAGGCGCTAGCGTTATATTGCTATCCGAGTCTAGTATGAAATACAATCCAGAGCTCGATTGATCAAGAGAGGAGAAATGATCAGACCACAAGTAAATCAGACCAGAAATGCCATTTACCAGTATTAATGTGATTTTGAAGGACTTCCTCCGGTAATCCGACTTTACTTCAACAAATTCCCTAACGCCTGCAACGAAACACAAATGTTTCGAACATAACCGTAATGGCGACAAAATTGAGTCCTTGATTCAAACTGTGTTAAACCTATCGGAATGCTAAAATTAACATGATCTTTTTACTATTTAATAGGATTACAACTTTCTATATAACCGAAAATCTACTTCATTTCTGTGTTTATGATTAAAGATGATTCAAGATATCCTAACAAATACAAACAACAACTAGAAAACAACATGATGACAAAATCCGGATTCCAAGTAAAGGCGATTATTTCTAGGATCAATAAAACTACATTATTTTTTCGTGTATTTATTACAAATCTAAATGTTAACAAAAATGCTTTTCAAATATGTTCATTTTGCAGATGTTTTGAAAGCAAAAGATAAAAAGGCACGGTTATACTGGTAAGAAAACTGCGTACCAATTGAATCAATCTACTAACTCAGGTGTATTTTTTTTGTCTCCTTGTTTAAGTAAAATTTAAATAACACCTGATCAAATTATACATGTACTTTTCCTTATAAATATTTCTTTTGTCGATATTTTTCTCTTGTTTCCTCGATTTTGCCATTTTAGCATAAAATTATTTTTATTGTAGTGAAAATTACCACTATTTCAAACCATACATTTTTGTGACTAATTGAATCATAACCAATTTGTAATATACATACATATATGTTAAACAAGAGTCCATCTGTGTATAAAACGAATACATTGGTGTGTCAAAAAATAACCACTGAAATACCTACACTCAAACAACTGCGTCATGACTTGGTCCTAATGCGGCATATCTTTATACCAAATGTCTCTAATAGCTTTGATACTACATTTCTTTCAAACTCGTCTTTTTTCTATTGACTTTGAGAGTACTACTTAAGATAAGGCTATTTCAATGTTTTTGTTTTATTGTCTAGGGACTACTCTACCGTTCCGATTTTCCTAATCTGATCACGTGTGCTCTTTTTTTCTTATAAAACGTAGAAAATGACATTACCACTCGATGTTCATCGGGCTTTGTAATGTTGTTCTCTGATATTTTAAGCATCTTTTCATCTTTTGCAACGCTTCAATTTAAAAGTAATGAGCCCATCCGTCTAGATATTAAGTGCGTAAATTTGTTCCAAGCGAGAGTGATTTCGGCTTATACCCATCGTAAACGTGTAAGCCCCTACCTACTTAATTCCATTTTCAATTCCCTCGGCACCATTACGCATGCGTGCCTTATAAGAAATATAGAACGCTCCGTACTAATGAATGGCATGCATGAATATTTAAACGGATCAAGAGGGACTTGAAACGTATATGTCATATGTACAGAAGACGCTAAATCGATAAAGTGCAAAAACAGAATTTATTATGTGGTAACCTCAGTCATTAAAGAGGATAAAAGCAGCCTGGAACTTTTTTTCAGGGATGATATCAAAATCCTTGAAATATAATAAATGTGGATGAAGTAAAGTAAGATTAAGCTTTTAGCTTTTCCTTTAAATCCTGAATTTACTTAGAAAAACAGATAATTCTGAGGAAATTCGCATTAAAATCGTTAGCGATAATCTGGAAAGAGAAACAAATTCTTGAAAACAATACATAAAATACTTACTATGGTACGAATGCCCCGGTCTGGTTACAAGTTTGATATGTGGACTCCGGAGTGGCATTTATATATGTAAAATAACAAAAAGTGTCTAACATCATATACTCACATTTAAGTACCTTACATTTGTTTGGAATCACACATCGTTAAAAGGTTCACTCTTTGTCGTTAACACATGTTGATATACCACAATGCAACAATTTATATCTTCCTGTACTTTTTCATAAATAAGCTGATTCAAATAGTTACATTTTAATGAATAATTAATAAATTAACATCTTGATACTTTAATTGATAGAATACACTTCAACGATGTTAACATTTCAGTTCTTTTGATTTTAATTGTCGAAGCAACGTGTGCGTAACAAGACAGTGTCCACATTTTCAAATTGTTCTTTTGTCCATATCTTGAACTTGTTTCATCGAATTTGTTTTTGAATGGATTCTATGAATATGTGGGCATTTTCTTGTTTTTTCGTACATATTGCTTTGACAATTCCAGTTCTAAAACGCAAAGACTACTAGAAAATTAAGCTGCAGTCTTGATTCTACATCTCCTGAGATATAACCACTAATACGGACGTGTAATTTACTAGGCAAAGTCTTTTATTTAATTTTTGTAATACAATTATGTATGAATACTAGTGTAAAATCCTAATAGAAACAATAATATGACTCTGGTTAAGGCAACACGATTTTAAGCAAATGGTTCTTTTCCTCAGTGTTAATTTGAATAATTTACCTTATATAGTTAAGAGTACAGGAAATAAAGATTTTTTCTACTGGAGTTTATATTTTTATTTTATATATTTCGTATTATTTTATATATTTTGTATTATTTTATATTATATCTTAACATGATAAAAACACAAAATGCAACCCCTCGTTTCCTATTGCTTTGTATTTTCTAATCCAATATAAATAATTATGGAGACACTGTTTTCCTTATCCACCGCCATTGCTTTGGTTCATACTTATTCTTCTTTTGACACGAGTTATACAATGTACTTAAACGAAATGTTACATATCGATGTATATTAAATCTATAATAGCATACACATATATAAACTATATCAAGCAATAATATAAACATGATTTGTAATTTAGATCCATGCTGAATTTGAACCTGAGCAAGAGTTGCTGCATTAAACAATTTATAGAATATGCAATAAGCACAATCATATCTTCGTTGGATATTTTAGCACGAAAACCGTTTTAATAAGATTACCATTGAAAATATTCATCTACGGTATTGGTATCTGACAACGCTGTAGACGCCCTCTGTAAGTGTCCGATAAGTCTAAATCATCTTCATATGATAAGATTTCAATAATAAACATTATTAATGGACAAATAATAAGGGCTGTATAAAACACGTACATGAAAACACTCTAGGTAAGTATAGCAGACAATTGCAGTTAACTGTTAAATATATTGTACTGTTCCTTTAGAACTCGTCACTTATATTAAAGGTCAAAATAATGTTGAAAACTTGAAGGCGATTGAAGATTAAAGCACATAGCATTAGATAAGGGGAGCTAACGCTGACAAATACGTAAACATTAGATAAGGGGAGATAACACTGACAAATATGTTAACATTAGATAAGGGGAGATAACACTGACAAATATGTTAACATTACAAAAGAGGGCATTACACTGAAAAACAGTAAACATTAGATAAGGGGAGATAACACTGACAAATATGTTAACATTACAAAAGAGGGCATTACACTGAAAAACAGTAAACATTAGATAAGGGGAGATAACACTGACAAATATGTTAACATTACAAAAGAGGGCATTACACTGAAAAACAGAAAACATTAGATAAGGGGAGATAACACTGACAAATATGTTAACATTACATTACATCAGAGGGAATCACACTGACAAAGACGTAAACATTAGATAAGGGTATATATCACTAACAAATACGTAAACATTAAATAAGGGGAGATAACACATATAAATACGTATTCATTAGATAAGGAGGAATAACACTGACAAATATGTAAACCTGAGATAAGCGGAGATAACACTTCTAATCATATAAACATTGAAGAAGGGGAGATAACACAGACAACTAAGTAAATAGTAGTTACGGGAGCGACAACACAGACAAATACGTAAACAATAAATAAAGAATGACAATTCTAATAAACACGTTAACGTTATATAAATCATTTAAACAATAGATCAGGGAGAGATAACACAGATAAATACGTAAACATTAAATAAGTAGAGATAACATTGACAAACACATAAACTTAAGATAAGGGGAGATAACACTTACAAATATGTAAACATTAGATAAGGGGAGATAACACTTACAAATATGTTAACATTATATAAGGGGAGATAACACTTACAAATACGTTAACATTAGATATAGTGAGAAAAAAAAATCTCAAACTGGTAGATATATTATGGAAAATAATGGTCTCTTCACTACAACAATAATGAAGGGATCATTTTTCTTCTTCCCCAGACTCAACACATCAACCATATTCTATTATAAACATACTTCTTGAAATTTTTAAAGCAATTTTTTTCTCTGTAGTATATCATTTCCTTTCCAGATACCTTAGTTTCACTTTCCGGTATATTGATATTGTTTACTTTGTAAATGATCGGTAAATTTATCTGTGGTATTCATCATCTTATATCAACCTGAAAATGAAAGGACACAGCAGACTTTTCTACATAAGCGATTATCTCAGTCGATACCTACAATGCTACCAACAGAGAAATGGCATTTTGATTTTCCAATTTGGGTTTTTGTATCTCTTTTTCTGTATTGTATTATTCCTGATTTCCCAACCTACGGTGTTGATATGTCGCGGTTGATTGGATATCCAAGAGCTTCTCAATATCACGATTTTCCGAGATTTTGATGTCGACGACTGACGTGGATTACTAAACAAGAAGATACAAGTTAATGATTTTTTTTATGTTTTATGATCGCCATCATTTTCATTTGTGTAAATGTTTCTTTTTGCGATGCTCCTTTGTATGTGTGCTGGTTTTCTTCAAGTGGCATTACTAGGATTGACCTGGATTTACATGGCTGTCCACAATGATGAAGCAGAAGACGCGTGCCCTTCCAGAAATCCTGGTACTATTCTCATTGTTCCTTTTTGAGTGTATCCGTGTGAACTTTCGATTCGCCTATATTTTGCCTTGTTTCGTATATCTAACTTTGAATTATCTATAGTCAGGCGATAAGAGGAATATAGATAAAACATGTTAAGAAATGAAAGTTCTTTGACAACAGAAACATAAATGTTTTTTTTTCAAAATATGGCAATATTCGGCCCCTTTCAACAAACTCAAAAAGCAATATCATGTTGAAAACATAATTTCGACAAAACAGCTTCCAATTCTAAACACACAAGACATATCAATTACCAATGGAAATTTATTGGAATTCTCGTTGACTTAATTAAAGAATGACATTTTAAAAATCGACGAACAAATTGGAAAAGCTGTGTCAGTGACAAGTGTGAGTGGATATCGTGCAGGAAGTTCCTGAAAGCTTGTGTAACATCAACAACTTTTGTGAGTGTCGGCGGGATCTTTGACGGCTCACGCCTCAAACTGCCACGCATCCAAAACACGAGTCGACACCGTCGTAACGTGTTTACACCGCCAGGATAATGGGTAACCAAATTCCTATCTCTCTGAGAAGATTGCCTAAATGCATTGTCTGAAAGAATCAATTCTGGATTGCTCCTTGGCAGTCAAATCGTTTCGCTAATCGTCAATTCTGAAGCCGATCTCGTCAAAAACGCCACTTTTGATTATTCATAATTTGTAAGTTTGAAATCGGGAATGGCATATTTCACGGCGCCTGAGCGTGTAGAAGGGTTTCCGCCCTAGAGAGCATGCGTCCATCAAAAACTCAATTCGATTGACTCTGGAGAATTATCCAATATCTGAGGAATTAAAGAAAACGAATAGACTAAAACAGACTATTAAATCTTTGATTTGGTCTTTATGGGTCTTCACGCACTTTGTATTTCGTGCATTAGAGTGGTGATTCGCCGTCACCCCAGTAACTCGGCGCCAAGCGTGACGTAAATAATATCGACACCAAAATTGAAAGACTTCTGCTACTGCGGGGAAATGACAGCAGCGACACTGCTGAAATGTAACTATAACCCTCTGGGAACCGCCCAGTTCTACAATGGAGAGGGAAGATAAAGGGTTTTTTTCCCTATAATGTCATGTTGTACTAAAAGAAAATGTCATCACAGGCGCGAACTAAAACGCGACTTTTTTCTACTTAATTGAATTAGACAGAAAAACAAGATTGCAATCCGTCAACACATCAGGAAAATATCGAATAGCGCATCCAGTTATAACGGAGGTCCGGCATACATCAGAACAACTACTTAATAGTTTAGACATGTTAATAAACAGCTTCATCCTTATGTTTAATATGACAGCACAACCGAATCAATATTTTAACAAAAATCCAAACACAGTAGTTATAGTACTATCTTTTAATATTATTTTGTTATCCTAGTAAATAAATACATTGATTAACAAGTTAGAAAGTATTTTGTACAATGTCACATTTAGAATTTAGAAAATTCTCGTTGATTTTAAATTTCTTACGTCGCCACCTGAAGGAAGCGTTGTTTAGATGTGATTTTTATAACGATTTCACAACCTGTTTTTCTGTATACTGTTTTAAGTGTGACAATTTTGTTTAAGCATCAGGTGTGATAATGCGGTAAGTTATTGTGATAAGTCAACTTGTTCGTGATTTACCTCTTAATTTCTGTTCTCATTCCTAGGTAAGTATGGTTTGTTACCATCACAAAATGGAAATACAGACATATTATCAACAAAGCCGTGATCTGAACTAAAAAAACGGGGGCAACATATAAGCAAACGTTAGATTTCCATTAGAACCAGTGACAATTACAAGGAAAATAAGACCAGGTGTTCCGAAAGGGAAGGTGTATCCAACTTCCGCCTCATCGACGACACCCGACATGTTTTTTATTTCGTCAAATAAAATAAGTATTGTCACGTTCCCATATGAGATTAAGGTTAATTACAACGTAACATCCAGGCATCCAAATGAGCATGAACACATCAAATTTTATATCGCATGAGAAATGTAATATTTCCCTGTAAGAACATAAGCATAAAACTTCATCATAGTGTTCCTTGATTTGCATGTGTCGAAACTCTGTATACCGTAGGTACAGCACTGGGCCATAGTTTGTTTGAACCATATATAAACTAAGAAAGAAGGCTAAATACGGGTGGACGCAGTGTTGCAAGACCTGATGAAAAATACAAGAACAATATCTCAGAGAGCTAGCTGTTAGCTACATATGAGACAGATGATTGCTAGGTTTTTTCGTCCAGTGGACAGACAGGGTCATTTTGAGGCGGGTCACATTGTAAGAGCTGGAGGCCACCTTAATGAACACCATACGATCAACAATACCAATGACACAAACACAACAACACAGACTGGTCGGTTTCTCACCTTCCCCGGAGACACACAAAACAGACAGACAAGACAAGTAAATATTTCAAAGATATATTGCAGAAAAACATGTATCTGCGTGAATGTTGACGTGTCAAATTGCATTAAAAATGATAACGTTTTTTCATATTGCGTTTATGAAAACTTTTATTAAGATTTAATTTCCAAATTTATAAAATTGTACTGACACATATTTTCCTATTTTCAGATGCAAGATACACTAGTAGTTATGAATGATCAAGGAACCCACAATACCTATATATACTAAACCCCATCATTTGATCAGAATTATGTAGCTATTCGATTGCAGTCACGATGAACCGGACCAGTAGAGATTTCGTAGGATTTGAGCTACTGGACAGGATCGACAGCTGTTGAAGTAATATTATAAAGGGTGTGAATGTTACATATATCACAACCTGGACAAATAAATAAAGCTTATCAAAAGTATCACAAAGACGTAAAGGATACGCTAAAGAAAAAAAATGTTCGTGTGAATTTATCTTTTCCCAGCAGACTGCAAGAAATAGATTTTGATCATTGTTGTTTCAAATTAGAATGAAACTCAGGTTGCGTAAAGAATTTGATTTCTTTGTCGAGTTTGGCAGTAAAATCTGTCAGATGACTGTTGACATACCGGAACTAATATTTACCCTCTCTTGACTGATTTTTTTCTGTACGTGGTTGAATTTTCGAAGAACTGATTAACAGTTTGAAGAAACCTTGTCAATTTAATTTTCAGATATCTCGGTGTCTTGATAGAATAAAACCATTTATGTAAACAACACAACACCGTGCCCTTCTACATAAGCCATTTGTATTTCATTCACTATGTATACAACAGGGACGAATTTCAACTAAACTATGATAAGTGTAATGAATTTCATTTCCCAGTTTTGACGTTTCCATTTCTAGATGATAATATTCCTGCTTCAAAAATACACGTTACTGTATATCGTATTTTCTCTAATTAACTCCCCAAATCCTCACTTAAGCCATAGCTATCGACATTTGATAGATAAACGTAAAGCGAGTTGTGCCCATATCCATGTTGATTTGAAGTTTGTGTGTATGGCGATTTCGTTGTTATTCACATTGCTCTCATATTTAGAACTTGTCGTAACTAGTATTGGCCTCGATTTTCGATTTGAACGTTTTCGATGAAGAAAAAGATTCTCTCGAAACTCTCGGTCTGATGTTTGTACACTTTTTCGGTTTCTCGATGGAAATACCTACTTAAATATTTTGCAATTACTTTAATTCATCTTATTTATCTTTTTTTAAAATTATTATTAGATATTCTCATCAGAATTCCTAGTTTATGGGTATGTCGGTATTTTTTCCCTTTCTACTCATTTATTAATGACTACTCTGCTACCTTTATCGGGAACGCAGGCACTCATTCTATCGCGCCATTTCCAATTCCTGGCTAATGTCATTTTCCCGAGGATGATACGAAGACACTAAAATCGAGTCCTGACTGACACAACCAATGAAATTGCTTCCAGTGTATATTACACTAGTGAAATACATGTATATGCAAAAAAATATTTCACGGAAGAAAAAGCTGGATGACAGGCAGATTATGTGATAAATGGTATATTTCAGAGTCCATGGATTAACCGGCCAAGAATTACTACAAACATCTTCCGTTGAGACTCGTGCATGGATGCATTCATAGAATAGCTGTATAAACAGTCATTAACCGGTAGGCCCAATCAAACCAGCCCTGAGCTGAATACATGTAGACAGAAGTTTAATCTCAAGCCATTAGGCGTAACTATAGCAAAGAAATCTCAAGTTTGGAAAAGTTTGATCTTCACGACTTGGAACCCGATTTTTTTAAAGTAGGTCTGTCGAAAAGTTGTATGAGCTGAAATAATTGGTTAATTTTTTAAATGAAAGGTGTTTGTACATAATATTTGAACTAAAAAATATGAAAGTAAATAACTGGTCCCGTAAATCGTCGAATTTATACAGCTAAACGAGGAATATGGGTGGGGAAAAAACATAAGTGATCCAAATGTTTATTGGATAAATTGGACCAATCAGAACAGTTGTTATATGTATCATTTAGGAAATCGTCCAAGATGGCGTCAATTGCTAGAAGGCTTCAAACGGAATATTTAATTTTCAATAGCTCTTTCAGCATGGAGTGTTTGGCGTACCAACAACTTCTATGAAGATAAACTTTTATTTCATTGCTACAAAGGTTAATACAGATCGTAATCTACGGTTTTAGTTATATTAGGATTGGCGTGTATGTGTGTATTGCTTTGTTCAGATGTTCGGTGTCAGCAAAACATGGCATGATGAATGAGAGTTATTTTCGGAATGTTGGTTTTGTAAAGCGGTTACAATCGTTATTATTTGGTATGTGTGTAAATCCTAATTTAGTTTATATCTTCAGGAGACTTTATACATATATTGTGACACAGTTGTGATTGGTTCAGTGATTGTAGTACGTGGATAGTCCGTTGTTCAGGCGTCGCAGTTGACTCGTCCAAACGTATCAAATTTTGTTTTTCTTTTCTCATATATGCAGGTTTATTAAGGTTGTTACTGTAACCAATGAGTTTTTTTTTTAAATTTGTACCTTTAAATTACACAATCCTTAAAGTTAATTTTCTTTTTGAAGATATGGAAGAAATATCCAGGAAATTGATAACTGTCATGATTCTGTCAGTGACCATGATGAGAAAACCGAGAATACAGTCTGTTATTTGTCAACTAGTGTTAGCTTTCGGAGTAAAGAGCAGAGCATATTTAACACTTTCACACCCAAAATAGAATATGTCTGTTCCCTGCAGGTCCATCTATACATGACAAATTACTTAAATCTATTTCCAGTACCCAAAACTTACCAATTGTACATTAATTTTACCCAAATCTATGACATATTGTCAAGATTTGTCATTTACTACACTTGATTACCAATGCAGCTATCTTTCATCAGTTTTTACCCAGGATAACTCAATAATCATTGGCATTATCTTTTCCAGTTTGTCTCCCATCCAACGCTGTGTTATCAAGTTACCTAGTTATCATTGAGTTTAACTTATAACTTAAAACATCAGCTTTTGGAAGGAAACAACAATATGACAAAGATTTAGGTAATACACCATGCCACCATACACCGCTTAGATTTAATCTGTAAACTAGATATACCAGAGGCACACAACATTATATATTTAGTTAACATAATACATGCCTTCCTCATCCAAATAGATGGGTGAGTGTGACCACTCATTCTTCTTTCAACAGGTTAATATTAATGATAAAGACATTTAAAATACTTTTTCTTCCCATGCAAAATTACTCGATGGAACATTCTTCTTGCCACTTGGGTTATGTTACCATCTAGATTTACTGACATTTTTAGCACGGCTGATCATGACCTATGCTGTGCTCCGGGCTGTCCAGTAATTCTCATTCAATATATATTGACCCTGTCTATCCGTAAAGAATCCTTGTTTTTGCTGTTTCTCTATTTTCTCTTAAGTACTGGATGGACCTTTCGCAGATTACATATATATTGATTTTTGAACTGATCAGAAAAAACAAGATGGCAACCATCTTTGATTTGGTAGTCAAATATTATTTATTATTGCTTTTTCTAAAGAGAAAAGAATAGAAAAGAAGGGGAAATATTCAACATTTAAAGAGCAAAGAAAGACCATACAAAGGTGTTATGTGTAGTGTGTGTTTGTACATGTTAAATGATAAAAGGGTGACAGTTTGGGCAGATAAAATAAAGATGAGGAAAAGTTGTTTTCATTGTAAATTTATATACTTAACTAGGAGACAAGATGATAAATGCATTTTTAATGATGCAAAAACTATTCAAACATGATAAACTAGTAACAGCTTCTGCTGGAGAGCAGATATGGAATATCCAGCATTTTGATTATACAGTTTGAAGTTGTACTATTTCCATATTTTTGTGTTTTTTTTTTTTTTTTAATATGAGAATTCTGTTACTTTTGCATGAAATTGTGAATAGTTCCATCCTGTAGTGACCATATGTCCCCTTGTCAAATTCTTAAATGTGAAATTCGTAATTTTTTCAAGGGTTTCTCATAAGCATCACTTAATGTTACAGGGAAAAAACATATATATTTCAAAATTGATAATTATATACCATACCTATGATAATGTGGTCTCAATGACTTAAGTTTTATAGTAGACTTATATTTTTCAGAAAATTCTAATTCATCATGATGGAAAAGAAGGTTAAGCTGAGGACTGTGAACTCCTGTATCACATGTACACTGTGTCGAGGATATCTTATAGAGGCCACAACCATTACAGAATGTTTACACACATGTAAGTCGCACACACTGTATTCACTGTGACAAAATCTTAAAATCAGCCCTATATGCAATAGAGTAACAGCATGTTTCCTGAAAACTTTCTATCTTCCATAACATTTCAGTGTCAAAGGGTGGGGATTTGTATAGATGTGATTTCAGCAATGGAGGAAGAAAACATGACAAACCATCCATGGTATACAAAGGTCTCACTATAACAACCCTGGTGATAAAATCTAAGGAGTGAGTCCAATACAATAGGTTCTTTGTTTGAAGAAGCTATCATTTTAGACTCACTTTAAAAGTTTAAAGTTGGATAAGTAAGTAAAATCAAGGATGTATTATTGAATTTGTAGATAAATACTTTGTTAAGGCCAGCTTCAGCACTGTTGAATTGCTCTTACTAAATTATTCCATCCATTCTCCCATTACAAAATCTAATTCCCATTGGATTTTTTTAGTCTGCAAGAGCTGCCTTGTACGGTACTTAGAGGACCACAATTCCTGTCCAAAATGCCAAACACTCATTCATCAAAGCCATCCAATGAACTATATCAGGTATGTAATATTACCAAATGGATACTCTTCTTGTCCTTTTTGTGAACTTTTTATCCGTATTTGTTTTACACTTTGGTTCAGTGTGATCACTCTTTCAGGGACATATACAATGTTTAGTTTATTTAACATGTAGCAGATCATGGTATGTTACATGATTCTGTGATATAAAAACAAATAACTCCCTTGTGTCTGTTATTAAACCATTTTTAAACAAACTTTTCATTTGTCCTGAGGAATGTAATAAATTTGTTCTTTATGTAACTCAGATATGGCAGTTGTAATAGATAGACCTTTTTCTTTACGTCACAGTCATGACAGAACTATGCAGGATATAGTGTATAAATTGGTGCCAAATCTCCAACAAAGTAAGTAAAATCAGAGGTAATGGAATCAGGATAATAAACATTAAATTTTTTAAATGTTTCTTTGTGTCATTTAACTATTTAATGAAATACTCCATAGAATTCAACCCTTGCATTTTTTAAAATCATAAGGCTAGCAGTTTTCCATAATTTTTGTTTTCAGTAGTTGTAATGAAATATTATAGGCATGATGTGTGAACTGACTATAAATATCAACAGAGATGGTATGAACAATGTAAACTGTGCTGGAATTTATCAGAATTAGTTATGAAATATTAACACATGCTTTTGTTGTTTTCAGAGGAATTAAGACGTCAACAGGAGTTTTACAGAAAGCATGCTTCCCAGGGTATTAAACCAGGTAATTTATAATGTCATGTTACCAGGTAACAAACATTGTAATTCATGTGTATTAAATCAGGTGGATCAGGTCAAAGTGTCACTAAAATTTCTGTTTGTGCAAAGATAACCTGTAGAGGATTCTAGTGATGTTAGCTATCCGATAGTGAGGAGACATTTAAAATTATTTTGACATGAAAGATAACAAAGACAGAACATGAAATTATTTGAAAATTAATGGTTTTTTTTTACTGCATTCAGAATGTGAAGATTTGAATGACAACCATACAGAGAATGCTGTGGCTGCAAAAGAGGAAAACAAAGACTTCCATCGTAATGATGAGCAGTTAAATGTTTGTTTAGAGTGTCAAGGAACTATGAAAAACTTAAAACGAAAATACTTACGAATCTCGTCACAAGCTACAGTCAGTCACCTAAAAAAGTTTGTGGCTTTAAAGCTTTACAGTGATCAAACAAAGTACACCAATGTAAGTATAACAATGCTTAGTTAGGTACTCTCTTGTACCCAAGTACAAATCTCTACCATGATACCATGTTGTACCTTTACCACCTGCTACCAAAATACCACTCAGTACTGATACTACTCTTTTCCTAAATAACACCCTGTACCCAACTTCCACCCTCTACCAATATAACACCCGGTACCCAGCTAGCACTCTTTACCAAAATACCACTCTATAGCCAGGTGTAAAAGTGTACCATCCTTTACCAAACCTGTACCCAGGTGCTGCTCTCTACCACCATACCACCCTCAACCTGAATATATTATTCAACCCTGTATTCATGAACCTTCCTTAAATAATACCATAAATACCATCCTTTACTTGCAATTGATTACTAATCTCTCCACAAATAGCAGCCCACACTCCAATTTCTGCTCCTACTCAAATACCACCTCTACTTGATACAGAATTTTATGGTTGGAAATACCAGATATGTAACCTTACTAAATGAAAGGAAGTACGGTACTTTAAAAGATAATATCATAAACTATCAAAAAGAAATGGCCCAGAGCCCATAAGTCCTTGGAACAATTTTATAAAAACTTGGTTGAGTTGTGAAACTTATCAAATCCCATAATTTGACACATCATATGTTTCTAGCATTGTTATTATGGAAATTGAGATACTATCTGATTAAAGTCAAAATTGGTACATGGGATGGCAAATACATTGGTACAATGTTCTCAAAACATTGGTCCTCCTGTGGTGGCCATGGTAACTGAAATAAGACATGATTGGACAAAATCTTATCTAACTGCTACTCCTAACCTTGTAAGTTGTAAATGTTATTCAATAAAAGGACTTAGGAATGGGAATAACAGGTCTTAAACAAGCCACGTAATGGATTGATAATACATATGTATATGGAAAGGCTATGGGGCATGGAGTCAAATGGTGCCTGTGTATTAGATAAGAACAACAGATTTAGTTTATACCTTTTGTAATTTCTGCTTTTGTTTCCCTTTCAGATTGAAATTTTGTGTAATGATGAATTACTAGGCAAACATCACACTTTAAAGTTTGTGGCTGTTACAAGATGGAGGGTAAAGGTTAGTAGTCATTGTACACCTAGGATTCTACTCAGAAACACACCTGATGTGTATCCCTCCTGTTGTAAATCCTATGTTTACCAGATACACTATAGTGGCTCTTTATGATCTCTGAAAACCTCAGGGGTTTGATGTAATTTTCTGTAGGTACTGCTTTGTCCATCTGTTTGTTTGTCCAAGGTGTTTGTCCAGGTCATGAAATTTAACTCAGTGAATGTTAATTAAATTTCTAAGGACTAACTTTCCATATTGTTTAGGTTATCAGGGGATAACTGCTATTGAACTCAGGTAATTTATATAAATTATGAAGCCTGATATGTAAAATTGACCAGAGTAAGTTAATCCTTATACCGTGTAGCTGGTTATTTTTGCAGGTATGACATTTTCACTTTCTTGTGGTGTATTAACATGACTGCGAAAATTTAAACCATGAATTAATGAGACATAAGTGTATCAGATGTCCTTTTTACATTCAGATCGCAAAATTTAATTTTTTTCAAATGTCATTCGGTCATTCTGAAAGCAAATAATAAAATCTTGACATGTTAAGATTACAAACTTTACCTTTTTATCAAATGTTTACAGTCACCAAAACGATAACAGTTCAATATTATATACAGTTCACTTGTATGACAGAATATAGATACAGTCAAACTTTGATGTTTCCAAGTCCAAAACAACTTTGATACATTAAGACATCAAATCATGCATGGCGAGTTATATCAACGTTTTCATGTTCATGGCTATATGT
Source organism: Ylistrum balloti (assembly GCF_031769215.1). NCBI lineage: Eukaryota > Metazoa > Mollusca > Bivalvia > Pectinida > Pectinidae > Ylistrum > Ylistrum balloti. The sequence continues at coordinate 403,704 of NW_026781923.1, read as the reverse complement.
AGTTGATGACATAATATTTCTACCTGAACAAACACAACAAACACTTTCACACAAAATTAAAAAGTTTGAATGATAAGGTGCATTTTTATCTTAAAACAAAATATTTTCATGAATGAAAAAAAAAACCACAGGACTTTTAATAGAAGTAAACAAGAAATTGATAATGCGTGCTTACATTTACATTACAAGTTCTGTTTGCCCAATTATATCAAAATCTGATGTTAAAACTCAAATTTGTTATCTGGTCTATTCTCAATCTGGTTTAAAGAAGATTGATCAATGAAATTTTAACAGTATATAAGGAACTAGGATTGTGTGTTGGTGATTACTTTTCTCTCAAAATCAGAAGGCAGATGGTATAACTGAGGCCCGACTTCTGTACTGCTGACGGTAAATAAATTAAATTTAATGCATGTAGATATCAGACTTCAATATGATCTTTTCCTAGCTTGAGGGTTAGATAGAGAAGCCTCTCCAAAGAGGAGATTCAGCCTTGTCTTACCTGTAAGGAATCTCTTCTGAAGCTCGACATTTCTCTGTCCTACCCTCAAACTAGAGAATGATCCTTTTTCTACCTCTGATGCTAATGCACTTGAAATTAATTTGTATAAACAAAAATGATCAGATACAGTCTTACAATAATATTAAATTGTAAACATCAATCAGTCAGTCTCTCGTATCTCAAACTATAGATTTAGTATGTGTTTATGTGTGTGCAGGCGGTGTTACCCACAGAAGGTAGAGATATCTTATCCTCACTGGAAGTTTGGATATTTCTGTCTAGTGAAGTTTAAAAATGGTTTGGATGCAGTCATCACATTCTGGTTGCAATGATGTATTGAGAAATCTATTTGATGTTATTTGTTTTGCAGGATGGTCCATTACTACTTCACTACCGACAGAAAACATTGGACTTTTGATTTTGGACACTTTCTCTCTTGAACACAAGAAAAAAAATCCTGATGTTGATGATCTCTGCAGAATTTTCATAAACTGAAGAGGACTTTTCTCTCTCCAGAAAGTGTACATTAGATGTGTGAAGTGCTCCTTTGTTTCTACGGAAAGTAAACATCAGTTGTCTGAAGTGCTCTGTTGTCTCTGTTGAAAGTGAACTTAGATGTCCTAAGTGCTCTGTCGTCTCTGTTGAAAGTGAAGATCAGATGACTGAAATGTCAACTCTCTCGACAACAAATATATCGGATATCTGAAGTGCACTATTCTTCTCTCTACATAAAGTAAACATAGGATATCTGAAGAGCTGTATTCTCTTAACAACAAATAAATAGATGTTAACTGAAGTGACTACTACACTGAGGAATCACGGATCTGTAGTTACCACGATATTATGCCACCTACTGACCTATTTATTGTAACTAGGGGATACATACATACAGTTGACATTAATGTCAACACTCCAGTAGGTTTTCTTATAAATTTAGTGGGACCAGTTCTTTATTGACAGACCAATATGCTGCTATGGAAGAACATGTATTTTTTAAGGAAGAATCATATATATATATATATACTAAGTAGGCTAGAACTACATGTATCAGTAGTCATTTCTGATGCAGAGGATTTCAAACTAGTAGATCAAGCATAATTCTCTTTCAGAAGATGATCAAGGATGATCAACTGTGATATTGGGAACCTGAAAGAGCTGTACATGTATTAGAGTGATAATGCTGATGAATGGATTTTGTTACTTTGTTGATGATAAATATCTCATTAATGCTATTACCAAGTTATGATCTGAATTGAAATATCAACTGATGTTGAGGAAAGGCTTTGAGACATCAAAGTTTTTACTGATATGATGTTAGTAATCTTTGTTATCGTAACAAAGATTTTGCGTAAGAGGAAAGAGGATGTTTTATTTATTCATTTTGATTATTTGCCTCAGTTTATTGCCACATAATTCACATGATTGACTAAAACTAAATGTCTCACAGATGTTGATTCATCACATATGAAGTGGCGTTTATGACTGGATTTAATTTAGTCATTAAATTTCAGCCATTAGTTTTATGATAGGTTTAATTAACTTCAGAAATAATTGTATTTTGATGACTGTGAATGTAAGAAAAAAAAACGAAAAAAAAACCCTAATAAATATGACTGACTGGCTTTCTTTAGATTTAAATGGTTGGTTAGAGTTTGTTATTAAAAAACTTCACAATGTGGCTTTTCATGGACACTGCTTTATGTTGTAGGAAGTAGATACATGTCAGACCTAGCAGGAACATTTGCAATAGAGAAGTTCTAAGTACATAGTAGTGGTTTCTTCTTACAGATACAATAAACTTTGTCCAGTTGTACAATATAGGTAAATGTATTTTGAAATACTACATATCAAGTGACAGCAGTTTTTGTCTCTGTCCTACATGTATACAGGTATATTGTTAAAGAGATGAAAATGGGTCGTCATATCTGGATAAAAAAGGATAATTGTTGTATTGACTTGGATAACATGAGAACTCTATGATATTTCATTTTTATTGATAAAGTTAACACCTTAAGGTCATTTATTACTTTTTAGGTCACCTGAGACAAGGTCTCGGGGTGATTTGTTGTGATCCCCTTTTGTCTAGCGTCGTGCACTGTAAACTTTTAACATTTTCAACTACTTCTGGAGAACTCCAGAACTGATTTCAATGAAATTTTACTAAAACATTCCATGGCTAAAGGCGCACCAAAATTGTAAATCATATGGTACCCGACCCCCAGGGGCCTGGCCAAAAAGGATCAAATTGATTGAAACTTCAGAAATCTTCTCCTCAAATCCCAGGTATGGTAGAATCAAGTAATCTTCATGGATGGAAAGGCCTTCAGATGCTTTACCATATTGTAAATTTCATGACCCCAGGGCCTCACATTTCCCCCTGGGGAGGGGCTAAGGTTTACTATAATTTATATTGAACATCATTTATTTTTTATTGGAAAAAATGTTCAAACCTGGATAGAGTCAAGTGGGGCCAAAACTGGTCAAATTGACTGAAATTTCAAAGATGTTTGACTGTTCCTGGATGGTAGATTTTATATAGGAAAATTCAAATCTTGAGTGTAATTTCTTTTAAATCAAACTTGGTTAGAAGCCTTGGCATGGGACAGAAGTAAATGTATAAACAATTTACATTTGCATTTTGTGTACAATATAGTTTAAGTTATATGACTTTTTTTTAACAAAATCATTTCTATGACATGTTACAAGAAGCGATCAGGTGACCGTTAAGGCCCTTGGGACTCTTGTTAGACTTATTTATCACATGAGATATCCACTCTAGTTTTGATTTGCTATAAATGTCATTGATGAAACCAGATATATCAAATACCAGTAAATTGAATAAAGCTGACGACTGTGTACTGGTAGATAAAGAACAGTGATATAAATGTATGATAATACATATATTATTTTCACTGTAATTGAGGACTGAACACAATATTTTAGGAGTTAATTTAAACAGTTGTCTCACGTTAATTGTTGTGCTAAATCATGCTTAATTGAAGTTTCCTAGTATTGTAGTCAGTTGCATGTTTGAGTGTCACTTTGTCAATCCAGTTTAAATAATTCTTCAACTAAGAATGTTTAAAGTCATTTTGGTAGATTCCCAAATTAAAATTTGTCTATGATCTGCTAATTTCATATCCAATGATGTCAATTGTAAGTGTTTTACTGTGGAATGAAAGCAATATTCTGGATATGTAGCATTTAATGATGTAAACAGTTTCCTATGCAAATGTTCCTCATGATTTGTAATGTTGCTTATACAAAAGTTAATTGTACAAGGTTTCTCTTATGAAAAGATTTCTTGTTTCTCTAACCTCTATAAATGTATAACTGTATCCCTGGCATACATATTGTCAATATGACACTGACAGCATTTGGCATTAATTTTCTCATGATACCGTTTATGGGAGAACATTTTTATTTTCAGCTTGCCATGAAAATATTTGTCTTTGCATAGTGTTAAATCCAACCTAAAAAAATGATATATATTTCAGCGTTTACTGAAATCTTGACCCTGTGTTTTATTTCACCTTATTGAGGCAAAGGTGAATATTAAACTACTGCAAACATTTCCCAATAAACCGTAATTAAAACCCATTAATGATTTCTGGTAGAGCTTATGGCTCCTTAGATTTACTGTGATTTTGCTTCTATTTTCAAACATTTGCCTTGTAGTTTTTATTTTATTTTTTTATAGAAGTGGGAGTAAAAAAGTTTACTATTTTGTAATAATGAACAGATAGAGAAATTCTCACATGATCTAATTGGGGAAGAGAAGTCTTAGTTCTAAGTCTAGTTGTATACCCTCTGCTGGACACATGTATATTCTATCTGTCTATCAGGTACAGATTCACTACCACAGCTCATTAATACAAATTCTTTATATCTTTCAAATGATGCTGATTTAGAGATCTGTATCTGATGCACTTCTGTATTTCATTCATTGTCAGTTACAGAACACTGTTACATTAATGGTATGTCGCTTCAGTCTAAATTGGAATGTTGGTTTAACATGCTCTATTACATCGCTGAAATTTTGGACGTTATCAATTTGTTTAACACTGCATGAGCAGATGTTCAGTAGTATTGCTAAGTCCCTGTTCACGTGTACCTGATCCACAGCAGTATTCTTACATTATGGATCATACAATCTTTGAAGACAGCAAGGTATTCATTTGTTGTACGTTTTTTCCCTTATGAAAAACATGTATGTGTAGAACAAATAAATATGTTATATTTACTTTAGTGTTGATCATTTGTGGCCTGGAATTTTGTAAATTCTCCTTCTATATGTATATATCTGTTGGTGTGGGTGTATGTGAGTGTGTGTGTGAGGGTGTGTGTGAGGTGTGTTTGGGTGTGTGTGTGTGTGTGGGTGTGGGTGTGTGTGAGGTGTTTGGGTATATGTGTGAACAGGATAGGTTTCAGTTCCAATGACTTCTTGGCTCAAAAAGACAAGACTTACTATAACCGTCAGGCAACAAAGCCATGTCTGGTAATCTGGTAAGAAGACTACTATTTCTTGAGAAGTGCTGGATGTGTCTCTCTTAAACTTCATTTGTATGTTCCCTGTGGTCCTTAAATGTGCCCGTTTGATTTTGGAACTGATCAGAAAAACAAAATGGCAGACAAGTGACTATCTTGGATATGGTTGTTAAAGATTATTATCACCATTTTTGCAATTGTTCAGATTCTGAATTGAAATGAGCAAAAACAAAGGAGGGAAGAGAAAAGAAAGGAAAAGACCAAACATTTAAAGAACAGATAAATATCAAGCAATGGTGGACTCCATGCAAGAACCCCCTGGGATCTCTTCTTATGTGCTGTGTGCCAATTTACCAAACAATTTTTATGCCCCCTCCCTCCTCCATTTTATGGTGTTGGTGGTGGTGGGGGGCATATATAACATATGTATGTCAATCCCATGCCAAATCAATATCTCAATGGCTCTTGTTTATCTATAGTATCATATTACAAATTCTACACCAAATCAGTTTATGTGTAGAGTATGAATGGGAGCATTCTAGTCTTAAAGACATTTTGAAATTTATCTTTCAGTTTACAAAATTATTGAGCTAGTACCTCAGTAATGACTTTCAATCACACACACATATATACCTGCCATTAAAGTCATTTCATTGTGAGAAAATTTTCAAAAAAAAAGTGACTGACCTTACCACCTGAAATACAACTTTTTATATACCATGAAATCATTAATTTTTGTGGGTGACATATTTTTTCTTAATCACAAGGTTATATGTTTATAAAATAATATAATTAGTTTAAGGACTAAAGTAAAGTAAAGTTGATTTTTTCACGAAATCAAATGTCCACAAATAACGTTTAAAAAAAAAACCACGTAAATTGAACCCCATAAAAATAAATGATTTTATAGTATGTATGTTTAAGTCCCTCAAATCAATATTGTCCAAAATGCACATTACTGTCTCAAGCTTCACTGCATTGACCAAAACAAACAAGAAAGTCTTTATAATTTTTTTATAATAAAGGATGGCTACTCCATAACAATGATACATTCTTGTTTACAAAATGTAACAATACATAACAATAAATAAGATCCTGATTAAACAATATCAAACTTTAAAATTCCTTTGTCATCTCACAGTCAGTCTGAATAGAATTTCATAAATATTGGTGAACTTGTTTGAATAAAACAAAATTATGGTTGTGAAAATATAAGTCAACATCGCCCAAAATTATGACATGATTGAACAATTCAAATCTTAAGTTAAAGAATATAAAGGCTTTGAACTACCACTAGAGAGAAAATAATTGTTTTTGTTTAAAAAGATCAAGTGTCTTAACTACACATCTATTTGATTTGACCATTTTTTGATGATGTGCAAGATCTTCTTTCAGGTCATAAACTTGTATCTTTATAACACATTTTATAGCACGGTTACTAGATATACCGGTACAATAATCCTACACAGGTATAAAAGTGTACAAGCTGTCTTAAGGCTGAGACCAAAGCCTGGTAAATTACATTCAATCTATATGTGTATATTTATAGCAGAACAAATGTTGATGAGTTGTTAGGTAGGATTTGGTTTGAATCTTATAATATTCATTTATCTTTTCAAAAGTATTTTATGGAGAAGTCCTCTACACCTGTCAGTCACCATAAAAAATAAGTACAGGTGTATTGGGTTACATGTTACATACTATCTCAATCCATCAGAGAATTATAAATTAACAAACTGCTGGACAGTATTTAGAAATCAATATCTTCTCTCTAAAATATCCTGGCATGAAAAAAAAAAAGGTTTCCAAAACTTGTAGATCATTAATATCACTAGTCCTACAACATATATTTAAAAAAAAAAAAACAAAAATTAGACAAACATTTGGAGTTTTAGCCAACTTAGTTCCATGCAAAATCAGAAGATCTGAAGGAAAGAGAAGTTTGGAAAAAAGTGGGATCACAATTAACAATCAGACATATAACATCAAGACTTTACTGTCATATTCTGGTACTTACAATATAAGTAATAATAAAGAACAGAGAAATCCTAATAAACCATCAATTTTTTCCACAGTGTCTCTTGCTTTAAAACTTCATGTTGTATATAGAACTGACAAGTTATACTTGATGAAGAACAACATCATATCGTTTTAGTTTCTGATCTTAAATAGTAAAATATCACACGGCTAAAATGAGATATTCTGGACTTGACATCATTATATAGTATTTAATGAAAGTGAAACCGTGCCAGTACATAAGTAGATACTGGGAGCTTGATACCTTCTAGAAACTATCAGGACCTTCACTTGTGCCCCAACATGCATCTGCTCCATCCCTATAGTAAAGAATGATGGACAGGGAGGCCAAAACCACAACCATTTGCACAGCTGAGGGCCAGACCACCATCTGTCTTATCACCATCAGGCTCCTGCAGACAGCTAGCTGAGAACCAGTTGGAGGTGAGGTCTCAACTCATGAGGATCTATATTGACCTCCAACATTGTTGAAAGTGAGAAAATCAAGAAGTGAAATTGAGTCCCTTCTAAGCTGATAAGGAAACAGGTCCACAACTAAATATATCTTGTCTATAATGATTGCTGAAAAGCTCACCACCCCACTTTCTCTTATCATTAGGATAGATAATCATGTACAGACCACATAACACCAAATGGACATCTAGCATAGACACAGGAAACTTGAAACGTTCTCAGCTGACAATAAAACCTTTTCATGATGTTTTCATGCATTTGAATTCTATAGCAAATGCTTTCAAATATTAGGTCACCATCCATGATACACTCCTGTGTATACCATGAAGGAAGGGAGACTACTCACACGAAGGAAAGTGTTGTGATTTGTTGAGAGAGGGGTAATGGTATTAGATACAAAAGAAATGTCTGCTTTCTCCACATCACAAATCTCTTATTGAAATAACTATCAATTTCTAATATTTCGTTAATGGTCACTAATTGCACATATGATAACAAATTAGACAAGGTATAAAAATATATGTTAATTTTTGTTCTTCAAAATATGTATGTCTATAATTCATCATACAAACTGTACATAGTAAAAACACTTGAACATGGATTCAAAGATAACAGTATTATTACACTGCTACATAAAGCTGTAAGCTAAATGTCTTTGTTTCACTATAAATCATATAAATGAACTATATTTAACAGCCCTAAACAGTCATTAATACATAATTCAACAGCAAGCAACTTTAGCTCTCAATTCATATCCATAAGCAGTAATCTTAAGGTTATTAATAAATTCAGTATGTTCATATACAAAGAGATCATACCTAGACGAAATTTCCTTACTTGATTTATATAAGGTTTAAAAGACTAAAATATGGGATTGCACAAACAAATGTATGAAACTATAAACAAGTTACAATGTTTCAGCTCATGCTTAGTAATCTTGAAAAATAAGAAGGAAACAGACCACTGACTTTGTACATTTTACTACTAAAAATAATTATTATTGAAGTTTTCAACTCTCAAAAATTTAAAAACAAACTAAAAAGCTAATACCATTTATCGTTTGGTCAATATTTCCTTAATCATTTAGGGTTATTAATTGTTAATTTTAACACTTTAAGTATAGAAACACAGCAAATATCAATCTACTACATCAATAATGGCAGGTTCAACAGCTGGGTTTGTAAACAGATCAACATTAAACCATTTTCTTAAAGTTTTAGTAAAATCATCATATAAATTAAACAAAAGTGAAGTTTTAATGATTTGGCACAAGTCCTAGATACAGGGTGATGTTGACAACTGTAATGCACATGATGTTTTTCAGCTGAAATATCTTTTGAAGACACTTTCATCAAATGTATCTGAAATTTTCCTGTAAAACAGTTTGAAACCTATCTAAAAACAATCTATGTTAAACAATGTTCAATATTCTGTATATGTGTGAGGGGAGATAAATCCTTTGGTTCTCCCAAAGCTGCGTTCATTTCTCATCCTGGTTCTCTCCTAAAGCTGCGTACATTTCTCATCCTGGTTCTCTCCTAAAGCTGCGTACATTTCTCATCCTGGTTCTCTCCTAAAGCTGCGTACATTTCTCATCTTGGTTCTCTCCTAAAGCTGCGTACATTTCTCATCCTGGTTCTCTCAGACGATAATAAAGGATCATTGGTGAGCCCTACAAGGAAAGCACATGACCATAAAATACATTACATCTTTGTAAGATATCTTCCATATATAAAGTTTAATGATTTTTCTATGATAAAAATCACACATTTGCCAAGGGTTGTATCTTATCCTCAGAGGAAGGAGAGTTGTCTGTTTGCTTGCTCTATTTATCACCCAAAATTAACCCCCAAGGTCACTTCAAAGTGGCATCTCCTTACAGAAAATGGTGGGTACCTGCCTGAATATCATGCAAGATGTCCATCACATGTTACCCATTGCAACGAGGGTACAATGCATTGCTCATAGACATGCAGCAGCCATGACAACACAGAATGATCTGTGATCTCAGCTCCAGGGATCTCCTTTTAGTAACTATTACTACCTCACTGAACAACATATGGGAGGCCTGTCACATGTCATTTAAAGCAATTGGGGTTTAAGTTACTTGCCCTAGGAAACCACATCAGCACAGACTTGTACATTTCTAAGCTTCTCGAGAAACACAAACTGCTTTGTATAGGGAAACACCAAAAGCTATGGGTAGGGAAAATCCAACTGAGCTATTGTGGCCAATAATCTTTCCTGGAGACATAAACCATCTCAAATAGTAATTTAACTACATATCTAAGATCTTCATCTGAAGTTGCAAAGTGCAAAGCTCTACCAGCAGAGCTATTCCAGCTTGAACAATTGATCATATAAAGCTACATTGTACATTGAATTAATATTGTCTCAAACAAAAAGAGCATCAAAACTTTCATTGAACTCTCATAAGAATACATACCCGAGGACTCCAGTACACCAGGTTCACTTGTTTCATAGACATCTCATCTAACAGCTCATCATTGTCACACATCATCTCCACCTGTAAAGTTTACACAAGCAGAGTTCACACAAAGATCTCAATCTGTAAAGTTTACACCAGCAGTGTTAACATGACTGTACACAAAGATCTCAATCTGTAAAGTTTACACCACCAGTGTTAACATGACTGTACACAAAGATATCTACCTGTAAAGTTTACACTGCCAGTGTTAACATGACTGTACACAAAGATCTCTAACTGTAAAGTTTACACTGCCAGTGTTAACATGACTGTACACAAAGATCTCTAACTGTAAAGTTTACACTGCCAGTGTTAACATGACTGTACACAAAGATCTCTAACTGTAAAGTTTACACTGCCAGTGTTAACATGACTGTAAACAAAGATATCTACCTGTAAAGTTTACACCACCAGTGTTAACATGACTGTACACAAAGATTTCTACCTGTAAAGTTTACACCACCAGTGTTAACATGACTGTACACAAAGATCTCTAACTGTAAAGTTTACACCACCAGTGTTAACATGAATGTACACAAAGATATCTACCTGTAAAGTTTACACCAGCAGTGTTAACATGAATGTACACAAAGATCTCAATCTGTAAAGTTTACACCACCAGTGTTAACATGACTGTACACAAAGATCTCTACCTGTAAAGTTTACACCACCAGTGTTAACATGAATGTACACAAAGATATCTACCTGTAAAGTTTACACTGCCAGTGTTAACATGAATGTACACAAAGATATCTACCTGTAAAGTTTACACCACCAGTGTTAACATGACTGTACACAAAGATCTCAATCTGTAAAGTTTACACCAGCAGTGTTAACATGACTGTACACAAAGACCTCTACCTGTAAAGTTTACACTGCCAGTGTTAACATGACTGTACACAAAGATCTCAATCTGTAAAGTTTACACCAGCAGTGTTAACATGACTGTACACAAAGATTTCTACCTGTAAAGTTTACACCTGCAGTGTTAACATGACTGTACACAAAGATCTCTACCTGTAAAGTTTACACCACCAGTGTTAACATGACTGTACACAAAGATCTCAATCTGTAAAGTTTACACCACCAGTGTTAACATGACTGTACACAAAGATCTCAATCTGTAAAGTTTACACCACCAGTGTTAACATGACTGTACACAAAGATCTCAATCTGTAAAGTTTACACCAGCAGTGTTAACATGACTGTACACAAAGATCTCAATCTGTAAAGTTTACACCACCAGTGTTAACATGACTGTACACAAAGATCTCAATCTGTAAAGTTTACACCAGCAGTGTTAACATGACTGTACACAAAGATCTCAATCTGTAAAGTTTACACCACCAGTGTTAACATGACTGTACACAAAGATCTCAATCTGTAAAGTTTACACCAGCAGTGTTAACATGACTGTACACAAAGATCTCTACCTGTAAAGTTTACACCACCAGTGTTAACATGACTGTACACAAAGATCTCAATCTGTAAAGTTTACACCACCAGTGTTAACATGACTGTACACAAAGATCTCAATCTGTAAAGTTTACACCACCAGTGTTAACATGACTGTACACAAAGATATCTACCTGTAAAGTTTACACCACCAGTGTTAACATGACTGTACACAAAGATATCTACCTGTAAAGTTTACACCACCAGTGTTAACATGACTGTACACAAAGATATCTACCTGTAAAGTTTACACTGCCAGTGTTAACATGACTGTACACAAAGATCTCAATCTGTAAAGTTTACACCAGCAGTGTTAACATGACTGTACAAAAAGATTTCTACCTGTAAAGTTTACACCAGCAGTGTTAACATGACTGTACACAAAGATCTCAATCTGTAAAGTTTACACCAGCAGTGTTAACATGACTGTACACAAAGATCTCTACCTGTAAAGTTTACACCACCAGTGTTAACATGACTGTACACAAAGATCTCAATCTGTAAAGTTTACACCACCAGTGTTAACATGACTGTACACAAAGATCTCCACCTGTAAAGTTTACACCACCAGTGTTAACATGACTGTACACAAAGATCTCTAACTGTAAAGTTTACACCACCAGTGTTAACATGACTGTACACAAAGATCTCAATCTGTAAAGTTTACACCAGCAGTGTTAACATGACTGTACACAAAGATCTCCACCTGTAAAGTTTACACCACCAGTGTTAACATGACTGTACACAAAGATATCTACCTGTAAAGTTTACACCAGCAGTGTTAACATGACTGTACACAAAGATCTCAATCTGTAAAGTTTACACCACCAGTGTTAACATGACTGTACACAAAGATCTCTAACTGTAAAGTTTACACCACCAGTGTTAACATGACTGTACACAAAGATATCTACCTGTAAAGTTTACACCAGCAGTGTTAACATGAATGTACACAAAGATCTCAATCTGTAAAGTTTACACCACCAGTGTTAACATGACTGTACACAAAGATCTCTACCTGTAAAGTTTACACCGCCAGTGTTAACATGACTGTACACAAAGATCTCTAACTGTAAAGTTTACACCACCAGTGTTAACATGACTGTACACAAAGATCTCAATCTGTAAAGTTTACACCACCAGTGTTAACATGACTGTACACAAAGATCTCTAACTGTAAAGTTTACACCACCAGTGTTAACATGACTGTACACAAAGATATCTACCTGTAAAGTTTACACCAGCAGTGTTAACATGAATGTACACAAAGATCTCAATCTGTAAAGTTTACACCACCAGTGTTAACATGACTGTACACAAAGATCTCTAACTGTAAAGTTTACACCACCAGTGTTAACATGACTGTACACAAAGATTTCTACCTGTAAAGTTTACACCACCAGTGTTAACATGACTGTACACAAAGATCTCAATCTGTAAAGTTTACACCACCAGTGTTAACATGACTGTACACAAAGATCTCAATCTGTAAAGTTTACACCACCAGTGTTAACATGACTGTACACAAAGACCTCTACCTGTAAAGTTTACACCACCAGTGTTAACATGACTGTACACAAAGATCTCAATCTGTAAAGTTTACACCAGCAGTGTTAACATGACTGTACACAAAGATATCTACCTGTAAAGTTTACACCACCAGTGTTAACATGACTGTACACAAAGATCTCAATCTGTAAAGTTTACACCACCAGTGTTAACATGACTGTACACAAAGATATCTAACTGTAAAGTTTACACCACCAGTGTTAACATGACTGTACACAAAGATCTCTACCTGTAAAGTTTACACCAGCAGTGTTAACATGACTGTACACAAAGATCTCTAACTGTAAAATTTATCATACATCGTTCTAGCTTCTTACCAAATGTCACACCAACCAACTGAACTACTTTATGAATAAATAAAGATGTGGGTTACTACTCACTGAATGGAGATTAAAATATGAACTATCCTTGATAACAAACAACAGATCTACTTTATCCTGTGTAACACTTCTGATTGTCTGAGTTGTATCTTACCTCAACTCCTGCAGGAATGTTGAGTTTTTTGGTGATAATTCTCTTCAAGTGAGCAATTAGAACACGTACAGAACATCTGATGAACTTTCTCTCCAGGACTTTCAGGTCAAACGCCTCCCCACTCACCTTAATGGACTGAATACTACAAAGATATTTAGAAGAGTTACTTGAGATTGAAAGCAGACAAATCCTCGGAGAGGTGTCAGTCATTAAAAGCAAAGAGAAACCTTTTTCAAGTTATAACTTCAGCTTCAGAATTTCTAAAATTATTCATTTTGGATGATAGTATGGAAACACTGCCGCAGGTTGAAGTAATGAATACACTTACCAAGTATGTTGTCAATTAAAGAGGCATATCTCCCTTGAAATTCTAAGATTTAAATGAGAAATTGCAAACAAGTTCACAACTACTTTTGTACTATTTAAAAAAAAAAAATTTAACAAAAAAAAAAAAGGTGTTGAGGGCATCAGGAGAATCTTTGGTCTACAGGCACTAAGGGAGAGATGGATGGACATCCTGTTTCTAGGGGGCTACAGGCACTAAGGGAGAGATGGATGGACATCCTGTTTCTAGGGGGCTACAGGCACTAAGGGAGAGATGGATGGACACCCTGTTTCCAGTATACTCACTACCTTGATTACTGGTCTGATATAAGATGATGAGTGTTATGTAAGTCAGATACTTAAGACAGTATGTTAACTTACAGTTCCTCATCAAATACAAATTTATAGTCAAAACATTTTTTTTCTTTGATGTCGGTCAAAGGTCGGACTGACTTTTGATGCATGAAACACCACCTCACAAAGGTTAATCATTATGACCCCAAGTATGAAGATCCAGTAAAAAGTAGTGGAGGCCAAAGAACCCAGAAAAAGGTCAAAATGTAGGTCAGAGTGGCCTTCTTTTGATACATGACAAATTGCCTCTCCATATTCAAGGTATGAAGGCTGGACAGACACATCCAGTTCTTGGTGGTGGACCAACAACCTGGGAACAAGATCTGGTAAAGTGATTTACCAGTATAATTCCAGGTTGGTGTAGAATGATCCAGATAGATCAATAAGGTTTTTGTTTTCTGGGTTTTTTTTCCCTTTTTAGTTTTATGATTCAAAATAGGTGTGAACAGGCTCAACATTGATTTACCTGTAACGCTCCAGACAAAGTCCAATCTGTTCATCATATTTAAATTGGTGAGCATCTGGGTTGTTCAAGATACATGACAATTTTGGAGTGGCCTTCTTCTCCACAACTATGCCTGGCAACAGAAATTGAAAACAGGACTTAAATATACACTGTCAATTTCTTTGGACTAAAACGAACAATGAAATCATGAACATCTTTCAAATTGAAAAAAAAAAGAAAAAAAAAAAATCTGCATTAAGCACTTCTGAATTGTGTGCCAGAGAGAGACCCCCATTTCTTCATATTGTTTCAGTGTAACACTAGTATGGTATGATTGCATTTTTTTCCCTCTTTACAAAAATATTTCTACTTCCTACCTTTCTTTTGTTTTGCAAATCCTCTTGATTTGTAGAAATCTTCTCTTCTTTTTTCTTCATCTTCACAATACAAAATTAAATCATGAATTTGTTTTTTTAAAAGCATACTATTACTTTGTAGTATATTTTAAGTGATTACCAAATATATCCCTTATAAATAAGTAAATACGAAGAGATTGCTTTTTTCTTAAAAATGAAATCATAATTGATTATATCTTTACAGTAATTATAATATAAACGGTGTCTGCAGATCATTGAAACATTCATTTTAATACTGAGTTACTTATATATATCATATCCTGAGGTTAAGTACTGTTGATCAGCACTAACTAGTGTACTTACTTTCAAACAAGTTAGGCACAAGTTTGTACACAATGTCCTGCATGGTTCTGTCAGCCCGAAGGTGGATCAGTGGCTGTGATTCATGGACCTTGTTCCCACATTGTGGACAACTCTTACTTGTTTGGAGGTATTTAACTATACAGCTTTTGCAAACTGTCAAGAAATAGACAAAACTTTCAATGGACGTGGTTTTCATTGTATGTGTAATTTTATACATTTAAATAAATAAAACTGAGTATTTATTTAAAGAAGTCAAAATGCCAAAATTGAATTCATTCCAATTGTGGCATAGTTCAGAATATACACATATACTTTGCATTCTTCTGAAATTGTTTGACATATGAAAATTACTAAATTTATTGGATTATGGGACAAGTGTACCTCCAATCCAGACTTTTGACGGTTTTTTTCATTAGTTGCCTCCAAGTTTCAACAACTCAAGCCCTTAGGATGAAACAGCTGACTGATGCAGCTTAATTCATTATATAGCACCACTGAATCTTATTCCAATGTGTGTTAAAAGGTGCTATTCACTTTTGTGTGTGATTTGTATAACTTTCAAACTATATATATACATTCAATAAGCCCATGTCAGATAATGAGCCCTTTCCAGAACAACAACAGTTTTTGTAGAAATGCTAACAAGTGCAAACAGATGGTTGTGTCTATTACCAGGAATGGGCTTATTGCCCAATATTACAGTACATCATTTCTTTAAAATAAGCACATCCCTTCACCTTGAGCTGCGTTTGGGTTGGCTTTTGTTTAAAATCTCATTAACAGCTATGGTTGTTTCAGAAAGGCCTTCTTGTATGAATGTGTGTGTGCATACTTGTGATAATTTGTAACTGGTACTTTCTGTTAACAGTAATGTGTGGGCCTATTAGACATAGAATACAATAAGTCTTACATAACTCAATCAAATATGTTAAGAAAACAAATCAATGACCCATTTTAGTGATGTTATCAAATACTGGTGACAGTATTTCAGCATGTGAGCAAAAATATCTAAGATTCACTTTCCCAATTATTTGACCCTAATAAGTTTTGTTAGATTTTTTCATGCAAGTCTAGATTAATAATTTTGATTAATTCTAATATTAAGACATACAGTGAGTTCTCAAAATTTGTGTGAGTCTTACAAGAAAAGCATAAGTCAAATACCTGATTCCCAAAAATCACTGAACCAACAGTGAAACTCTGGAACATAACTGCAGGAAAATAACTACTGTACTCTAAAAGTTGTAAAAGTCATCTCTGACATGTATTTTTCAACAACAAGGTGCTAATTATTTCCTCTACAGAATTGATGTCCTATAGAATGATGACATAGAGTATATTGATCTTAAATTTCCATTCTCGTCTTCTTGAATGACTTTTGTAAAATTCTGTCCAGGCTAAGGAGTAATTACTATGCTATTTGTAGACATGAAAACCTAAATTTTTATGCAGTGTTAATTGTAGAAATACATTCAATAGGTATTGCTGGGTTTAAAGTTGTAATATTTCTCTATCAATAAAACAATTAAACAACAGACTATTCTTTCACATATATATAAGGTTAATAATAAGTACAGACGGCAATAATCCATACAATGTATATATATATGGGATGTGTTTATGAAACAAATCTGAAAGTTTCTCATTTATGTAAGTCTTTAACAAGCTAAAATGAAAAATTTGAGACAAGTTTCGAAGATCACATATCCAATAGAAACAAATATATATAATATAATATTTAAATCCCATGTAGCCTCTACTCAGGATGTATTTAGTCCTTGCGGGTATATGTAAGATGATACAGCAGATTAAGGTTAACAGTGGTTATACCTTGGGATACATTTCAGCATTTCGTTATGATAAATTTCTCCATAGTCTATGTCGATTATTTGCCACCATCTTTGGACTAGTGTTAGAATTCGTGAGTATATCGTGGATAAAACCATGAAAATTATCCAATAAAAAGATGTGTTACATAACTAATATTGTAGAATGAGAAGCAAGTATTGGCATGATCATGACCTAACAATTTACAGGTATTTAAGGCGTGCGATACTTACAGGTATGAAGACACTCAGTGGTGGTAGTGGCATCAATAAAGTAGCCACCACACAGAGAACAAACGATATGTTCATTGACATCATACACACGGATCTTCAATAGCTGTGTGGCGATTATATGTAAATAAAAACAGTAAAATAAACGATTGGTAGAGTAAATAATAAATATATTATCATCGATATATGTAAGCGAATTTATATCACTTATTACAGCCATTTAAAATATCCAAATCATTTACTATAATGATCAGGGGCCCAATTCAGCTGTTATAATATGGAATTATCAGATGATATACGTAAACAGCCATAACATCCCCGTAATAGACCCTGATAAAAAAAGCCGAACACGAACTAATTAATGTGTTTGCATAATGAATTACATTTAAACTATACGTATGAATAGTTATGGGTATATATACATTACTAAATCATCAATGTTTACCTCGTCCATGGAAGCGTCCATCTTGGAAATTGTTTGACAGGTGCGCGGTTTTTTTCAGTCAAAGAAAGGCTGTGACTTTTTAAAATCTGGAATTTACTTTTATTTAACATGGAATAAAATTCGACGTGTTTTTTTTATGTTGTACAGTATTTTATTACTTTCATAAATCCTACTTTCGGTTTTATTTACGAAAATAAACTTAATTAATCAGTCACTTGTGCGTTTGAACCAATAGTCCGTGTGGGGTGGGAGTAAAGCGCCTTTCGGAATTAAAAATTAGACGGAGCAATGACAGGTGACCAACATGAAGGGATTTCTTATAATAAACAGAATAAATGACATTTTGTTCACCGATTGCGATGATGATTTTATACGCAATATCAACAATCAGGCCATAGAGGCAGGATTACTTCAGGTAATCAATTACAGATTTCATGACAGGTAGAAATTATATAATAGAAGGATACACTGAACACATCCTCCAAGCTTTAGTACAATATACTATATACTGAATGTCTGCTTCTTAATGTGATCAAATGGACAGTCACATTAAAGGCATTCACTGCTTATATTAGATTCGTTATATTTATTGAATCGATTTATTGCTCATGTGTCTGTAGAACCATAGATTATAATGCCAGTGATCTGGCTGTCGGATCGTATGACAGAGGTGTGTCACTCCACTCTTCTTTCTAATTAATAACCAACGAAATCCCACAAGTTGTAGTATTTACAGAGTATCCAGCTGATATCTATGAAATCTCTGGAAAAACAAGCTCCGTGTGATATCTATGAATATCAGGAAAAAAAACAAGAGAGTGATGAAAAAAGAGTGTTGGGGTGGCTTGAACACATTGTTAAACATCATGTAGCAGAGTGAGTTAGCTTCTTTGGTTTTATAGAGCTGTGGATTGTTATGCTGAAGACACTGATTTGATTCCTGCTGGGAACTCAGCAGGAATTTGGGTTTCCCTGTCATTTCACATTTATTAGGTTGATACTTCATCCTTTAAACAAAAGTGCCTGATTTCTGGAACTTAATATATTTATATGAATTAGAAAAAAACATTCTCATGTAGGACAGAGATAATTTAAATAAAATATATTTCAAATTTTGATTAGGTGGAAGACAATGATGGGACCTTGAATCATAATATCATTATGCAGCTATTCTCCCCACTGTTTATGTCACAATGGTTTCTTATCGATCACAAGAAGAACCCCTGCCTGTCAATCACCTGTGAGAATGACTACCTCTTTGTCTTCAAACAGGTCAGTATCCTTAAAGAGTCTTTATCATTTCAAAAGTTTTTATACGTGTACTTGCCAAAATTTCTGGAATTTTTTACTCTATTATACTAAATCTGTAGAATTATATGCATTATACATTAACAGTTTGTTTTGTTGGAAGATGATTTTTAACTTGATAGTTATGTGATGCTATGTTTAATAGTTTGAAGATTTGCTGTTGATTGTGATCAATGGAGATCAGACAGAGACTGAAGAGTTCCTACATCGCAAGGTCTGTGTGTTTGTACGACTCATGGAGTTCCTGTTCGGGCCTGCCACTGAAGAGTATGACATTATTTTGGAAAATAGTTGCATTAAAATATCAGATTATTAAAGATTTGGTTATTAATAAACTAAGCTGTTGACCATTTGTAGAGTTGATAAATTAAATCTATGCTGACTCAACACTGTTGTAAGCTGAAGATTGTGGCACGTTTATATCTTATAGCGTGCATTTGGTTCAACAGTGCTTTGTAATGGTCAAGCTTGAATTTTTCTGATATCTATTAATTATAGCCTTGAAAGAATTCTGATTTTGAGGATACAAAGAGCATGGTACAGTTTTAAATTTAAGTCTTAGCATTTTATATAATGTTTTGGTTATTTTTCTCATATAAATTGTACCTGGACAATGAAACTTCTAAATTTGTGTTGATAATAAGTCGTGCTTTGGACTATCTTGGCCTATTGATTATTACTGACTTTCTATACCCTTTTTATCTAAACTCTTTTTCACACTGTGTATAATATAGTTCTTTCCTTTGATGTCATAACCACAACCTCACCTTTAGTGTGTATGGATTAATTCAGGTTGGGGCACAGTAAGTTTGCAGACAGAAGTGACCGATGGGATTTCGTAAGAGGTGTTTTGTCTACTTACAAGCAACTTGTTATGGAGGAGCAGTCATTTCTTGTTGAGGTAAAATTTTGATTTATTTATCTTAGATATATTACCTTATTAAATTTACACATTTTTGAAATAGTTGCTATTTATAAAGTTTTCATTACCATACCCTTGCCCAAAACTATAATTATGGATTGGAACCTGTTATTTGCGACTCACTATTTTATAGTGAAAAAGAAACCTATACCTTGCAAAAATTTTTTTGTCCCTAAATGAAACAACATTATTCAAATAGTATAAACAAAAATAGTTATCTTTCAATCACAAAATGGTTTGTTACTGGAGAAGACACCACTATTAGTACAAAGGGATCAGGACATTTGTCTCTTTGAGATTGTCATTTCAACCATAGGACTATTCTGTTAATCAAGTTCTCATACTTTTGTTCACATTAGGATAGAATCAGTAAAGAGACAATTTGCCAGTATTTCATAAATCAAAGTTACTCACCATTCAGTTATTTTTGTTGAAATGGAAAGTAACACCTGAGTGATGTATTGTTTTTGATATAAAAATAGAAGTGTTTTTCTGAGTACAGATATCTTGAGATATTTATAAGCATGTTGTTGTACGGTTGCAGGCTATAGAGAGACTACAGGTGAACCAGGCAGTCAATGTTAAGTGTATGGAACTGCTCGAGTCTGCCATTAATAAGATACAGAAGTCTGGAGAAAAGGCAACACATCACGCTCTTCTTATTGTCAACAGTAAACTACTGTCTCTGTACTCAGAGTAAGAAATACATTACAGTTGTCACTCCTTTAAACTCTTTTTGATACATATTGTCTTTTCAAGGTTATAAGTTGCACTGGCATATAGACTGCAGAGCCAATTTTTATTGACTTTCTAAATTTGGTCTACAGTCACACCGGAATATAAGTTGACATAAGTTTATTGATACAGAATAATGATGTATAACACAAAATGAAAGGCAACTAATCAAGATCATCAGTGAAACATTTAATGAAGTTTACTAATTAATTATGCACAAATAATCTTTTATTTTACTGATGTTTTTAACAAAATTATTTTAGTCATTTAAAATATATTAAAAATTGAGGCCTTCAAAGATTATCTTCACACAGATGTATGGCCTGAAATTACACGCGACAGTATGTCTTACTTTACAATCTCTCCACCGGTGTCTGTACTATTTATTATTAACAAAGACCCTTCTATACTGACAAAGCTCCTATGATCCCATGATATTTCTTCCTGAAAGTTGAATAAAAGCTGCTCTTATCGTAAACAAACATGTCGGCTGTTAATTAACCACGAAAGTCAAGAAGATATTATTGGGATTCAAATTAAACGGTATGATTAATTAATTACATGAGAATGTCTTTTTTATTGCAATTTTCATATCATCCTGTGTACAATTACAAGTGACAGTTTTACACAATCTGTTTCAGTCACAAACACATGCTGGGCGGGTAGAGTGATTTAAATGTAATGTT
This sequence comes from Ylistrum balloti, assembly GCF_031769215.1. Lineage (NCBI taxonomy): Eukaryota > Metazoa > Mollusca > Bivalvia > Pectinida > Pectinidae > Ylistrum > Ylistrum balloti. The sequence continues at coordinate 382,243 of NW_026781923.1, read as the reverse complement.
TACTGTGCATATGATGCATAAAAAGACATTTTTTTCCTCCTGATTTTTTTCATCTTCATAAAGCCACTTCGGTATTCAAAAAGTTGCAACTTCTTATCTAGAAAATATAGTAGTTGTTACTTGATCATTGTATTGGTGCAATAGAGCATGACTTATGTTTGTAAGGATGGATTTATCGTTTGATAAGCCCAGGTAGCATTTATACGTATCATTTGACTCAAAGTCAGGATCTTGGCTTATTACATGATATATTTCTATATGACATTTCTACTGAACTGTGTTAGGCTTTTTTGAATGAACTGCTTGATGATATTTGCATGAAATTGATTTTCCGATCCTAATATCAGAGGTCAAGGTCACTTACTATAAATAGAAATTAGGTTCCTGCCAAATATCTTCACTTTTGTTTGGATGATTACACTCAAACTTTCTCCATCGTTTCTTGGCAGGAAATGATCTCAGTTACTTTACATGTTCAGAATTCTAATGTCAAGTTCACCATTACTGTAAATAGAAATTAGAATGTACCGTGAAAAATATTTGACATCTGAATACCGTACTACTGTAAGATAATTACCTATGACCAAATGAAATTGAAATAAAATGAGAGGTCAACTGAGCTCAGGTCAAGATCATCGGATCAAAGGTCAAGGTAACATTTTTAAAAAAAATTACTAGTAAATATTTTTTCAGCATCATTGACTGAGATCAGATGAGAAGTTGATCAACCATGAGTCAAAGTTCGTCAGGTCAAACGTCAAGGTTATATTTGAAAAATTTCACAGACATATTTTTGAGTCTGTCAAGGTCAGATTTGAACTAATAAATATTGTTATTATAATTTTTATTTAAATCAAATGAGAAGTCAAGCAACTACATTTCATGGTCACCAGGTCCAAGATAAGGGTCAAATTATATATATGTTTTTTTTTATCAAACAAACAACTGTGCTTGGCGATAAGTGAAAATAGAATAACTTTAAGCTAAAATTCTCCATGAATATAGAAAAGGATTTTCTTTTCTCTCATTTAGTAAATTAATTTTGTTTCAACTTTCAGTCGTAATTCAGCTGAGCTTCAGGCAGCTGATACTTTGTCTATCATACTGTTGGTTCAGCAGATGTTTCCTAATGATGAGAAGCTAGAGGACTTCTTTGCTTACTCCTGTCGTAAACCTGATCCAGTAAAACCAATGGAAGAGATCAAAAGTCCAGCTTCAGTCTGTACCTACCCTTCCCACACAGATCGGTACGAGAGTGCTCTGGAGGGGGAAGATGAGGATTTTATTGATGATGCTGATGACCAGGTAAGCCAGATAAAACCAAGGGATTTCAGCATGTATTAGTGATGCCTGCTGTATACCCTATACATTCCAATAGTTTCATGAGATAAAAAATGGCCCAAAATGTTTAATTTTCCAGATGAATTAACTTTTAGTTTGTAATTTAATTATGTTCCATTCCTGAATGTAGGCAACCCATGCAGGTTTACAGAAGTATGAATTAAAAGTCTACTGGTTTTGTTATTGTATTGTAGAAATTGTTCCGCATTTGTCATTACTTCATTACATTGGCTTCCTAGAGTGCAATGTACACAAGCAGATGTCACTAATTCCTAAAAAATGTATTTTCATAAATTTTCTATTGTTATGATAGAAAGTAACAAAAATTCAAATAACTCCTATAACACAGTAATATACAGTATGTTATATGGAGATTTATTCACTATTTGTCTCTGTGTAAATCACTCCTCTCTTCACATTTTCCCTTGGTTTCATCTCATTTCACTTCCTGTTGACATGTTAGTATTTTCTTTGTTGTTGTTTTTTATTCATATAATGCAGGATATAAGTTATTTTAAGTGTTAAGTTGATGGTTTACATTTAACTGATAAAGTTTTCTAACACAGAAATAAACTTTAACTTTTAATTATTTCTTGGTTTCAGTATCAGAGTGCCAGAGATACTCCTCCAGTAGGTAAAAAGAGGGAATCCTTCTCTACAGCCACAGGTAAGTACACATTATTCTGTTTCAATGCAGACAGTTCAAGGACAGACAACTCTTGGTTAATTTCTGCAGCAACAGGTAGTACACACTGTTTAATGCAGACATACCAAGGACTTACAACTCCAGCATCATTCATTACTAAGCCATGTTAGATATTGTAAGCTAAGCTGAATTTGATTTTAAAATATTTTCTACAATTGTGTTTAAATTTGATTTAGCATTTTGATTATAGATAAGTGTGAGTCTGACCATCAAAAAAGAAATAAATACTTGATAAAGAGGTCATCAATTGATAATATGTCCACTACCTGTTATTGTTTACAATCAGTTCATGGTATGAAAATGATACTTAGGTGTTATAGGCAGACTTTTAGATGATAGAAATAATTCTTAATTAGTCCTCCACTGGGAACTTGGGGAGGCGAGAGACTATAACTTTGCATGGTGTCCATCCATCGGTCCATTCATCTGTAATCTCTGATCCACTATCTTGTGTGGGCTTTATCTCCTAAACTACTTGTCACTGGAAATTCAAACTTGGGTTACTGGTTCACCTTGCGATGTGTCATATCAAAACTGAGTCACTCTGATCTAGACAAAGGAAAAGTTTGTCTGCACTCTACCTCCTACACTACTAGTTACTGGAAATTTAGGTATTATTGTTTACCTGGATGAGACAGTGTGTTGTGTATCAACAGTAGGTCACTAAGACCTACATTTTGACCTTTGACCTACATCAAAGTAATTTTTTTCTGCGTTTTCTTTCCAAAACTCCTAGTCAGTGGAACTTATACTTAGATTATGGGTTCACCTTGGTGAAGTAAGATGTCTGACCTACTTTTGACCTTTGACTTGCATCAAAGAAGTAGTTTTTCTGAGCTCTAACTCCTACCCTACCTTTCACTGGATTTACCTGGTGAGGTGGTGTGTCAGTGGGGACCATAATTCACCAAATTATCTTGTTATCTGCATATTTAAAAATTTAAAACTTCTATATACATACCACAGGAAGTCCCTACCCACAAGTCTCTGAGATGGGAGAGGAGTTCCCTACAACATCTACTGACACTGATTTTAAGGTAAAAACCTGGATGACCTGAATTCACATTACTTTCTGCTACAAAAGCTACCAGCATCATGTATATGTGGTCCTTACTAAGGGACCTTCTCTTGCATACAAATGTTCAGCCTCATGTGTATAAGTCAGATGTGTGGTCCTGACTGAAGGACCTACTACATAGATGCCCCATGTCATAAGTCAGGTGTTTGGTCCTGACTGAAGGACCTACTACACAGATGTTCTATGTCATGGGCTAGATGTTTGGTCCTGACTGAAGGACCTACTGCACAGATGTCGCATGTCATGGGCCAGATGTGTGGTCCTGACTGAAGGACCTACTACATAGATGCCCCATGTCATAAGTCAGATGTTTGGTCCTGACTGATGGACCTACTACACATATGTCCTATGTCATGGGCCAGATGTGTGGTCCTGACTGAAGGACCTACTGCACAGATATCGCATGTCATGGGCCAGATGTGTGGTCCTGACTGAAGGGCCTACTACATAGATGCCCCATGTCATAAGTCAGATGTTTGGTCCTGACTGAAGGACCTACTGCACAGATGTCCTATGTCATGAGTCAGATGTGTAGTCAAGACTGAAGGACCTACTGCACAGATGTCCTATGTCATGAGTCAGATGTGTGGTCCTGACTGAAGGACCTACTGCACAGATGTCCCATGTCATGAGTCAGATGTTTGGTCCTGACTGAAGGACCTACTACACAGACGTCCTATGTCATGAGTCAGATGTGTAGTCCAGACTGAAGGACCTACTGCACAGATGTCCTATGTTGTGAGTCAGATGTTTGGTCCTGACCGAAGGATCTGGTACACAGATGTCCCATGTCATGAGTTAGATGTGTTGTCCTGACTGAAGGACCTACTGCACAGATGTCCCATGTCATGAGTCAGATGTGTGGTCCTGACTGAAGGATCTGGTACACAGATGTCCCATGTCATAAGTCAGATGTGTAGTCCTGACTGAAGGACCTACTGCACAGATGTCCTATGTCATGAGTCAGATGTGTGGTCCTGACTGAAGGACCTACTGCACAGATGTCGCATGTCATGGGCCAGATGTGTGGTCCTGACTGAAGGACCTACTACATAGATGCCCCATGTCATAAGTCAGATGTTTGGTCCTGACTGATGGACCTACTACACATATGTCCTATGTCATGGGCCAGATGTGTGGTCCTGACTGAAGGACCTACTGCACAGATGTCACATGTCATGGGCCAGATGTGTGGTCCTGACTGAAGGACCTACTACATAGATGCCCCATGTCATAAGTCAGATGTTTGGTCCTGACTGATGGACCTACTACACATATGTCCTATGTCATGGGCCAGATGTTTGGTCCTGACTGAAGGACCTACTACACAGATGTCCTATGTAATGGGCCAGATGTGTGGTCCTGACTGAAGGACCTACTACACAGATGTCCTATGTCATGAGTCAGATGTGTAGTCCAGACTGAGGGACCTACTGCACAGATGTCCTATGTCATGAGTCAGATGTGTGGTCCTGACCGAAGGATCTGGTACACAGATGTCCAATGTCATGAGTCAGATGTGTGGTCCTGACTGAAGGACCTACTGCACAGATGTCCCATGTCATGAGTCAGATGTGTGGTCCTGACTGAAGGACCTACTACACAGATGTCCTATGTCATGAGTCAGATGTGTAGTCAAGACTGAAGGACCTACTGCACAGATGTCCTATGACATGAGTCAGATGTGTGGTCCTGACTGAAGGACCTACTACACAGATATCGCATGTCATGGGCCAGATGTTTGGTCCTGACTGAAGGACCTACTACACAGATGTTCTATGTCATGGGCCAGATGTGTGGTCCTGACTGAAGGACCTACTGCACAGATGTCCTATGTCATGAGTCAGATGTGTGGTCCTGACCGAAGGATCTGGTACACAGATGTCCCATGTCATGAGTCAGATGTGTGGTCCTGACTGAAGGACCTACTGCACAGATGTCCCATGTCATGAGTCAGATATGTGGTCCTGACTGAAGGACCTACTACACAGATGTCCCATGTCATGAGTCAGATGTGTGGGCCTGACTGAAGGACCTACTACACAGATGTCCCATGTCATGAGTCAGATGTATGGTCCTGACTGAAGGATCTGGTACACAGATGTCCCATGTCTTGAGCTGAATATATGGACTTTCGATAAGGATATCCCATGTCAATTTACTTGTTTATGAATAAATAGTGTGTAATCATAAATAAACTGATTTGTGACTGAAGACAATAGATTTGATATTCTATATCAGACAAAACCTCTTAGTATGAAAACATATATATACATTAACATAAACTAGTGTAACAAAATTATCTTATAAATTCGAAGTTTTTGTGAAACCTCTGAAATATTCTTTTTAGTTGAGCAGAAAATAATTGAAAGGAACAGTAAAAAAAATACCATCTAGAAACCTGATCAGACCTGGAAATGTATCTTAAAGAATATTGTTATATCGTATTACTTAAGATTAACAAACTTACATTATTCTTTTTGTTCAATATTGCAGTAGTTATAAGGATTCTCCTACGATATTGTTTTTAAACCATCAGTGTACCAGTATATAATGTAATATTTCTGGGACATATTGTTAAATTTTTTCCCTTAGTGTTGGCCAAAGGGAGAACACAGACTTAATGTTCCCCCATTGCGGGGTCGAAGTCGCACTAGTGAAGATGTGCACACTGGCATGTCATCGTGGAGAAGTTTCTTTGGTGCAGGGCGGGCAAGGAGTGCAAATATGATGGAACACTCTTCTTCAATGTCAAAATCAGGTATGTCAACCTAATGACATCTCAATCTTGTATGTATACTGATGTAAAAACAGCTGATGATGAAAGAATTTTGATGATCATTTTCTGGAGTTAAATTTTCTTACCTATAAAATATGACTTGCTGTCTGTTGAAACAGGGGACGGATCTAAGTCAGAGAGCATGAAATCCCTGGAGGATGACACACCACCCTCTATATTAACAGCCCCACAAAGAACAGAAAATGAAAGTTATGTTAGACAGATTGTGTTCCTGTGTACAGAGACCTGTTCCTTCTCACCACATCAACTTCACTGTCTACAAATCTACCCAGGCATGGTGTTAGTCCTCGTCAGTCAGGTAGGTCTCCCTCACAAATCTACCAAGGCATGGTGTTAGTCCTTGTCAGTCAGGTAGGTCTCCTCTCACAGATCTACCCAGACATGGTGTAAGTCCTCGTCAGTCAGGTAGGTCTCCCCTCACAAATCTACATGGTGTTCGTCCTTGTCAGTCAGGTAGGTCTCCTCTCACAGATCTACCTAGACATGGTGTAAGTCCTCGTCAGTCCGGTAATTATATGTATTCCTTCAATAATATATCAATAGTGAAGAATTAATTGAGCTCCAGAGTGCTTCACTGTCGTATCCACCAAAGCTTTCTTTTGTTCCCAAGCTCTTTGTGGTATTTGAATACCATTTTTTTTTACTCCTGCTCTGGTACAGAGGTACTGGGCTAGCTATAAAAATAATGTACTATGTCAGGATAAGTTGGTTGCATGATGATGTCTAGTTTATAGGAGAAATATGGAGTAGTTGACCATGTATCACTACTGATTTTGTTATTGATATATAGGTACCTTGGGGTGGACATGCCGACAAACTCAGCCAATTACTGTTGCTTCTGAAAGATTTGTTGTCAGGACGAAGAACGAGGGTGCACAGAACGCAAGGACAGGAATTGTTTGACATGATCACTTCCCTCCTCAACAAACTCCTACCCACAATGAAAAAGATTAAGGTATGGCTATAAATTTTACTTGTTAAGGGCAACACTGATCAATGCTGTATAGCTAGCTGACCATTGTGACGTCTTTTAGATCTGTATCTACCTGTTAGGGCAACATGTTCAGAATTTATCAAAGGTTCTCTGTACATAATTACACTTACCTGTGAGGTTTTGCCATGATTGTGTGTCAGTTGTTACCATACAACTTCTATATAGGAACAATGAATTTTTTCATACATTCGAGGTCGTAGGTCATATCCACTGAAAACTTCAAAACTTTGCAAAATTGAAACTTCTGCAAATTATAGAATTAAAATGTGTTGAGTTGATTGCTGTAAAAACTGGCTTTTACTTACAGTAGTAAGCAACAGATCAGATGTTATAAATCTTGAAATAACTTTGAACTTTGAACTTATTTGTTGTGGACCTTTGTACACTGTATATATTTTTTCAATTTCAGGGTAATATTGCTGTGATTTTCAACAAAATACGAGCAGGTTGGGACAAACCAGAGTTTAAGAATTTGCTGTTGGAATACCTGGAAAACACCACCTATACAGAGATCCCACCAAGGTGAGCACAATTTTTCAATTCGTTTACCACATTAGATCTTTATAACTTTTTAAAACCTTTTTAGAGGAAGGATGGGGGTTGTTTCTATATCTGATGGTAAAGGAGGGATGGGGGCTGTTTCTGTATGTGATGGTTCAGGAGAGATGGGAATATTTCTGTATGTGATAGTACAGGAGAGATGGGAATGTTTCTGTATATGATGTTACAGGAGGGATGGGGGCTGTTTCTGTATATGATGTTACAGGAGGGATGGGAATGTTTCTGTATGTGATGGTACAGGAGAGATGGGAATGTTTCTGTATATGATGGTAAAGGAGGGATGGGGCTGTTCCTGTATATGATGTTACAGGAGGGATGGGGCTGTCTCTGTATATGATGTTACAGGAGGAATGGGGGCTGTTTCTGTATATGATGTTACAGGAGGAATGGGGGCTGTTTCTGTATATGATGTTACAGGAGGAATGGGGGCTGTTTCTGTATATGATGTTACAGGAGGGATGGGGCTGTTTCTGTATATGATGTTACAGGAGGAATGGGGGCTGTTTCTGTATATGATGTTACAGGAGGGATGGGACTGTTTCTGTATATGATGTTACAGGAGGGATGGGACTGTTTCTGTATATGATGTTACAGGAGGAATGGGACTGTTTCTGTATATGATGTTACAGGAGGGATGGGACTGTTTCTGTATATGATGTTACAGGAGGAATGGGGGCTGTTTCTGTATATGATGTTACAGGAGGGATGGGGGCTGTCTCTGTATATGATGTTACAGGAGGGATGGGGCTGTCTCTGTATATGATGTTACAGGAGGGATGGGGGCTGTCTCTGTATATGATGTTACAGGAGGGATGGGGGCTGTTTCAGTATATGTTACAGGAGGAATGGGGGCTGTTTCTGTATTTGATGTTACAGGAGGTGGGGCTGGGGCTGTTTCTGTTTATGATGTTACAGGAGGGATGGGGGCTGTTTCTGTATATGATGTTACAGGAGGGATGGGGCTGTCTCTGTATATGATGTTACAGGAGGGATGGGGGCTGTTTCTGTATATGATGTTACAGGAGGGATGGGGCTGTTTCTGTATATGATGTTACAGGAGGGATGGGGGCTGTTTCTGTATATGATGTTACAGGAGGGATGGGGGCTGTTTCTGTATATGATGTTACAGGAGGGATGGGACTGTTTCTGTATATGATGTTACAGGAGGGATGGGGCTGTTTCTGTATATGATGTTACAGGAGGGATGGGGGCTGTTTCTGTATATGATGTTACAGGAGGGATGGGGGCTGTTTCTGTATATGATGTTACAGGAGGAATGGGGGCTGTCTCTGTATATGATGTTACAGGAGGGATGGGGGCTGTTTCTGTATATGATGTTACAGGAGGGATGGGGCTGTCTCTGTATATGATGTTACAGGAGGGATGGGGCTGTCTCTGTATATGATGTTACAGGAGGAATGGGGGCTGTTTCTGTATATGATGTTACAGGAGGAATGTGTCTCTGTATATGATGTTACAGGAGGGATGGGGGCTGTCTCTGTATATGATGTTACAGGAGGGATGGGGGCTGTTTCTGTATATGATGTTACAGGAGGGATGGGGCTGTCTCTGTATATGATGTTACAGGAGGGATGGGGGCTGTTTCTGTATATGATGTTACAGGAGGGATGGGGGCTGTTCCTGTATATATGATATGATGTTACAGGAGGGATGGGGGCTGTTTCTGTATATGATGTTACAGGAGGGATGGGGCTGTCTCTGTATATGATGTTACAGGAGGAATGGGGGCTGTTTCTGTATATGATGTTACAGGAGGGATGGGGCTGTCTCTGTATATGATGTTACAGGAGGGATGGGGGCTGTTTCTGTATATGATGTTACAGGAGGGATGGGGCTGTTTCTGTATATGATGTTACAGGAGGAATGGGGGCTGTTTCTGTATATGATGTTACAGGAGGGATGGGGCTGTTTCTGTATATGATGTTACAGGAGGGATGGGGGCTGTTTCTGTATATGATGTTACAGGAGGGATGGGGCTGTTTCTGTATATGATGTTACAGGAGGGATGGGGCTGTTTCTGTATATGATGTTACAGGAGGGATGGGGCTGTCTCTGTATATGATGTTACAGGAGGGATGGGGCTGTTTCTGTATATGATGTTACAGGAGGGATGGGGGCTGTTTCTGTATATGATGTTACAGGAGGGATGGGGGCTGTTTCTGTATATGATGTTACAGGAGGAATAGGGAAGGGGGCTGTTTCTGTATATGATGTTACAGGAGGGATGGGGGCTGTTTCTGTATATGATGTTACAGGAGGAATGGGGGCTGTTTCTGTATATGATGTTACAGGAGGGATGGGGCTGTTTCTGTATATGATGTTACAGGAGGGATGGGGCTGTTTCTGTATATGATGTTACAGGAGGAATGGGGGCTGTTTCTGTATATGATGTTACAGGAGGGATGGGGCTGTTTCTGTATATGATGTTACAGGAGGAATGGGACTGTTTCTGTATATGATGTTACAGGAGGAATGGGGGCTGTTTCTGTATATGATGTTACAGGAGGGATGGGGGCTGTTTCTGTATATGATGTTACAGGAGGGATGGGGGCTGTCTCTGTATATGATGTTACAGGAGGGATGTGTTCTGTATATGATGTTACAGGAGGGATGGGGGCTGTTTCTGTATATGATGTTACAGGAGGAATGGGACTGTTTCTGTATATGATGTTACAGGAGGAATGGGACTGTTTCTGTATATGATGTTACAGGAGGGATGGGGGCTGTTTCTGTATATGATGTTACAGGAGGGATGGGGGCTGTTTCTGTATATGATGTTACAGGAGGGATGGGGTTGTTTCTATATCTCTTCCCTGTAATTCTATGTTCACCTATCTTTTATTTGTTTGTGATCACCATGTACTTTTAATCAATATTTCAGTGTAGAGCGTTCCTTGAACTTGCTGCTGAAGTGGGTAAAGGAGCTCTTCCTCTACATGTATCTCCTCCCTCGAGACGTTTCATCGTCAATCTTAGAAGCAGTTAAAGTCATACACGAGAAAGCTAAGGTCAAACTTCGTGACTACAAAGAATATCTTGCTGTCAAGGCCCAGCGCAACATTACTATGACAACATATCCTTAACTGCTTTTGCTGTCATGTTTTACATCCATATCTTAAATAATACTAATCACGACATCATGAAGAATTTTTGACATCACAATTGTGTCCGGTGCAAATGGTAATTTATCTGTCTGGAAGAGAATCAAATTGACAGTTTTTGTTTATTTTTGTATAGACCTGAGCTCAATGTAATCTTGCATGTGTTGGTCTTACAAATTGATTGTTAAACTTGTAGCCTTATTTGAAAGTTTGAATAGACTTATTGATATGATATGGATACCACTTTTTGATGACTGCTATTACAGTATATATTGTAATGGTAGTGGTAAGTATGGTTTGGGCTTAACTATCACAGTAATTATGTAAATGAAACTCACCAGTAACGTACCTTAATGTTGTTACGAAGATGACCTTAACAGGCTTACATACCTGGACATGTTCCCAGGACTTGTACACTTTATTTACATAGACAGGAAGACAAACCAAGTAATGGCACCCTCCCTCAATATCACCACTGGTGAGGACGGCACAGTCTCGGATGCCACTCAACTCCTCAAGGACAAGGTACCTTATATGTTACTATTCATCCCTCTTTTATGTACCTATTCATAGTCAGCATTCTTCAAAATATGAAATAAAAGAGATATCCTGAGAGTGCTCTTTCAACTCATGCAAAAGAATTCAGTTTAAATAACTGAAAGATTTTGTTTCAGATTTGGAAAATGATTGAATGGGTCCAGCTCAAGCTGAAGAATGGCATTACCATGGTGACAACAAGAGATGGCGACTACCATTTTTCCTATTTCCTGTGGTTTGAAGATTGCAATGTAAGGCATTTCACTGTTCATGCTTTAGAACACTCACAAACTCGTTATATATCAAAATATATAATCCATGACATTTGGTTTTAAAACTCATACATGATCATTTCATAATACAATGTACATGTAGATGGGTGTGATAATTAAAAAATTGTCATTACTGGTTTCAGGGCACCCAAATGCCAGTTCAGTGCCAGTACCAAGCCACTTTGGCCCAGTCTCCCCCAGGGATCCTGTCGGGAAATTTCTATCGCAACTTGACGCGAGAGTCCTTCCCAAATGTGGTACCAGGTTCTGTCAACTGTTATGAACTGATGATGATGCACGTCGGCCTCGTACATACCCAGTACATAGTAAACCATTGTCAGAAACTTACACGTATGATGTGGGAAATATCTGGAGACCCATACTCTCCCATGAGTCTTGTGTGGTGAATGAATGATAAATTTGGCGGACAACTGTCAAGATCAAGTATCATGTGCCAGAGAGATATTTCAGAGACCCATTTCCTCTCAAAGCCTGATGTGATGTATGGATGACCAGTTAAGTGAATACTGTGATTTTTTGCACATCAGTTTAATGCAGTATCTAATCAGTGGATCTATGATACTCTTAAGACTAAAGTAAAAATGTTTAGATATAACAGTGTTGAATTCAAACATTGAAAATTTTTACATATTTGATTAGTGCAATAGCAACATGTTTCTGTGGTTAAATTTCATCACTATGTTGATTTTATTCCAAAAAGTCTTCGCCATATATTTGTGTTTCAATCTTGTTCTCAGTAATGAAGAAATGTTTCACATAAGATGTTATTTCCAGTCAGCTTTAAAATGTAAGGATTCCATTAAAGTTCTACTTTCCAGACATATCAGCAATTGTTTATCACAGACTTACATGAATTTGCTTTTCTATCCTTTTAAGATGTTAATTGTGGCTAAATAGACATTTCATGGATTAACAGGGTGTATTTGTAGAAAATTTTACAACAATTTGGCAGAGTAAAACACGATATAAATTTATGTAAATTAGGGTATTCCAGTTGACCCTTGTATGTTTTAGACTCTGATAATAAGTTTTGACTCCTGTGTTTTAAGGAATATGCCTACTTCACAATGTTTTGACTCTTCAGAGTTGTAATTGAACTTTAAATATTACAAAATGTAAACTGTAAACTGTAAACTGAATTGTAAACAGTGAAATATGAGATTTCCTCAAAGTTGTTATACAGTGTATAAGATACACAAAAAAAGATACTCCACAGTTAAGTTTTCCACTGGTTACATCATACAAGGTAGATATACAAGTCTACGCTGTCTTGATATCAGAATGTTTCTTCAAGGCATAGTGTTAATTGACCTTTTTACAATGTTATATAATAAAATATATTTTTAAAGTATTTTGTGTTCTTTCTAATGTTGACAATGTGTGTGATCTGGCGACTGTCAGAAATAAAGTAAGACAATATGTAAAAGTAATTTTTCATTTATTCCTCACTGTTATGTTCAGGTCAGCATACACAGGTTATAGGCTAACAAAACAAGTCCATTCAAAGTCGCATGTCACAAATGGCGTCTCATCACAATGCAATGGGGCAATTGGCTTCCCTCAGTAATATCATAACACAAAACAAAATGGAGGACAATAAAATAAAGGAAGGTACAGCAGCTTAATTAGGGCTGGCCAAGACAGCAAGTCTGGCCACCCTCATACACGGAGAACTCGTCCCCAGGGGTAGGTAAGACAAGTTATCAAAAGACAGTCATATTCTCCAATAGCGGAGACAATACCATACATCACTATGGCCCAAGTCATACATTGTGCAAGGCATTCCGTAAAAGTTAAAGATACAATTTATGTTTGATCATAATTGAAATGTAACATGTATGTAAATATCAAATGTGAAATGTCTTAAGGGGGGGAAAAATCATGCAATCATTTTAAATATTTTAAAGACATTGTTTAAAATGTTGCAGTTGTACAATTAATTGAACATTACACTACCTTATTGGTCTGTATTGCTACCTAATCACTGCTACAAATCTTATCCTGCATTACACTTGAGCTAATGTGAAAAATGTTACTTTAAAACTTAAGTGTAAACATTCAACTTATAGCAACTAATATAGTGTATGCAATATCACACAAATATTCCTTCTATTGCTGTACAGCACATTGACCAGATCAACAGATAACATATATATGTACAGCAAAGATATTAATGTTTGTTTTGCATAGAAATGCTGGACTTATAACCACATTATAAAAAGCACTCAACAAAGACCTCATAATAAATACTACTTATCAGCAACAAAAACTGAAAGATACCATGCATTGAAAGCAAATTTTGTACATCACAGCAGCTCTACCATTTTATGGCAGTGGTTCTACTCCATATACATTTTAAAATTACTTGTGTGCACATAGTGAAATGTACTGTGGGTGTCTAAAATGTGCACATAGTTGACCAAGCTTTCAATCTCGTTTAAAATGGGATTTGTCTATTTCGTAAAATATTTGGTAATTAAAATTTACCTTCATTTTGAGAGTTCTAAATAAAATTAAGACCTCAGATTAAATCTTACTTTGGAAAACAGTTGACAACAGAAAAAAAAATGAAATGCAAACATTTTCTTACCAAAGCAAAAAAATTATTCAGGATAAAATTGATGTTTTGAGCTTAGTTTCCTTCTTACTGATACATCTATTTGTATGAAGTCCAAAAGAATATTGACAGTCTAGTAATACTCTGAAAGTAGTGGTGAACAACAGTCTAGCGATATCTCATCAACATTTACTACATTAAAACTTCATGTAAAGATCAAGGAAGGAAATAATCGGCAAAAGGGTTTGTAGACCACATTTGCTGACCACACTTGCACATCCCTGTTCTAGGAAGCTCAAATAGAGTCTGATATTGGCAATTGGCTTGGTATATTAACCATAAGAACCCAGTACTATAATTCTCTTTTTCTTTTAAAGCAGTAGTGTTTCATATAGAAGTAAAATTCACGTAAATGGTGGACTGGAAATGTCTATTTAATTGTAAAAGAATTCTTATATTTTATTCAGGTGTGAAATGTCTTATAACTTATAATTGTGGCCTTCTTTATCTCAAGATGTCTGTCTATTTGGTAACAACTGCTGTTGGTCACATGGCAAGCCTTCATTCAACACACTCCAAGCTGACTAGCTGTTGGGAAATTACTGGTCAAAAGTCATATCAGCATCTGTAGTTAAGCAATTGACAGCCACTTCTCATTAGGTACATCCCAGACCAGATTTCTTCTTCACAAAGATGTCTTTTAGATTCATGTTAACTTGTAGTTTTTCTCTTTTGACAGGGGTCGAGCCAAGACAGAATCTGAAAGTTTCAATTTTTAAAAAAAAAAACTGTGACATCAATTTTTATAGCCAGGCATAAATAACAATTTTTTTTGTACTTTTCATTAGTGAAGACTGATTCACCTATCTCCATATTATATTTTCAGTGTTTATGTCCTGTCAACATTTAACATACAGCAAACAAATAAGATTTTGCATTGCCCTCCACAAAAGAAATTCATTAAGGTACAACTCCAGTCAAAGCAGCACAGGTCATCAAAACATTTAAGCCAGTTTGTATAATTTGAAATTAATGTCAATTACAAAAATTAAGAAATTTTTGGGGTTACCAACCTCCCCAACCAAAGAAAAGGGTAATTCAAACCTATATTCTTGTCAGAGTTTGGATTTTAATTATGTAAGATCTACCTTTTAAATTCCTCAACTTCTTTTTCATTCTCGTCCATATCGCCACCTTCCAGATCTGATTCTGACTTGGGCATAAATATTTCATCTGCAATAAGTAAAATTTTAATTAAATAAAAATATATAATAGGTCACAATCTATAAAGTTTGCTAAATCTGCATGAAATGGAAAATGTAGGTCACTGAAATCTAGTTTCAGTGAAGTATCTTGAGGTTGAAAAAAAGTATTGGAAAGCTTCAAACGATATGAATAATGAACAAACTGAAAAAGTCTGCATGACAGTTGTATATAACATGAAGTAGATAAAGGGAGGACATCAAAATAATTCCATTTAATAGTAACAATGACCTTCACCAGGTCAGGATGCGAACATGTGGAATGAAGTTTCATGATTATGAGATAATAAATAAATTTGGTAAACATATACAGGCAGATCCCAATATGCCCCCTGCTACACATTTGCCACTGATTTGTTCATGCATACAAAACAAACATGGTTTTACATATATTGTTAATTAAATTTTTCTATAAATATGTCTATATTATTTTGATTATGTAATTGCCCTTACCAATCATACTGAGATCTTCACTTCCGCGGTTCTTTTTCTTGTTCCTCTTATTCTTTCCACTACTGTTCTTGTTCTGCAAGAAGAAAAACATTTGAATCATAAGTGAAAAGTTTTAAATTTTATTTAAAATTTTATTTCAAATGAATATAAATGATTCTATTACCAGGTAATCAAAACAATATATTCAAGAAGTGCAAATACAGTGCATGGAATGCAAACAAATTATTTTGAAAGGTCTCCAAATGTTTTTCACATTTACTTCCATAATCATTCATGGAAATAAACATGTTTTGCTTCATGACCATTTTTTTCCCCTTTGTTTTATCATCAGATCTGTCAAATCAGAGGCTAAAAGGAACTGTTTATCTCCAAGTGTCATAAGAATTTTTACCTGTTCACTGTTTGGGGACGTATCTTCGGTCTCTTCTAATCTGTCCACTGGGGATGCAGGCTTGCCGTGCTTTCTGTCGTTGCTTGTAGATTGTTTACCCATCATACTGTTTGGGTAGGACTGATGGTTCAGAGAATTGTCTCTCTTGTTTGGTGGATTGATAATAACCCCATTGTGTAGGTGACCTTTTGGAGGGGTCATGGCTTGTTGCTGAGCTGTAGCCTTCCGCTGCTGATCCTGGGGAAGACCATGTTTCATACCAGACTGTTTGGTGGTCGTCTGTTGGGAGTTTGCATGATTCTGACCCTTGACTGGTTGTACCGACTGTTTGGTGGTTGGTTGTTGAGAATGAGACTGATTTTGACTTGCGACTGGTTGTGCTGACTGTTTCGTGGTCAACTGTTGTGAGTGAGATCTATTTTGCATGTTGACTGGTTGTCCTGACTGTTTAGTTATCACTTGATTGGAATTTGAATGGTGTTGACTGTTGGAGTGTTGCCCAGATGGACCTGAAGAGTGAAGTGATCCTGTTTGCTTCTTGCCCTTTCTGTTGGTACCATTCTGCTGTAGATCTTCAAATTTGATCTGTACACATGTACCATTATGGAGCTGACTGTCGTGAATGTTCTTGCTATTTTCCTTGCCCTGTGTTGTGCGACCACTAGCTAAGGGATTTGTAGTAGTGATGGTTCCATTAGGTTGTTGTTTGGAAGTTTGAGGGATTTGAGGTACTGAAGTTTTACTTGAAACAGATTTAGAAACACTAGAAGATGCCTTGGAAGTCTGAGAATTATGACTGGAAATTTTCACAGACTTTTTGTCTGCCTTAGGTTCCTGCTGGGCATGTACAGTTTGAACCATTGCTGGCTGTTGTTTGTCACTAATTCTTGGAGATTTTGTTCTTCCTTTGATAGGTTTTGTTCCTGCTGAACTCTCCTCTGAGATTTTCCCATTTGACTGACTACTGGGGCTCTGTTCCCCTGACTCGCGACCTTTGGACTTAGAATCACTTTGCCTAGCACTTGATTGCCTTTCATCTTCCCGACCAGCTGGAGGTATTCGTATAAGGTTCAAATTTATATTACCATCTTCACTGCAAGCTGAGTTTTTATCCTCTGGAACCACTTTCTGTTTTTTCTTTTTCTTCTTTTGAGATTTCTCCAGTTCGAGCCTAGCAGCATTAAGTTTATTTTTCTTGAGTCTTTCTTGTTCCTCCTGAAAAAGTCTCTGTTGTTCTTGGTGTTTCTTTTCTGCTTCTATTCGAGCTTTCTCCTCAATCTGAAACAATTTTAAAGAAAATATATACTTTCATATATCAATATATATTAGTGTATTGTAATCATATTAAGGTCATATCTTTTGGTACCATTAACTTTAAGTTGCTGATCTCAGGTGTGAAATAATACACATGTGCCACAATATCCTCGATTTTTCAGGGGTTTATGATCATTTTCGCTCTCTGTACCCCTACACCATTTCATGGCAAAGTTGAAGGGATACAACAGGATGTGCCACTCTTCCTCCAATAAACGGACATTGGCATCTTTTTCCACTTTTCACTAGATCTGTCAAAGTGACGTGAATGTTACAGCCAGCAACCAATAAGAAGTTTTCAGTGTTGTTGACTTTGTTAAGAGGTGTACTCATGACTCATGAAATAAAATACTGGGTCCTGCAGAATTTATTTTCCAATTCACAAGGCTCTCCAATAATTGTTGTACCACTTCAGTGAAAATTCTAATAAAATATTTCAAAGTTACCATAACAAGTCTGCCATAACAAATATTAACAAGACTATCACTAAATCAGAACTTGACTTGCATTTTATCATACTAATATAAAACTAAATGACAGTTCTGTGTCTATCCATTTAAGAATACATGGCCAGATATGAACTAATGACAAAGTAACAACAAAAACCCCATCCTCAAAACATGAAATGGCAGCTCCATAAAAATAATAATGCTTTTGTTCATATATGTATTACACCATAGCAAACTTTTACTGTAGAAACTTGAGTAACTATATCATTAAGTTTAAACAACTGAACACAAATTTCCATTTAATCAGTCAATCTCATAATTTTACAATAATTCAGTTAAATGTCATGTTAAGTTGCAACATCTCAGGTTTGTATTTTTGTTTTAATATTATTTTTCATGTGTCTGTAACAGTAGTTATAAATCAACCCCTATTTTCACCACCTACTAAAAACAAGAATTGGACTGTCATGCAGCCAGTGCAAATTTATCTAAAAAGACAGGAGTGCAAGAACATGGCAGGAAAAAGGTGTTTATTGATGTTTTACCTTTCGCTGTTTCTGTCGAGCTCTCTTGGCAGCTTTAGCAGTCACTGACTTGTCAGCACCAAGTTTCTGGTCTTCTGTGCCATTGATGAACCGTATCAACTCATCAAGGCCCTTCAACTCCATTGGATCTTTGGAGTCATCTTCATGATTAGTTACAAAACTGGTGCAAGCATCTGGTTCTAACTTTGGAATTTCTCGTTTGTTAGCACAGGTATCTTTGTGACATTCTTGCTTAGCTTCATTCTGTGAATGCAAGAAATTAAGGTCAGTTCAGGAGCAGTATGTCTGTTGGTTAATAACTCTATCAGCAGCCATTTTACGTCAAAATTTTCTTTGTAAACAAACATCATTATGAGATCAGTGTCACGTGCTACAATAAAATCAATTGGTCAACAATAGCCTTACATGTTAAGTATTATCAGTCTATTTTCAATTTAACATAACTGCTTATGCCTACATGGTAATAATTCCTGGGTTTATTTCAATTATAGTTGGGATGGGTCATTTGGATTTGGTTAAGGAATTATGTTACAATCATTCAATTTTGTATCACCATAATTTAAATCACTGCAGTTTTACTAAGATTAATACAGATTGTTATACAACTTTGACTGATGTGGTCCTGTAAGATATATAAATGATATGTATTCTGATTGAAGTTTGTACCTTTTTCTTCAGGCGTAACCGTAACCGATCCCTCATTTCTGCATAATTCTTGCTGGTTGGAGCAACAGGAGGCTGTACACAGAAAAAAAGATATTTTCAATAACATAGAATCACTGCTGCATTTGTCAGTGGCTTTTATTCATTCCTCTTAACAAAATAACAAAGTTTTAAAATAAAATAAAGAATTCTAAAAAAGTGGATGTGTCTTTCTTCTACCTGTTATGACAGTGACCTTTGGCCTTCTGATCTTAACAGTAATAAGATGGCAATATTAGTAAGGACACACTGGATGGGGTTTGAGTTTTATAACTTCATAGCAATTTAGGTTACTGCAAAACAAATACTTTATATCTATAGTAACAATGGATTTGACCTTTGACCTTAAATCATTCCCAAGTAAGGCCTAACCATATAAGGAAACAACACATGACGGACAAAGGAATGATGAATTGAAAGAACATAACTTTCTCCTTCAAACAAAAAAAACAAGAAAAAAATTATTTTGAAAAGGAGTGACAATGATTATTTTCTAAGGTCATTTATCACTTACATTGCCATGCCCGAAGAACTCACAATAGCAGCAGTCACAGTATTTGCCTTCCTTTTGGTTCGAACTTGAGGTGGTAGAACTCTGCTCAGAACAGCTATCACTAACACTATCACAGGCATCATCAAAATGGACATCACAGTCAGGCTCTATACACACAGTGGATGTGCCAACACTCACATTGTTCACAGCGGTGGGCATCGAAATTGAGTTCTGACACGCCGTCACATGGTTATGGTCCATGGTACAATTGGCTGCATGTGTATGCCCACCAATGTTATTACGAGAGGATGTGTGATTACATGTGTGAGTAATCGGAGTATTCACATTTGCATTCAAACTACTGGCAAATTGGCGAATCATCTGCATGCCTTCTTTGGCACCTTCTCGAATGTTTCTTGCCGCCGTCTGTATAAAATCCTGAGAAACCTTGTTAGTCGAGGAAGTGGTAGTAGCGCTTGTGTGGTTGTGAGACTGGGAGCTGGTAAGAGCCTTGCCAAGGAGATTGTGCCTCTTACAGTGCTGGGGGTGAGGTTTATCTTGTACAGGCCCTGGTGGGCGGGGCTGTATTTGAGGCTGTGACATGGGTATCGATGAAGGAGGAGGTTGTAAGACAGACTGGTTATTGTTACCTCCTAAAGTTGCTGGTCGAGTACAAGGAGGAGACATGGTTTTGCTTGTCATTGTTGGTACAACTGGAGAACTATTGAAGTCCTTGGATGTAGACATTTGTATCTTACTATCCAAAAACACCTGTGCCGGAGCTGGGGCATGACTATTGCTCATGGACGTTTTGAAAGCACTTGTACTGGGTGTGGATGTGGATACTGTATCAACGCCCATTAGGGTGGCCATGGTGTAAGGCTCAGAGAGGAAACTGGTAGTAAAATTACTGGTTAGGGGTGGAGGAGGCAATAACTCACTACCAAGCTCATATTTGGGAAGCAAACCCCTCGTATCGTATGTATTGTCCCATTCACCATACGCATGATAAATATGTTCATGAATTCCATCGGGTGAATCAAAGTCCAGTTTGAGTGGAACTTTGGGTTGAATGATGGGTTTAGGCTGCCTCATGGGTAGATGGAGGTCATATAACTGAGGCTGCAACACTGGTCGTATGTGGGATCTGTTTGATAGCCCATGAGGCAGCCCTGTTGAACCATGTATGTGAGGATATAAGTGGAATTCTCCTGGTCTTGTTGGCACACTAGGCATTTGCGTTGGCAAAGAAGTTGATACAGTTTTACCTCTTTGCCGCAAACAAACATAGCACTGACAGAGGCTCTCTTCTGATTTTACCTATGGACAAACAGGAAAATATTAAGTTCACTGAGTTAAAGCATAACAAAGCGGACTGATAAAAACATTGTAATTGGATACTTTAGGTTTAACATGGTTGGACTACCCTATCAAGGTCTGCTTTATTACTGCACAGAGTGAAACTTTCACTACAGTTTAACTTTTACACTGTTCATCCCTGTATCAACACAGCAAATATAAAAGACGAGTTACAGTTTGGTTTTATAGTAAGATGAAATATGTTTCTTTCATAACTTAAAAAGATGTTTATCTTTACACAAACAATGATAGAAAACTATCTTTTGTCAGCTTTTGAAGACTTCAGTTTCTTTCATCAAGAAAAGACTGCAAATGACTAGGTATTGAAAACAGATTAATATTCTTCATGGATGAAAGAGTAAAGCAATCTGTCAAATTGTCATCACAACAATACAGTTTTCAATTGGTGTTTCCGTTAGAGATAAAATATCTTAAATCATATCTATAATATCTATACCAAACTGATGAATCGCAATCGGAATGTTTCTTTTGGATTTCGTGAGGAAATTAGACACACAAGTGGAACAACCAATTTTTGGGGAACCCAGAGCAAAATAATTCCTCATAGTATTCTACAATAAACAACTTACGATTTGTTCTGCTTGAGCCTGAGACACACAGTGGTAACAGTCACAAGTTTCAGAGCTGATCAGATCAGCTGCACCATCGTCTGAATCTGTTAACCAGGTTGGCGGTGACAGATTCACAGACTCTTGGTCCATCTTAATGTTATCGATGTCAAGGTCTTCCTCCATTTTTTCTTCTTCTTCATCTTCTTCACAATCTTCATCTTCCTCATCATCTTCACAATCATCATCATCATCGTCATCTTCATCATACTCCTCTTCTTCCCCATCATCGTCATCATCATCGTCATCAACATTTTCCTCATCAAGATCACCTGACTGACTTATGCCTTCAATCTCCTCAGGAATATCTTCTCCATTTCTGTAACGTGACAAATCACAACTGTTGACCATATATTACAACATGAGCACATGTTTATGTTAATCAGTTTCAATTACTGAATATAAGAGATGCAAATCAAGAATAACATCTGAACTATTTAAACATTGCCAGGTAATTTAAACAATTTTTTTATATGCATCTTGAACATAATGAATTAAAACTAGAACTATACATTCCAATAGATTATTTGTTTGTTGGTTAGTTTACATCATCATTAATAAAACATTCCATTAATTATCTCTGGCTAATTCAACTCTTCCTCCAAGTGGTCCAAAACATGTTATATTTCAGAGTAGTAGTACTTAGTTTAAAACATCACAACATTTGAATTGTTGTCTACTTACATGAAGTTTTCCTCCAGGTCTGGGAAGGGAACAGGTTCGACCATGACGGGACTTGAGGAGCCACTACTGGATGTAGTACTTGACATGGATGGTGGACTTACATCAATACGATATCGATTAGGGTCGTGGAGGAAATTGACATGATTTGAGTTATCAGTTGCTTCTAATGCCTCAGGATTTATAATTCCACATGTAATCATATGTGTTATTGTGCATTCATCACAAGGACACCTGCCAAAGAAATGATCACATTAGATGTTATTCTAGTTTTACCTCCTTAATCATATAAAGTGAATATATACACTCCCTCCCAAAATTTTGCATGAAAAAATTATCGCATTGATTGGTAACACTGCATAATATAATTTTCATATAAGTACACAACTTAATTCTTTCTTTCCCTCTGTCAAAAATAAATTCTATATTTCTTGGTGCAGTATTCAGAAAATCCATACAAAACAATCCTATTCATGTTACTTAAAATTCAAATTTACAAAACTTTAAATAATGTACATCTCACCGTTTCCGGTTACACCTAGAACAATGACACTCTTCTGGAGCCGGTTTAGTTCCCTGCAGCATCAGTCTCATAGTTTCTGTGAACTGGTCTTCGAAGCTTTTGGTATTACTGTAATAAAATAACAATATCTGATTATCACAGTTAACAATCATAGCAAGGAACATTTTAAATGAAACAAGAGTTCCTTGAAACTGGATGTGTCTCCTGCAAAAAGTGTCACAGTCACCCAGAAATCGCACTGGATGTGCAACGTTCAACCATAAAGTTGTAATACAAAATTTCATTTCTATAACTCGAAGCATAAAGGGAAAACTGTGCAAAGCAAAGAAAGCAGTGAATCGAACCTTATCTGTAATGTTCGAACATGAAGCCATTTCTCATATTTCATTTCAAAAACTCTAAGCATAATCAAGAAAAGTACAAAAAAAAACATAAAACTCTGCAAAGAAGGGTCACAGACAGCCAAAAATCAAAACTAATCTGTACTGCTCTGCAGGTGACACAATAACTGATATTGCGATATAAAGTATAAGGAAACTAGGATTTGCTCTTGAAGGGAAGTATAAAGACTTAAAACAAAGACTCATCTTACTGAATTCCTAGCTTACCTGTGAGATAAAGGTGTTTTTGTATTTTTTGCAACCTGTTGCTCCAGAATTTTTCTTTGTGCTTTGAAAAACTCCCAGTCTTCTTTTAGCATTTTCTGTTTTAGTTTCAGGGCAGACTGTAAGGAATTCAATGATTATATTAATTTGGATAAAGGTCTGTACCTTCCAATCCTATTGGACTCACAAACCTGTTCACATTTTATACAGCCAAATTGCTGCTTTCATAGAATATTTCTATCATAATAAGACATTTATTGGAAAGCATACTTTTTAAGTTATCTAAATCTAATTAAGTTTTATCATTACTAGAACAAAGATAAATATAACTTAAAACACTTCACTTCTTACTCTGTATGATAAATGACTAAAAGTTGGAATAGAACTTCAAAAGGAGATGAGCAAAAACTAACCTGACACAAAAATTTAACATTACCAGACCGTTTATAACAGTAAGTTCATTACAGCTTTAACTCATGTTCTTAAATTGAATTGGAAAAGCCAATATATTTATTAATAGGTATATCAAAAGTTTTAGACTTTGTTTATGCATAGACAATTTTACAGACAAATCCTGCTAAAATTTAGTGAAATACTTTGATCATGCAAGCATTTCTCAGTGAGAATTTTTTTTAGTTTTCAAACACTGTTTAAACTGACAGAGAAAAACACCTTGCCAGCATTAAGACATTGCTATAATTGTAGGCCTACCTGTTCCTCATTGTATTGTTCTATAAGCTGGTGACTGTCTCTCCACACCACAGATATCACAGACATTTCATCATCAAACTTGAGATAGCGGTGTAACAAGTTTGGGTAAGTGTCTTCATTATAAGACTCTTTGGAGGCTGCTCCAAGTCTGACAAAACAAAAATCATCACAATCATTTATTGTTGACAATTACCCAGATGTGAACAGTAAACTATACTATTTACATATCCCAGAAGCATCAAATGTTAAATCACCTGCTTTATAGATATGGCTAATGATAATCAGAAACAAAGAAAATACATTTAGTCAGATATTTATGACTAATACACAAGGAAGACACTGTCAGGAAATTCAATCAAATTTGCCAATTTGTAACAATGTATTGTTGTTTACAAACATCTCAAACAGTAAATAAAGACCAAAACACTGCATAGCTCTCCTATTGATGACACAAGCAAACATCACTTGTGAAAAAACACGCATATCTATGTTACTCTTTTCTCTCAAAATTTACAGAGAAATTTACCTCTTTTGGTAAAAAAAAGTTCTACATATTATTATAATTCAAACTGCTACCAGAGATCTGTCAGCCTGTTCTGCTTGTAAAAAACTTGAATTGCTCCAAAACTTCACAAATAGAATTTTTTCCATTTTGACCCTCATGAATATGAAAAATATGCTTTGGCATATTGATAATAATTAATTTTGATGCTTGAATAATTTATAACAAACACCTTCTGATAGCGATGATTCAGTACTGCTAAAGAAAGCTTGCTTAACAACTTCAACATTTTAAGATGGAACACTAACAACAATACCAATGGTGATGTTAAGTGGGACACTATGTCAATACTAATGTTGATGTTAGGTGGGACACTAATGTCAATACCAATGTTGATGTTAGGTGGGACACTAATGTCAATACCAATGTTGATGTTAGGTGGGACATTAATGTCAATACCAATGTTGATGTTGGGTTGGACACTAATGTCAATACCAATGTTGATGTTACGTGGGACACTAATGTCAATACCAATGTTGATGTTAGGTGGGACACTATGTCAATACCAATGTTGGTGTTAGGTGGGACACTAATGTCAATACCAATGTTGATGTTAGGTGGGACACTATGTCAATACCAATGTTGGTGTTAGGTGGGACACTAATGTCAATACCAATGTTGATGTTAGGTGGGACACTAATGTCAATACCAATGTTGATGTTAGGTGGGACACTATGTCAATACCAATGTTGGTGTTAGGTGGGACACTAATGTCAATACCAATGTTGATGTTAGGTGTGACACTAATGTCAATACCAATGTTGATGTTAGGTGGGAAACTAATGTCAATACAACAATGTTAGGGTTTGCTTCCCTTATTCTTTGAATAGGTGAGCTGAAAATGATGCTACAAAATATGAACATCTGTGTTCATACTTCTAAATATTGATATTTTGACCTATCATTATTTATTCATCTATATTCTTTTTGACATAAGACAATACCATGCACTCGATGAACTGTACTGATATTTGGATACTTATGCCAATGACTATAGTTCCATGTCAGTAGTTGTACTCACCGAAGTTGTGTGATGATGGAATGGAGACTGCTCTGTATAGAAGGTTCTGTATAGGCTATGGATTGGAACAGGTGTTTGTTGTGTAGCTCCCATGTCACATTAAATTTGGCTAAGTGGTCCGTTTTCTATAATATTAAAATTATATTCTTTTTATACACATATACATGGTATGTATTCTGTTAAATATTTTAAATAAATTAGGCATTTAGGGACAGTGTTCATTCCTAAAGAGATCATGAACTTTATACACAACTGTTTACACATACAGAATTATATATTTACGTGGTATTAACACATACCAGTTCTGTGAGGACCTCAGCCATTTTGCGCGAGACATGACAGAGATGTCCATACTCGTCCAGTAACATAGAGATGAAGGTCTTGGCTTCTGGTGGCGTTTTGTAACCACTATGTAACTGTTTCAACAAGCGCACTTTCATTTCTATCACAAACTCACGGACTTGTGACTCCAGTCGTAAGAACAACTGATGAGGATCTCGGCTACATAACCTGATACAAAATAGGAATGAAGTTAAAATTAGCTTTTATGGATTACATTTCTGTCAATATAACCATCTACAACATAATTAACTATGTTATATTAAGCTGAAAACAAGACTTCCTTTGAAAGGGTAGCATTTTTACAAGTATTGCAATGAAATTCTTGCACAAAAACACATATTCTTATTCCGCGATACACAGCATCAACCATTAAAGAAATCCACTAGAAAGGTATAGAATACCTGTGAACAAGTTCTTTTGCCTGTTCCTCATCAGGAAGTTGAGTATCATCACAGTCATTGCTATCATGGCTACTTTCGGAAGAAATATCTGTTGAGCTACTAACGCTGCAGTCCTCCCTCTCACTGTAAAGTTTACGGATCAGATTTCGCAGTACTGTCCAGCATGTCTGAAGTTCTTGAGTCTCTCTGTCATGCTCTGCTTCAATCTCCCTACATATATCCATATATATACATATATATATTTATATATATAAAATTCTGCATATATTGTTTTAAACTTTGAAGAACAGAAACAATTTTTAATAAAGTAAGTTAAGATCATCAAATCAATGATTATTTAGAGTTTAAATAACAACATGATTGAGATTTAAAATGACAAGATGAAGCGTCAAAATCCAGAGTAAAAATAACCAGTACCATCAAAGTTGTTTATCACACTATCATCTTCCTCTAAACGAATTAAACATAAATTAATCAAATCATGCTTTGTACTCATTTCCTCTACCTTCACATAATCAATCAGATGTTGGAAGATTTCAACTTAATCTACATCTACAAAATTGGTTTAAGCTATTCATTTGGACCCTTGGCTCTACAGATATTTAAATCATAACATATCAACTTAAAGTAATTACGCTAAAAATCTAGCTTATTCAAAATATTTCACACATGATACTTCTGACCTCCATGTATGCCAAAATCAATCCTTTCAATTGAGTTGATATGTGTTCTATTAAGAATGACATTGCTCACATATTATGTTATTTTTTTCAGATATTTTGAAAAGGCTTAAATTCAACATACTGACAGTGTTCATCCCTGCATGCTAGGAGAAGATATTTTTAACCATAATTGATGCCAGTGGCATACAGAACAATGACCTAGTATACTTTATATAGCCAGACCTACCTCCTCTCAGTACAAGCTTCACAGTTACACATAGAGCCATTAGGTGTGGTAGGTTCCCCTATACCGAAGTTGGTGTCTGATAGAAATGGCAGGGTTGCTGGCTCTGGTGGAAGATCTTGTTCCTGTATATAAAGTCATATGCATAGATATGCAATTGTACACTTAAAGGTAAAAATGTTATATCTAAACAAAATGTGTTTATAATTTGAAGATACAAGTTTATATATATCCTTACTTACACGTATATCACTACTTTCCCTACTAGGCTATATGCATCCTGTATCAATCCCTCTATATAAATGCAGTGTCCTCTACGTATGCAATATCTTATTTTCCTCACCGAACACATTCTACATAAAAGGTATGGGTAAGTGTTTGTGTGTGTTATACAATCTTGTGATCCTTAAGTGAATTAAGTAAAGTACAAATTCATACTAGAATCCCTCTGGTAGTAATGGGAAGCATTTTAAATATTGACTTCACTCAATTTATTTGGCCAAGCTCTCTGCCCATAACTAAACACTCTGCATATACAACAATGAAATACTTCTGAATTATCCTCAGAACATTATTAAGTCTAAATCCTTTCAACCATTCTAAATTACATATTGTTACCTTGTACAGGAAAAGACAACTGACAGATAACATTGTATTAAAATCATGTCTTCAACATTATAATTGTCTGTTATTTTTCTTTTTTAGTTACAATGTAAAAGAACTAGTGACTACTTTTAAGAAACTTCCTGACATGGTTACATGTAAGATCTTAGTGTAATAAGTGTTATTTGTAGCAAATTAAAAGTTATGCCCCCCCAAGAAATCAATAGTTTATCATTTTCAAAGTATGATATGTATATGTATTAGAAAAGTTTTAGGTCCTTTGTAATGTCTTACTTCGGTGTGAAGGGACACTGTTGACAAAAATACTCTATACACACCATGAGGGATGCTAGGTTAACTTTCTTTTCCATCTCTTGATCTGTTGACTTTCTGCAGTCTGGACACACCCACAATGGAAGCTGTAATACCATAATCAAACTTTGTCATTATTCTCTCTTTTAAAACTGTTCAACGAAATAACTACATATTTTACATATATTGTTTAAATATAATATTGCACAATTGCAAATCTGATGACAATATTGGGAAAGTTTACTGAATACTTGATAGTTTTGAGCAGAACAGAAAAAGATCACAACAGAAAGAAAAAAGTCAAATAATGTTACAGCTGTACTATTTAACAATACAAAATACAATGTTATAATATTAATTTTTACTTACCTGAGCCAAGGAATTCAGCTCTGTCTTTTTCTCACTGGATTCTGTGTAAATACAAATCATTTGGAAATAAAACATTGGTAGCCTAGGACTTTTCGCCTTTTATATTGCAATCAGTACAAAATTCTCATTTCTCAACTTACTCATTAACTTCAAATTTTTTTTCCCATATTAAACCTAAAACATTAAGTCATCAATCTCAATTTCAAAAATGCCTGATGAGAGTAACTTCAGTTAATGAAAGAAGTGTTACTGTTGATGCTTCATCTTTATTTTCATATCCAATGAGTAGGTTGATCAAATACAAATATATGACAATACATACGGGACTTGAGAACAGCAGCTTCAGGAGGATCAAGGCGCTCACAACCACACAAAAGGCATCGCTCCTTGTCTAAGTAGGGGTTTGGCCCCCGTGAGAGAGACAGGATCTGTGGCAACTCTGGGTCATCCTTGGCATCCATCAGCTTCTCTAGCTTCTTAAATGTCTAAAACAAATAAAATACATTCTTTATATTAATCCATGAGTGTATGTTTTCTATGTGGATAACTACATTTACCCAGCACCGTATTTATCCGCAAATATGCCCCTGCCAAAAATGAACCCCCTTCTTTGATTTTACAGTCTTCAATTTTAAAATTCCAAGCTAAAAATAGGTCAACCCTAACATTCATTCTAAACTTTTACATGGGGATGGAGGGGGCTGGGGTTTGTGTTAATATATAAGTAACAGATGATATATAAGCAGCCACAATCCACATTATTTGAATTTTTTGCAACATCTATCAGTGTTCTTTTTTTTCACTTTTTACATTTAGAGAAATATCTTAAATAAAATGAAGATTTAAAGGGAGTGAAATGTGTATTAAAGTGAAGGAAAGGAATAATTGATGCAATGATAGGTAATAAAATTTATATAGTAATGATTTAAAAAAAAAAAAATTTGCATCAATTATATTGCTTATATGTCACATATATGTAGATATTGTAATTATTGCAGAAGAAATAACCATTGCATTTTTAATTTAACCACTACCTAAAAAAACAATAGAAGTAAATTTAAAGTTATTACCGGTACCATCCATATGAAGAAAGAAATTTTCTAGATCTGTGATCAAGTGAAGCAAAGCCCATCTGTTAAATTTTTTCACAATTTTAATACAAGGTAAGTTTGTAAAATGAATTTCTATAATGAATTAGCTGAATACTGCATCACTGTGCAAGAATAAGTAAAAATCTTATTATTTGATATAGATGTTCATGAATTACAAAATGTATGATCATAATTTCAGGTACAACTTACACTACCTATGCATGTATATGAAGATGTTTGTAAGGCAATATTTATTCTACCCCTTTCAGTATGTTGTGATCTGGTAAAACTGAAGACACATGCATCTTATTAAGCCTATGTTTACAGTAGTGTATCAGCACATTACCTGACACTGAACTACATCCAGTACTAGTCCAAAAATAAAAACCACAACAGTATCTGCGTGTAGCCTTGTCCTATATATGCAATGCATATATATACACTACATACACAGCATTCACCAGAGCATCTTTCTATAACAATCGGATGTTAATACAAAGACAATTGTTAAATAGATTGTCCTGCCTCATTTTGTTTGTTGATCTAGATCTTACTGAATTATCTACATACAAGAGGTACTTAACTTAAATTCAATTTGTTCAGGGGATGAAGATGTCCAACAGTACAACTTAAGACAAATACTGTACATTAGGTTTTAAAAGTCTATGTCTAGCATTATTTTGAAAATGATTAACGTGTGTGTATGGATGAGAAAGTTTTGGGGACAAATAATATTGAAGCACCTTTGAGCAAAAAATTATTTTTTCACTCATTCAAATCAAACTCTATCCTTTCTATATTTCACTACATAGCTACAAGTGTTTTTTAATCATATTCCACTACATCAGAATGTTAGTAGAATGTACATACCAGTACATCATATTTTCATTATGATGACTTGGCTCAAATCTTAAACCATCATTATCTATTGCTTGATGGTGCCACTATGCACATTGTACTTTCCATGCTGGACCCTTACTTTCCCTCACAATCAATAAAGTTGTAAAGAAAAGCAACTAACAGAGCTTAATTGTTAATTGCTTATAATATTTGTAATAAAGAGCTCAAGCTTCTGGAGGCTTTTTGGAGGAAAGCTTGCAGCTGCATATGAATGGCACACATTTAGCCATGTAAATACTTAAATTTCAGTGTGTTTTTAATTATTAACTAATCATGTAATTGAAATGAGTTCAAATATCTTCAGATCTATTTAAAAGAAACCTAAAAACAGATGTAGTCAATGTTTTCCCAAAATTCTAAAAAGGGATTATCAACTCAATAAATCTCCACTTGAAAGAAACTGCTGCAAGATTTTTGTCAACAGCAATGTCCTAATGAAAACACTATACACATCCAAATTATTTATCATACTGTACTTCGTGTTACTAATACTCAACCCAACTTCATGTTAAAAGATTTCAACAAATTTCAAAGATGGAATTAATCTTCTGATAAGCTGGTTGATGAGAGAAAAAATGACATCCATGCATGTGTTTCTAGTAAAACGTTTAAGCCTTTTCATTTTTTTTTTGTTCATGGCTATCAAAAAGTACCCCTGACTCACACAGAATGTTCTGTCGGTCATAATGTATATTTATTGAGTCATATGTTCATTGATTAAAATTTTCTTATCACAATATGTGCTTAAAAATATTCAATTACTC
The DNA here is from genome assembly GCF_031769215.1 of Ylistrum balloti. Taxonomy (NCBI): domain Eukaryota; kingdom Metazoa; phylum Mollusca; class Bivalvia; order Pectinida; family Pectinidae; genus Ylistrum; species Ylistrum balloti. Next base: position 350,866 of record NW_026781923.1, on the reverse strand, counting down.
AAAACTAGTATAGTACATGTATGTTGCATATATATTCACTAACACCAGACTGACTTCCTAAATCAATATCTTAGCTAACAAAATAGCTACAGGTTTAGGTATGTATTTAACAAATATATATAGACAGATGTCTATGACACAAGATGACTATCAAACTTTAACTTACATAAGATAGATATGTTTCCTTGAGTGAAAACATTAAGGATTGTACTGACCACCACATAAATGTAGCTATGACCAACTGCAATAATGTGTACACATACTGACCCCTACAGTAGATAGCTATGGCCAACTGCAATAATGTGTGCACATACTGACCCCTACAGTACATAGCTATGGCCAACTGCACTAATGCATGCACATATACCGATTCTTTTATAGCTATGTTAACTGAAAAAGAGTGTACACATATAATGACCCCTATATATAGCTACAGCTAACTGGACTTGTGCATGCACATATACTGACCCTTATATATAGCTACAACTAACAGGATTTTTGCATGCACATATAATGACCCCTATATTGAGCTATGGCTAACTGGACTTGTGCATGCACATTTAATGACCCCCTATATATAGCTACAGCTAACTGGACTTGTGCATGCACATATGATGACCCTTATATATTGCTACAACTAACTGTATTTTTGCATGCACATATAATGACCCCTATATATAGCTATGACTAACTGGGCTTGTGCATGCACATATAATGACCCCCTATATATAGCTACAGCTAACTGTACTTATGCATGCACATATAATGACCCCTACATCTAGCTACAGCTAACTGGACTTGTGCATGCACATATAATGACCCCTATATAGCTATGGCTAACTGGACCTGTACATGCACATATAATGACCCCTCTATACAGATATGGCTAACTGGACTTGTGCATGCACATGTAATGTCCCCTATATATAGTTATGGCTAACTGGACTTGTGCATGCCCATTTAATAACCCCGATATATAGCTATGACTAACTGGGCTTGTGCATGCACATATGATGACCCCTATATATAGCTACAGCTAACTGGACTTGTGCATGCACATATAATGACCCCTATATAGCTATGGCTAACTGGACCTGTACATGCACATATAATGACCCCTCTATACAGATATGGCTAACTGGACTTGTGCATGCACATATAATGTCCCCTATATATAGTTATGGCTAACTGGACTTGTGCATGCCCATTTAATAACCCCGATATATAGCTATGACTAACTGGGCTTGTGCATGCACATATGATGACCCCTATATATAGCTACAGCTAACTGGACTTGTGCATGCACATATAATGACCCCTATATATAGCTACAGCGAACTGGACTTGTGCATGCACATATAATGACCCCTATATATAGCTGCAGCTAACTGGACTTGTGCATGCACATATAATGACCCCTATATATAGCTACAGCTAACTGGATTTGTGCATACACATATAATGACCCCTATATAGCTATGACTAACTGCACAGGTGCAAGCATATATATACTGACCCCTATACAGCTACAGCGAACTGGACTTGTGCATACATATACATAGTTAAATACATGCATGTAAGTGGTACTCTAGATGTATTGGCATGCACAAAATCAATATTTTTTGTTGGATTTTTTCAGACGAGTCCAGAACACCATTTTCAAAATTTTGATGTTACCCATATTACTAAGAGATAAAGTGGATCCTCAAAATTTGAGAGTAAATCATGAGTTAAGGAATGAAATATCAGAGTTACCTATATATCAATGAATATGTAGCTTTAGTTCTGTGTACACTTGCAAATTTAACTCATCTACTTGAAGTTACTTGTATCATTTTCCCAAACCAACACTATACATCTTTGATTTCCTGAAAGGAAACATTTGAAGCAACTCGGTGATTCAATTTACTAGAAGTTTGTAAAACATTCTGGAGGCCAATTGCAGTAAGGAAGTTACCTTATTCACAATATTATAGTAAGATTTGTTCTCTGTTCCTGATCAATGTTACAATAATGTTGATGTGTTATACTTATATTTTCTGGCCCTAATGACTTGTTGAATGAAAGTGGACATAGGAGACCACCCTGTTTCACTCCAAACTTTCATGTACACATGTGCCTTTCCTTATATTAAACAACCCTAGCACTCATACAAGTAATGCTGACATGTCCTTGAATGACTATGTATGTCAATTATAATTAGGATGTTATATACAATATATCATATGACAGATAGTTAGTATACAAATCTTTCAACCATATATTATATATCCTATATATCCCAATATCAGCAATTGTTCTTTTGAAATCACTGTCTACATTTTCAATTAGTGTGAAGGTATGGGTTATAAAGGTGTCTTTAAAAAAGACATTAAAACTTAGAAATCTGATAGAAATATAGGACTTTCCTAACACATTTGGTTGTTTGATGTTTTAAAAGCAGATGGCAATAACTTTACTGATGATCAAGAGATTCGAATGTTTTTTAAGAGTTATCAGAAAAGAAAGCCACAACCTGAAGGTCAAAACATTAGTGTTGATGATAAATGGCGAAAAATTCCATTATTATCCATTGAGGATATTTTATGAACCATTGTACTTTGTTCCTTGAACATGAAGATCTTACTAGAGAAAATATTCCAGAGCACAACACTGTGTTCTCAGAAGCATTTCTTGGCATGCAGGTGACTGTCATACTTGACAGCTCATATATCTTTATTCCTAAGAGTTCTGATCACAAACTCCGGAGAATCTCCTATTGTGGCCAGAAAAAGCTGAACTATTTGTAGTTCATAAGTATAGTCCTGTCTAATGGTTACATTCTGGACCTTTACATTTTAGAACACAAGAGCGAGACCCAAAGGAGAGGGCACTGGCAGCCAAAATGAAAGTGCACATTAGTGTTCACAACAACTTAGCTCAACATGTGAAAAATGAGCCAGATCTTACCAGAAGGAACAAGTCACTACTTGTCAAACTAGGTACTACTGCAGATTATTGCGAACTTCCAAAGTTCAGACATGGAATACCTTTGGGCAATATCCTGTGATAAATATCATTGGCAGCTGGTTACATAACAGAGCACCTCAGTGATGATGGAAACTATGAGATCTGGGTTTATTGGTACTCTCAAGATCAGATCCACTCAAGGCATAAGTACAATGTTTGGATCCAGCATGACAGCTCAAACCTTATTATCCTTTTTTGGATCATTATTGCCAATGTGATATTAGACCGAGAACAATGGGGGTATGTGCCCATATAGCCAGTATCCTGTAATGTTTAAGATACTACATGCATTCGGAAACCAGCAAGCCTTTGTATCCAAAAGTCAAAAGGTCTAAGACAATCCTTAATTAATGTTGATGCTATATTCAAGGCATTAGGTATGGTAGATTTGGACAATTAGAACTGCATTACTGTACGATGTAGAGCTACACTGACATGGCAAATCTGATTCTAGGATGAAGAAGCCTTATTGGATTCCAGATTAAGTGGTTTAATGTGTAAACAAACTTAAATCTATCATTTAGCATTCTTGTTAGAATATTGATTCTGCAGTTGTAAGAACATTTAATTTTTGTGGTCATCAGGGAATATGACAACCGTTTTGAAAATTGAAATTTCACTTTTGTGGGTTATAAGTGTAGGTGGCAATCCTTTTGTACTAATAAAACCAAGTGTAAACATTTTATTTCAGTTTATCTTACCTTCTTTGGAAGATGTATTTTTAACCTTCACAAAATTTTGCTGATATAAAAAGAGCATGTTCTTTCTAAAAACTCATTACATTTTCATCTCCTATTCCAAATTATTAAAAACTGTGACTTCTTGCTTTGCATATGAAATCCAACATGTTATTATCAGCATATTCAGGTTTCATTTATTTTAAAAAATGAAAGAAATGATATTGTAACATTCTCCTCAAAAACCTTTTATTTTTTCCATTTTTTGGCACAAAAAGGGTGCTTTATTTTTATGTATATACATGTTTGGACTTAAATGCCTATGTGTAAATGTACGGATACACATGCTATCATTAACATATACGAGCTGTTGTATTTACTTCTTAATTAGGCCATTTTGAAATCCCACCTTTGTGTAAACCATACAATAACAGGATTAAGATGTTTTCAAAACTTTTTTTAAGAAAACCTAAGAAAATTTAGTATATTTATGACAAAAATAAATAACAATCACGGTGTCTATTGATTTTCATTGCAGAATCAATATGTTTACATTGAATATTTTTAACATGCCAACATTTTGTATATATCAATATTCCCTCAAAGCAAGAGGTACTAATATATTGGACATCATGTAGTTGCCTAGTTGGCAGAGTGCCATCTTACCAACATCAATTTATCCGTTTATTAGCCAGTACCTTTCTTAAATCTAAGATTTCATATCTTTTTATTTATGAACAGTTGTAATCTAATCTGGTCTCTGTATTATTAGTAAATGAAATGCTAGGTCATCACAATGAGCTGCAAAACATTATTACAAGCTATTCAAAGTATGTATCTGTATAATTTATGTTTTACTTGAACTGCTGCAAAAATAAATCACACTAATTATATATATATATACTGACATGGAGTTAAGAAAACAGAAACAGTTAACGAATGATATGGCTAGTCTAGATTCCAATGTATATCAGGCCAAAGAATTAAGTTACAGGGAAGGTTCACTGTAAGCCTGTTTTGGACCGTTTTTCAAGCACCCTTTGGGGTCATGCTATTTATCGAACTGTTAGTAACATGTATGAGGTGTCATATATTTATTCAGAGACATCGAACCATGCACCAGCAACACTTCATGCCCTACCATGTTGTAGGCAATATAAATACACAAATCCATAAACGGACATGACAGCACCCTCGCCGGGGCCACATCCGACTGCAGCTAGCACCTGCCAATATTTATTCCATGGTAAATCTACAAAGAAATGCGTTATATCTCCATTTTCCAACAAGATGAGTTTACCTCTGAATCGATGGATGACGATAATAGGTCTCTGGTGGAAGGAACAGTCAAGTCAACAGGACTTGGAATATTTTGACATGTTGCTTGACTCAAGTTTTGTGACTTTGACTTGGCAACTGAGCTTCTCTTGTTTTTCTTCCTCTTAAGTTTCTTGTCGTCTGACGCGCTCATGATTAAGATAATAAAACACTTTGACGAATCAAGATATTAATTCCTCGATCCCTTTACCAAAACATTGGATGCATGAAGAGCTACCACTAAAATATTTTGATAGGGCTCTCATCGCAGAAAACCAACATGGCGATACGTTGAGCAACATACCCAGAATTCCACAGGGCTGTCTATTCAGGGGAGGTAACCACTCCGGAAAAGATGGGGGAAAACATATGGAAAAAGTGTTAGAAAGATAGGAGTTAATGCCAAATTGAAAAGAATACATAGACTATAAATGTTACTGCGTGCAGATAGTAGTACACTGGAATAATTAAAGGTTAAATATAACATTTTTATTAGGAGATGTTCTATTATATATTCCCACTGCAATTATATTTTAGATCAACAAAATGCATTTTGAGATTTCGAATACGAGAGTCTGGGGGAACATTGCTCTTAGAGAAAAACGAGGAACGGCTCTCTGTTAATACTCACTGAAAAAAAATCTTGATTTTGGAGAGGGATAAATCGTGGCCGGTCATTCCTTGGGAGTCTCCGCTGGTTCACACCAATTAACATAAACGAGAGTAGTGCACATGTTCAAAATAAAAACTGTCGCATTTACATTGTAGTATGCACAGCATTCGTGATATTAGTAAGAGCTGTAGAGGTAATTAATGTTTGTAACTGAGCAATCACTGAAATCTCCTCTGAAAAAGATGTTACTTAATTTTAAGGAAGATATCTTAATAATGCAAATATTGCACGTTCACACAACATATTTCTGTAGACCTACATTTCAAATCTATGCTTGTTTTCTCATCCTTGTGTGTGAAGTATTGTTTAACGGTTCACCTCAGACATCGACCATTTCCCAGGTTATGTTTAAAATACAATTCAAATGGACTTTGAATCATGAATGTATGTTTGTGGCTATTCCCCAAACTTATTTATTTATTTATTTATTTATCCCTTGTCTATAACTGACCGCGGATCCGTGTCTCTGATATCCCCGCTATTCCTCACTACTGCGTTTTTGCGCTTTCCTGTCTGTCCTGTGTCTGAGTAGTTCCATCTGAATCAATGTTTGAAGTGAACAAGTTGTCAGTCCTGTGTCTGAGTAATTCCGTCTCTGTTACGTTTTATATTTTGCCTTCCTGTCTGTCCTCTGTCTGAGTAATTCCGTCTCTATAGCTGTTTGTATTGAACATTCCTGTCTGTCGTGTGTCTGAGTAATTCCGTCTATATAGCCGTTTGTATTGAATGATTCTTGTCTGTCCTGTGTGTGAGTAATTCCGTCTCTATTACTTTTTATATTGTACCTTCCTGTCTGTCCTGTGTCTGAGTAATTCCGTCTCTATAGTTGTTTGTATTGAACATTCCTGTCTATCCTGTGTCTGAGTAATTCCGTCTCTATAGTTGTTTGTATTGAACATTCCTGTCTATCCTGTGTCTGAGTAATTCCGTCTCTGTTACTTTTTATATTGTACCTTCCTGTCTGTCCTGTGTCTGAGTAATTCCGTCTCTATAGCTGTTTGTATTGAACATTCCTGTCTATCCTGTGTCTGAGTAATTCCGTCTCTGTTACTTTTTATATTGTACCTTCCTGTCTGTCGTGTATCGGAATAATTCCGTCTCTATCACTCTTGTCTGTCCTGTGTCTGAGTTCTTCCGCTTCCTTCACTATCTGTGTTTTACCTTAGTGTCAGTCCTGTGTCTGAGTTCTTACGCCTCCTTCACTATCTGTGTTATATCTTAGTGTCAGTCCTGTGTCTAAGTTCTTCCGCTTCCTTCGCCATCCGTGTTGTACCTAATTAGTGTCAGTCCTGTGTCTGAATCATTTGTCCTTTACCAGTATATGTATTGCGCCTTCCTGTCTGTCATGTGTCTGAGCAATTGCGCCTCTATTACAATTTGTGCTATGCATATCTCTCTCTGTCCTGTTGTTCCACCTGATACCGTAGTTGTTACGCTGGTTAAAATAACCCCATGGTTAGACTTCCAGGCCATAATAGATAAAAATTGTAAGCTACATCATCTAAAAAACTTGCGAAGAAAACGATGAAATCAAACCGTCTAGTCCCTTTCACACATTGACATTGTTGGAATATATATAAATATATATATATAGCAAAATAGACGAGTGTTACTTAAAACTTACTGTCGTTAGGCTTGAATTAGAATAGGGATTTGTAGAATGAAAAAAAACCTGTTCCATGAATAAGCTACTTTTCCACTTGTGTTGAAGTAGCCAGATATTGTTTTGTTCAACTGTGAATATTTGACCCCTCCTGTCGTATACAAGTCCATACAAAGGTTCATACCAAGGTTCATCTTCACATATTCACTTCCAAAATATCGCCGCGGTACAGGTCGTTGGGGAGTAATGGGATGGCTTACAATAGAAAACTGATTTTTTTTCTGCATGAGTGACCACCCATCCTTTATCTGCAGCCATCTGGTGTTCACGAGACAATGGGCAAGAATTAATTCTTTTCACACATGGCTATTTTTAATATCTTTAATTTACTGGAGTAACACCTTTTACTTGAAAAAAAGATTGAACGTCTGCTTTCTAATTTTACTTACACACACATATATATAATATAGTTGTAACTGATACATAGTTTTATGTACCAGTATATGTACGTTTTCTATCCTGTTAAATACACACTGCATTGCGACGACCTGGGGATTTGTCAGAGTCTAAATGAGTATATAGTATTATCAGAAATCTCAGGGCTAGATAAAAATGTCACTCCTTCATGGCGTAATGGATTGACGGACAGTTCTACAACCCCCCCCCCCCCCCCCCCCCCCAAAAAAAAAAAAAAAAAGAAAAAAAAACTTATAAAATATCCACGTACAACCAAAAACACACGTTTACTAAAGTGTGAATGGCACCAATTTCCCAGCAAAACGTCTGAAAAAATGCCAAGTTAGTATGACGTTCGCCTGGCGAGCTGCAGTGTTGCTTGCTTCTTGATCAATCTAAGTAATGTCATGTTGTCAAAATGACAACCAGATAGAACTGTCAACCACTAGGCATAATAGCGGACATTAAACACACATTTCCCCAGTAATGACATGATGGGGAACAGAAAACGTCTTCATAGTGTTAAGTTACCCTCATTTCCTTTAGCTTTCGACATAAAACAAGAAAATCGAATCCACCGTGACTTTTATAAAGGACTCCGTAGATTTTGAAAGCAGAATAGCAACTATCTAGAAACGGAAAATTTCTAAGCAACCCGAAATCATATTGTAAACTTTTTGGGAAGTATAGAAAGGTTTTTTTTATCTTGGTCTATCTGTGTCCGAGATAAAAATAAAATCGCGGAGAAATAATTAGAATCCGCCGTTCTATAAGTGGGAATACACTATTGCTGGTTGTGTAAATTTTGAAGACCGGCATATATATCCGACATGGAAACGACCTATAATTACTTCAGTTGAAGTTTTGCAATCAGATCAGTCGCTAAGCTTAACCAATGACTCTAGACTGTGCATTTTAGTAATTATGGTTCTGTCGGTAAGCTAACTACTGGTTTTAGATGTAGTAGACTTTAACAAGGTTCTGTCGGTAAGCTAACTACTGGTTTTAGATGTAGTAGACTTTAACAAGGTTCTGTCGGTAAGCTAACTACTGGTTCTAGACTGTAGTAGATTTTAACAAGGTTCTGTCGGTAATCTAACTACTGGTTCTAGATGAAGTAGATTTTAAAAAGGTTCTTACGGTAAGCTAACTGCTGGTTTTAGATGTAGTATATTTGAAAAGGGTTCTGTCGTTAATCTAACTACTGATTCTAGATGTAGTAGATTTTAACACGGTTCTGCACGTAAGCTAACTACTGGTTATAGACTGTAGTAGATTTTAACAAGGTTCTGTCGGTAAGGTAACTGCTGGTTCTAGATGAAGTAGATTTTAACAAGGTTCTGTCGGTAATCTAACTACTGGTTCTAGATGTAGTAGATTTTAAAAAGGTTCTGTCGGTAAGCTGACTACTGGTTCTAGACTGTAGTAGATTTTAACAAGGTTCTGTCGGTAAGTTAATCACTGGTTCGATATACATGTAGTAGATTTTAACAAAGTTCTGTCAGTAAGCTAACTGCTGGTTCTAGATGTAGTAGATTTTAACGGGGTTCTGTCGGTAAGGTAACTGCTGGGTCTAGACTGGAATGGATTTTGACAAGTTTCTGTCGGAAAACTGACCATCGGTTAGTTCACCTGTCCCGTGGGGCCAAGTGAACTTATGACATATGTTCGGACATCAAAGTTTCCTACAAATTGGTCTGAATTTTTGTTGGGGAAAGAGGACTCATGGGACGGGACCAAATAGAGGAAATAGAAAACAACCTCTTTATAATGTGTTTTCTTCAGCAGGAATGTCAGGATTCTGATCCAGTTTGGTCTGAAGCTTCCTTGCGGAAACGGGAATCAATTGGTCTCGGCATCCTATAGGGGAAATGGGGCTATTAAAAAACCCTTCCTCTTCAGTAGGAATGTCAGGATTCTGTCAGAATTTGGTCTGAAACATAATTGGATCAAGGGAAATTAGTTTTGTGTAAATCGTGGGTCTCGGCCGAAAGAGCAAGGTCACTTAAAGGGAACTGAGCAAATTCTTGAAGAGCATCCTTCTTCTGAAGGATATCAGGATTCTGTCCCTCTTTGCTCTGAAACATCCTTGGGTTAAGGGGAATTAATGTGAATTTTTGTAAAATGTTTTGTCAAAAGTGGAACTGAGCAAATTGTTAAGATACTTGTTCTTTTGATGGGCTAGGTCTGGACCCTTTGGGGCGGAAGGGCCAGGGTCCAAAATCTCTGATATAAACACTATAAATGCTGTTCATTTAGTTTAGATGAAGCAATTTCAGCAAACTAAATCAAAACAGCAAGTATTGTAGAGTTTATTATGTTTATCTTGGTAACCTTTCTACCTTTAGGGTACTGGCATAACTCAGTTTGTAGAAGATCATGTTTAAGAAGGAATTTCGATGTTTACAAACTTCTTGTATTTTTTGTGCAGGGGTTTAAGGCTGCATTAACTAAGGGCCATAACTCTAAGAGTCATGCGATCCAATATCAGCACCAAGGACCAATTAACGTAAAATCAGTAAGTATTAACGACTGTATGAGACCTGAATTTAGTTGTGAACATTTTCTAATGCCAAAGAATCAAATCAGGGTGAAAGATGATGAGATGCACAGACAGCAAAGCCTGAACACCAATCTCCTAATGTTATATGAATGACAAGTCTAATATCAGATCTTTAAATTACATAAATCAGTACATAAAATGCATGTAAGTTAGCCACGACAGGGCATTATATAGGTCAGCCAAACTAGACATGGAATTCAGCTGTTTATTGCTAAAAACAATATGAATACAGAGAAAGATAACATCTTTAATTAAAAACATAACAAAACAAGATTAAGATATAGTGTATATCATTAGCTTATATTATACACATGACTACCTAATACAGTATGCAGGAAGTATGTCATGGTTTTCAATTAAATATTAATAAATGACTCTTTCTTACAAGAAGAAGGATGTATATGTCTACCATTATCTATATGTGGCTATTGTTACATTCCAGTATAATTATGTCCTGAGGTAACACTGGCATTCTATAGAAGCACTGTAACACAATCAATTATCAAAATGAAAAATATGAAACAGATGTATATTTCACCATGTGACTCTGCCACATTCTGGCATATCTTGTCCCAATCTAACATAAATATGAGTTAAGTACAGGAAAAATATAATGGGAATCTTATCCTACATTTTGAATACATGGAAACTCAAATTTCTTTGGAGATTTAAACAAACTATATATACACATATTTACAGATAATATGTAAAAGTCTTTCACTCTCTCCAGAAAGAGTGGATGATCCAGAAAAAAGATACAGCCATGTATGTTATAGAAGGATGATTATTGATTTTAAATTAACTAAAGTAGACTGATCCAGAACATTGACATGTAATTATGAACTCCCCCTCCTCTCCATCTTATGCCTCATTTAGTTATGATGGAGGTGTATTTGCATGGCAAATAAATGAGGGAAGGGACATAACTCCGGCCATTGTCAATGGAATTTGCATCACAGAAATTAAAAAAAAAATTGATACAGGTGGCTAGTAAATTTGTATTAAGAAGATGTGTATTCTAAACCATACTGAAGATTTTATGCTTAATGGATAGGTAGGAAAGCTAATATATTTCATAAATATTATTAATGTTATTGGTGATCACAGATTTTTAGGACTGCCTTGATATCACAATTGATTTACTAAATGACACCTCATACTGAGGAACAGATTGTAAAAAAGAAAGTGAGGTAACAAACATGAACAATTAGATTATATTTTTTTCTTTAATTTAAGAGAATGAAATCTTGATATTCAAAATATAATTAAATATTTTGAGTAAAGTAAGGATTTTATTTTTGGATTTGGAGAGAGTTCAGAAAATCAATTGTTTTACATTTTACATTTGTTTTATATTCAAAAATAAAAAGATGTATTCACCCACAGGAAATTGCATCTTGAACCAGCGACCGATATACTGTATAAGTTTCATTACAAATTTATACTTTAAATCAGTACAACATGTGCAATGCAGTCTAGTCGTTTCAGAAGCAACTTTCTACCTGATGTTCAAATATCATGTGATCAAATCTTTGAATGTGAATGACCCACACTTTTTCTCAACACTCACAACATTTAACATTGTGTAAAAATATTGAAACATCAGTAAAAAAAACATATTATTTCCATACACAAATATATTTACATACAAATATATTTACATACACAAATATATTTCCATACACAAACATATTTACATACACAAATATATTTCCATACCCAAACATATTTACATACACAAACATATTTACATACACAAATATATTTCCATACACAAACATATTTACCTACACAACATGATGTTTTATATCTCAATTCATGATGTATACAAATATACCATAAATACTTCAGTACTTAGATTGTCTGAAGTGTGCTCTGCAGGCAGTAAATATGCTAAGTTTCTTCCCCAAACTTAAATACATCGACTATAAAAAATAATGGCACAAGGTGATAATATCAAGTTTTCCTAAGAAATGGTAAATGATTCATGGTATTTCATACAATAACACAATACATGTATACCAAAAATGATTCAAGAATTATTTCAGTTTTTGTTTCAATCACATAGTAAATTTTCCAACAATAAGTTTCTCACAAAACACATCTTAAAGTAAAATAAAAAAACCATAGATCTTTTTGACTGAAGCAACTTTAGGAATTGATTCACTTAATAGCTAGTTGAGCTTTTTAATGGAAAATTGCCATCTTCCATTTATGTGTATTTCTAGTCATAGGTCAGAGGTCAGACAGCTCAGAGAAAAGGAGACAGACAAGGCAACACTCTCATCAAATATTTCTATTGCAAAGAATTTTCCTGTATTTGAAGCAGTTTTGGTATGTGACATTCTTTTTTCTTTATTTACCAGCCAAATGATGTTCTATATGATGAATCTTTCACTAATCTAGAGAAGTATTGGTGCAACCTAAATTTCAAGATAAAGGACTGTAGTGAGTGTTAAACTCTCTACATATTTTTTATTTCAATACTAATACCCTTCAAAGGTGTGTAGTGAAAATAACATATGGCTACAGCCACAACATTGTCTAATATAATACATATATACAAATCATGTAAATAAATTTCCACTCACAGGTTTTTTGCATCCACATAGAAAATACATTTTCCCTACAGAATTTCAATGACTCCAAGTGTGAAATTTCAAATACTGGGTTAATTTGTCATCACCATAGCACTAAAGATGAATCATGATCATAAAAAGATGGGATGAATCTGCCGCAGTGTTAATTTTTTGCGACAAGTTGGACAACGTTTCTGGGTCTGGATGGCGCCTTGGATACACACATTACAGAAAATATGGCCACATGTAGTTGAGTTGAGTTGTCGACCATCCCTGGTTATCTACAAGAATCAACAAGAGTTGTAAAAGTGATGATATTGACTAGGGTACTTTTTTATTCTATAATCTTTTTTACCATCTGGTCACACTATTTTTGACCTTAGTGTACTTTGGATTACAGTGTAAAAAGTTGGTTGATTCCTTACAATGTTGTACACTATGTATCTATGTTAGTGCTGTTCACACTGGTCTTTTGTCTGATGAAGGTGACCATGCAGTCACTTAAGTGTCACACTCAAATCTTTTACTCGTGTTATACTCTATTCATTGAATATCCAACCATCTGATTTAATGGGATAAAAACAAGGTTACCTATCTCAGAAACAAAAGATTTATAGCACTTTTCTTTAATAAAGTGTAGTAATATCATACTATTTCTATGCTTTTGGTACATATTGTGTTAGCTAGAATGTAGGAAAGAGAGTTAAAATGCTGGTAATGAGCTCACTCGTTTATCACTATCCAGGCACACAGGACAAGTTATCTTCCTGCCCCCAGGCAAGGACGCCACAGAGTCATCTAGATCTGGGCTGAAAAGTAAAATACCAAAACTGTGAATAGCTTTAAGAACTGTGAACATTATGACGTCAAATATATCATCTGCAGAAATACTGGATTTTCCCTCTATCACTTCATTTACATAAAGAAACCTATATATATGCAGATTAATATTTGATAAATATCATCAGTATTTTGCCTAACTTAGTAAAAAATAATATCTTTCAAAAATTGCATTTCATCTTAATGAAGACTGTTTGATTCATCCATATCTCAGCCAGAAAAAGATTTATTTTTTTGTTTTAAAAATGTAGTCGATTTGACACAATCTGCCTCTATTCCTCAGGGTCAAACCATAAACTCGATAATTTATACATTCTATTTCATTTTAGTGTACCTGTATATCCTGTTTTATTATACACAACATGCAATATTTCATTATTCATATCTGAAATTTCCATGTTTTTCATTTTTATGATACACTGCCTAAAAGGGTAATATATTAGGAAGTACTCTAGTCTTACAATATCTCAGAGGATTACAAACTTGCATGGTTTGAAATATTTTACACACAAATTTGGATTCAGGTTTATTTATATCGGCCCAAGCAGTTACTCACTAAAAAATACTTTATCTTTCCACAAATAATCAATAATCATCATCAAAAAAAATAAAAAAAAAATTGTAAAATGAAAAAAAAAAAAAAAAATCTGATGAAGTCAAAACGTAGCATGTTAACATATAACTTGTCCTATCATATATGTTGTGTTACTTACAGAGCCCCCAAAACATCATCAATTTCATTTGTTTCTTCCATTAGGAGATCACCAGACAAGTTGAGAGCTCCTTCTTCACGCACCTGAAATCATTCAGTTCAGAAATTACATGCTGTGATAGGTCTAAAACGATCTTATTCAATCAAACTTCCATGGTCTTTCACAATTTTCTTTATATTTACCAAATTAATATTGGAGAAATAAATACCACTTACAAAAAGGACCGATTCATCTGCAGTGCTGTTGAAGGCTGGAGCTGCCACAGCAGTGGGACTGGTAAGGTCAATAAAGTCATTGCTTGTGTCATCTGTAAGGTCTATACAACTCCTGTTGGGACGAGTTGCCACTATCTGTACATCTGAAATAAGAAAATTAAAGGGATCTCTTTTAAATTAAATTCTATGATTTATAAAAAGTTTGTGAATTTACATAAACTAAACAAATATTTACCAGTTACTTTGAATCGTGTGAAGATGTCTGTTTTGAAGAAAATGAACTGAGCTTACAGTGCCACTATAAAGTCTGCAACAGACCCATTGTGTCAAAATCATTTTCAAGTTATTCCAAACTGGTCAAGAAACACATTACAATGGCACCATAAACCAACAGAAAACAAGAACATTGTAACACAATCTTATCACTTCAATGAATATTCACAGTAAGAGTACAGCAAATGAATTCTTTAACTGAAGTTTTGTTTGTACATGATTTGACAATATTTTAACACAATAGAAAAAATCAAACAGTCTGATGCAGAATTCAAACTAATCATTGAACCAAAGAGAAGCTACTTTTTTTATTGATGTATGAGATGAGAGATACAAAAAAGCAAAGTGTGAGGTCCAAAGGTCACGAGGTTTAAACATAAAACAAGATGTTAAAAGTTTTAAATTAAATCATAATCAAACAGGAGAGATGACCATAAGGATAACAAGTTGTCAACTAATCCTGTGTGGAGTATATCAGTAACTTTGATAATTCAATCAAACGTTTGTATGTTTTGGTTTACATGATGGAGTTAGAGTTGTTAATATCAGTATAGTGAATATCAGCTGGTCTTTTCTTACAAAAACCTAAACAAATTCTACAATCATTGAATGAATTCAACATCAGTTGACAAATTATTCAACAACCATAATTATGGATGTCCAGCAACAAATGTTTTTTGGTCTTCTCTCACAGTAACAACTCAATTCGCACAATACCTGTATGTTTACTTTGTCAGGCAAAAATAATGAACAGTCAATCGTAGACTTAGTAATGGTCATCTTTTAAAATACAAGATACTTCTTGGATCTGCATTGTTCAATGTTCTGCAGCTTATGAAGAGAAGACTTTAATGAAATTTTATTTAAGTGAACTTGAAAATCCTTTACCCCTGCATGCTAATGGACAAATTATAAGACATTTAGAAAAGTCATTCAGAGAACTGATCTTTTCTTTTGAACTTGAAAGAGTCATTAGGTTATCCATTCAAACAAAATTTCATCTTTTATCAAAGCACGCTACAATGGCCAAATATTTTCACAACTTAACTCCTAAAGAGGTTCTTTAAATGAAAAAGTTGATGCTGGTCATATTGTGCACAGGTGAATTATATAAATGAAATAAGGAAAATGCATCAATCTGTGCTAAGCTAATCAACCAGGCAGCTTGCTATTGGTTCAAGTGCTACTAAGTGCATTATGCAAAATCATTTCACAATATACCATTGGAGTCCTGCTCTTCATTTGTTGTAAGTATCACCCGTGAATGTATTGGTCTTCTGCTAGATACCACCTCTCTCCTTCTCAGGCGGCGACGAGCACGGGACTGTAACATATAAAAGAACGAAAATATGAATATCATACATGTAAATACATCATTCTGGCTCCTGAACTGTGAAGCAAAAGTAATTTCCCTGTGCTATAAAATGAACATGTTGATACAGAAATTTCATTTTATACTCAGAGAATAACATATAAGATTTAATACAACTCTTAGAAATGAAGGAAGTTAATTCAAATTGCTATTTATTCCCCAACTTTTTCTTTTCCACAAATTATAGTATTTTTGTAAGTTATCATAAAATTTCTAACCCATACCTCTCCCATCATTATCACTTTCTACAGCTCACTTTTTTAAAGTGACTTCCATGTTTGCAGAAAATGTTGGAGATGCTAGAAGTATTCCTGTGGCATTACAGCACTTTTCCAATTTTCTTCTTGATGTGATGGATGTCATCTTGAGTGTGGAGGCCCCAGGCAGTACTGGCATACTTTACTTAAATGTGATATATGCCAGAGACTATATCTTGGTCGAGGAAATCTGTGAGTTCCCTTGAAATAGCCCAGTCTCTTGTTTGCATTGCTAGTAATTTTATGGGTGAGAATCCCATTTCATGTTGCTTGAGATTGTGATGCCAATGAAGACTGCTGATTGGATTTCTTTGAAGTAGTGGTCATGTATGTGGTTATTGCACCCATCTTCATACACCATTGATCCTCCTGTTTTCCAGCTTTTCTAGATCACTTTGTATTATGGCCTTTAATTACTATGCTGCTTTCTGTGGTAATGGTGAGGTGGGCAATAGCGTCATTGACAAAAACCAGACAACAGATGCCATGCAGGTCATTAATACAGAAGAGTATGACACATGGTCAGAGAACTGATCTGTATGGCTCTCCCATGTCAAAACTCACAAGTGTCTATGTTTCCTGTTATATGACAACTACCTGTGAATATCCCAGGAGCCAGTTCTGGATAAAAGTGTTGATCTTACCCTGGATGCTGCCCTAACCATGGACCTTATAGACATGAGAAGGCTGTGATTTATCATGTCAAAGACCTTAGCGAAATCCATGAAAAGGACATTTGTCTGATAGCTGGCATGGAGGTTGTTTGTAAGATCATCCATAAAATTAATGTGTTTGGTTTCAAATAAACTTCCAGAAACCGCTGTAAGTCACAGGGGATATGTTGTTTTCTCCACGCTGTAGGGATGATGATGTGCTCCATTACTCTGTAGCAAAGTGATGTATTGGGAAATTGGCCTGTAACTGGTTGCAGTGTATCTCTGCCTTTCTTGAAAACAACTGAGGGATACTTCCGCAATGTGCTGGTCATTCGAAAAAATATCCATTCTAAGAGACTTAACAACAAGAAGTTTAAGCAATGGAGCTGTTTGTATATTTTCTATCAATATTTGCATCTCTTCAGCAACATCTTTTGTTGGACATGATTTCTTTAAATAGAGTGTTTTTGTTATTCTTAAACCCATTTAAAAAAGAAAAATGGAAGCCAAGAAATCATCAACATTTTAAGAGTGATTGTTGCCCCTGTAAGTTTGAGGATCATCAACAGAAGCGAAAACCAATAAAATATACAGGACCCCAGAAACGTAAAACTTAGTGATACTATATGAATGGGTGCACCCTTTATATAACAACACATTTTTGGAGTTCTATAGCTTTTGCTTATCTTTAAACCTCTTTTGATTATCATGTACAATTTTGTTCACAGTTAAATAAACAGTGTTTTTTTTTTTTTTGACGAATTTCGATGACTTCTAAACTTCCGAGATCGTCATTTGTTTGAAGGTTCAAAAACCACGAAAAACGTTTTGAAACCAAAATTGAAAATAATGGTTGCAATCTGCAATCAAGCAAGAACAAGCCTAATGAACAGCCTATCAGCGGACAGGTTATCGACGTCTCGACTTTCCTAGGGTAACACCGCCTTACATTTACTGGGTTAACTACACATTTTGAAAAGATGGCCAGTCAGTTTTAAATGGAAATTTGGTCTAGCAGTTTCTTATTTGAAACGATACATAAAGTATTTTTTATCTTTAATTTAATTTCTGGTTAATTTAATGATTTTAAAACCACAAATGTGGTGTAAATTACACTTCTGTGACATAACAAGATTATTATTACTTACCCTGTCATCTCTTACTCTTGAAGCCATCTTGCATTGACGAAATTGAGAAACAAGGGGAGATAAATCAATGTTATTAGAACTCTTCAGTTAAGAAGTTAATAAATGTGTACACTTCCGAAAATTGACAGAAAAAGCAGCTGACGACAAGAGTGGATGCATTTTCCATCGTTAGAACACAGATGATGTCTTCTTGTCTTGGATGCTCACATAGAATCAGTTGACTGTTAACGATTGATTTGCTTAGGGCTTTTTCTGCTTAATTCATTGTGAAGGAGAGTCATGGAAGTGTATCATACAGAGGACCATTACATACTGCACGATGGGGAATTCAGTCTCTGGTGTGACCGTGCTCGTGGTACACTCGAACCTAAGAAGGGTATCCTTGCCGTTTCCTTTTCTTGCAACCAATCATTTATTGAAATATTAAGTGATATGGATAGCTATTCTGTTCTGCTGTTTCTCACTCTAATTGAACGCAGACACATTAATAATTTATGCACACATATATTAAAAACTGACAAAATAGCAGAAGGATTTTAATATTGTTTATATTGCCAGTTAATTATTTTAAGTAAGAAGTAGTATATGTATAAATAAAGATATACTTTATACAGTGATTTAATAGAGAATTAATGTAATTGTGTTGTTTTTGTTTAAATTCCTTTTAGAAATTACAGAATTTTACCTCCAGTAATTTCACTGTAGAAATATGTTTCAACAATGGTCATGTACTATGTGTATTTATGACATCTATGATAATGAAATACTACTTATAATTTATCTTTTCTATGCATCTTTTAGAATATATCTGACAACTTCTGTTTGCAATTGATATATCTGAGTACTTTTTTTTTGGAAAAAAAATGATTTAAGATTTTCAATAAAAATTGAACAATTTAAGTGATATATGATCAGGGTTTTCCATAAGAGCCGGTCGCCGGCCAATTTGACTGGCTACCTTGATCATTTGGCCATCAACAACACCAATCCAGTTCAGTAATAATGTTCCGTACGAGACTACATGTACACGGTAGGCCAGCCTCCTACTTTCACTATACAGCCTACTACTAACAAAATTATGGAAAACCCTGTATGATTATTATACAGAGGTACATTCACAACATTTAAGGACATTGTGAAGGAGGTGATGAAATGGGAGACAAAACTGAATTCAAAGTATTTTATATAATTATGATAGAAAATATATAGACAATTGTTGATTGAAAGGAGGCCTTTAGCCTTGAAATAGAGTGTGGAAAATTTTCTTGAATTTTCAGGTCATTTCTTACAAGCAAGGGTATAATCTATTTATTCTGTCACCATTTTAAAAAGGAAATAAATAGTTTCTCAATGTACTTTGATTGTTTAGGTTTGGACTTGTGTTCTGCCTGGAATCCTGTGTGTATAGGCTGTGTCTATGGTGTTATTGGAAAGTTAATCATTCATCCAGGTAACACATTTAATTTAATATGATATATTACAAAGCTACTCTCTAATTATGATGTATAAGCTGTTGCCTTCTATTTGAGCTAAATCAGAAAAGTAAGATGTGATTAGACTGAAATATTATTGATTATTGTAATTATCTTAATTATTTTTCATGCTTAATCATTGATGTATTTTTATAATTTCATAGATTCAGATCCCAGACTGATTCTTATTCGGAAAAGAAGTTTGGTTGGTAAACTAAATGGTGTTCATGAGGTTTATAAGATTGACAAAGTCACTGTCCTTCCTTTGTCTACAGCAGAACCAGTGGAGCTTGACCTTGGGGTTAGTTGTCTTTGACAGAGTTTAAAACTACTGCATGGTGCTATGAATTTCCTGGATCAAAGTGTCATGGATTTATTACAAAAAAAAGTTTCAGGAGTTCAATTTAATGCAAAACTACAAAAAGCAAGTACTGATGTAGTCACATTAAATAAGATTTTGTCAGAAAACTAGCACAGTTCAGGGTGCATTTTCAGCACACCATCATCAGATTGTAAACTGATCAAATTACTCAGCATCCATGGTTGATTGTCTGTCCTCTATCCTTTGTCAGTCCTTAAACAATTTTGACTATCTTTATTTTCTGAATACTAGATGGATTTGTCTCAAATTTCATGAGAAAAATCCCCTTATTATCACTATTTCTTGAGAAGTTCTGTTATTAATGCTTTTATATATACATTATGTCTTTTGGTCTCTAGTTATGGCCTTGTAATTTTGGGATTGATACAAAAATTCTCAATAGCTGAGAGATGGCCACATATTTTTTGAGAAGCACAGAATGGATCTTCTGAAATTTCACATTTAGGTTCTCCTTGGTCTCTAGTTGTGCTCTTTTGACTTTGGGACTGATAAAAAAACAATGGCTGATAGATGGCCATCTTGAATGTTGACAATGAACTTTGGTATTATTACTTAATTAAAAGTGCAAAAATGGATCTTTGTCTAATTTTATATGTGAATTCCTCTTGGTCCTTTATCAAATGGACGTTTCTCAAATTTTGTATGTAGATTTCTCACGATCCCTAGTTGTGCTATTTTGATTTTGGAATTGTTCAGAAAACAAAACAAGTGATAGCCAAACCAGAAAAGAATAATTGATAGCAAAACAGAAGAAAGAAGAGAAAAGATGGCAAAGAGTCTAACTTTTAAAGAACAAATAATGATCAGGCTAATGGTGTTGTTGCTAAGGTCCTTTAGGATCTTTTGTTTAAGACATTAAATATGGTATGTGAAATAATGAGGTTATTAACAGTAAATAAATGGGTGTTCTGGAACCAAAAGTAGGATGTAAGATGTGTAGATGCTTAAGATTAAACATTAACAATTACTCAAACAAAATTTTACACATACTGCAAATTACACATGTTACATTCAATGTGATTTCAAAATGTTCACAACTGAAAAAGGCATATTTGTATAAAATTTGATTATGTAAAATATATTGCATTATTTTCATGTGTAGTTGTGTAAGCTGCACCATTTTGGGATGAAAAGGACTCAGAGGATTACCCAACAGGCAGAAGGAAAGCAACAGGCTTTACAGAAAACATGGAAAACTATTAAAAGTGCTGCTGAAAATGTCAAACCAAAAAAGGTGAGGTACTTCCAATGGCTATTAATCAAACATGGCAATAGTTTTTGTGATGAAAAAGTAAATGACAACAATGATGGCAATGTTGATGTGCACTGTGTGAGAAATGACCATTACTTCTTCATGGCATATGTTACCCTCATCAAAAATTGGCTTATAAGTATAATGAACCAAGTCCTTCAACATGATTTGTACAGGACTTTTGGTCATTATTCCAAGAAAAATGATTTCAGTGTAGGATGAAAATAAGAGTAATTTTGAAGTTTTACCTATTCATGGTGTGTATTTGCCATTAAATAGTTTTGTAAAACTATATAATTTGTTGAGGGAAAAAAAACCAGTTCATTTTTGAAAAGAAGCTGTGAAAGTGGATGATGCTAAACATCCCTAACAAAGAAGTAAAACTAACACATAATTGCTTGTTTTTCTTGTTCAACAGTTCAAATGAACTAAAGATTAATTGTTGTTTTGAATGATCTTTTATTTTTGTTAATGATGTTTAATAATTTTGTTTCCAGAAAGAGTTAAAAGACAGAGACAAGTTTGTCAAGAGAATTGTTGATGTAAGTATTAGATTAATTAAAAAATTGATGTAGCAGTCATCATGGACTGAAAACAGGAAATACTACTATGTTAGTAGGGTAGTGAAAAGTGTTCCTGATGGTCAAACACTGCATTCTTGCAAACTCTCCCTATCAAAGAGGGAGACTGTTTTTGGACTCTTTATTTTGCTGTTTTCAACAAATGAATTTTCTGAACTATTTTTATGTTCTAAGATCTCACGACTTCAATTGAACGAACAATTCAAAAGATGTCATTTACAAGTGTTATTTATTTACTGGAGGGTATAAACACTTATGTTATTAATGCTTTTATTTCTGAGCAAATTAAATTTGCCTCAGGAAAATTTTAAAAAGCTGTCGAGTTTGAAGTTCAATTTGGTATTTCTTCTAGTTATTTGTTTTGTATTGGTTAAACAGTGTACCTTAAGTGATAAGAAAAAGGAGATGGATATTAGATTTTCATTTTGTTGAAAGTCCAAAAGAAATCTCTTACAATGGAATCTACCTTGATACCTTATTTTAACTTAGGTACTGAAGATATTATGATACAAAATGTAACTGAAACAGACGTTAGTTAATATCTAACAACTGTAATTTGTCTTTCAAAGTATTTTTGATTTTAAGGCAAAATATACATTCTTCCTTCATGATTAATTTACTTATTTGAACCTTTATAAGACCATTGATGATAGATTTAAATTTTGCTTTTTCAATTTCTCTTTGTTTTTCACCTCCATTTTACTATCTTAATAGTGATACATCTTCTCCAGTTATATCTATGATTTCTTCTTGAAAACTTAACATAGAAGAGTGAATCAAGTTTAGTCTTTTTTGTCCCACTGCAATACACCTACTGTCAACAATTCTTGAGATTGCTAATTATTGAGAAGTATCCAATGGTTCGTTTTCAAATTTCAAATGTCACTGCCCATTGGTCCCTTTTGTTACCATTTTGATTTTTGGACTGATCAGAAAAGCAAAATGGCTGATAGGAGGTAATTTTGGATTTTAAATATTTATCACTGTTTCTTGAAATGGTCTGGATGAATATTTCTGTAGATTTCCCTTGGTCCCAGGTTATACTCAGTATTCCGAATCCATCTTGGATTGTATTTTTGATTAATATCCTCAAATTAAAGAGACACTTCGGTCTTTCATCTCAATTTCTTATCATTGTAAATCTTCTCCAGCCATCTTATATCTTAACTATGGATGAACACTTTTCTAATTTCCAAGTTTCAGATCCACAAATGAAAAAAACTACTTATTACAAGTGCTTATTGATAGATATCTAAGTCTTGACTGTGACATTACATGCTGTGTCAAGATGTTTCCAAACACATTTTTCTACATTATGAATAATTGATCTATTTCTTGTCTTTAGTCACTACTATTTCACCCCCAGTGGAGAAGTTGACCTCTGCCAGAGTAATGAATTACCTTGACCCTTGGTCATGCTATGTATTGTCTTTGAATAAGGTCTTCATTTTTTGATGCCCACACCTTGTTCAACAGAACAAGAGATGAAACTGTATTCATGGGAGTGTAAATACATTCTAGATCACAAGGCAATGATATGACATCAATTTGGTGCCATGTTGTCTGCATTACTTCAACACTTTGCATGTTGCTAAAGATAATTCTGTAGTTTTTACATTTTTTATCAGGATTATGATTTTCAGGAAGTTCTTCCAGTAAATCAGTGTTTAGGGATACTGACCTTTATAAATTGATGAAACAGACACAACTGTAAATATAACTATTGAAATCAGAATGTGTTATTGTCAATATGAATGCAAGTAATTAATCATTGTGTCAATTAATGTATGCCATACTGTTTATCTGTAACCCAGATTGCATTCATACTGACAATAAATACAATCTAACAACCATACAAAGGTTAACTGATATACACGTTTCTGTTTTTGCCTTATAACTTTCAATATACACTTTTCAATAATATGTTTCTGTTTTTGTAAAAAAGATAGACTAGATGACAGTTTTACAATCCTTAAAGGATAACTATCTGTTGTATTCCTTGATAACTACTATTGTCTACACAGGAGGTACTGAAGATGTACAACGACAGTGAATCCTTTTACTACTGTGAAACATACGATTTGTCAAACAGTGTGGAACGTCAACATCAGGAAAAGTATAATCAATCCCAGCCGATGTGGAAGAGAACAGATCCACGATTCTTCTGGAACAGTCACCTTGTCACAGAACTTGTCAACATGCAAGCTAGTGAAGAGGTAATATATCATTTGTTAGTGATTTTATTTAGTTAGGAAAACATTATCGACCACATTCATGTGGACATATTTGATAAATTGAACACAATTTGCTTAACAGAATATAAAACAGGTACATTTAAAAGATATACAAGTTAAGGCCATGTGTTGTTTCTTTTCAAAATAAATTTGTTAGCCATAATAATTCCCTAACAAACTAACTTACTTTGATCAATAAACCTTGTGCTGTGTTTTCTTTTGTGTAACTTGACAGACCTTATACTGAGCTCACTTGTGTAGTTTGACAAACCTTGTACTGAGCACTCACTCATGTAACTTGACAAACCTTGTACTGAGCACTCACTCATGTAACTTGACAAACGTTGCACTGAGCTCTCTTGTGTAAGTGACAACCTTGTACTGAGCACTCACTCATGTAACTTGACAAACCTTGTACTGAGCACTCACTCATGTAACTTGACAAACCTTGTACTGAGCACTCACTCATGTAACTTGACAAACCTTGTAATGAGCACTCACTCATGTAACTTGACAAACCTTGCACTGAGCTCTCTTGTGTAAGTGACAAACCTTGTATTGAGCTCTGTCTGTTTAGCTTGACATACCTTATGCTTAGTCCTCTTGTATGCAAGTTGCCTATTCTTGTACTGAGCTCTCCTATTCTAAGTTGGCAGACCTTGAACTAAGTTCTCACATGTGTTGTGTGTAACTTAAGTTTTAATTTGTGAAACTTGACAGACAATGTACTAAGCCCTCTTGTGTGTACCTTGAAAGACCTTTTACTGAGCACTCGCTTGTCTAGCTTGACAGACCTTGTACTGAGCTCTCTTATGTGTAACTTGACAGACCTTGTACTGAGCATCACCTGAGTATCTTGACAGACTTGTTACTGTGTTTTCTCTTGTGTATCTTGGTAGACATTTTACTAATCTTTCTTATTTGTATCTTGACAGACCTGTAAGGGTAACCTCACAGACCTTACACTCTCGTGTAACTTGACAGATCTTGTACTGAGCTCTGTCTTGTTAGCTTGACATACCTTGGACTTAGTCCTCTTGTATAAAAGCCTTTTCTTGTACTGAGTTTTCTTATTCTAAGTTGGCATACCTTAAACTGAGTTTTCACTTGTGTTTTGTGTAACCTCACAGTCCATTGACTGAGCTCTCACTTGTGTTGTGTGTAACCTCACAGTCCTTTGACTGAGCTCTCACTTGTGTTTTGTGTAACCTCACAGTCCATTGACTGAGCTCTCACTTGTGTTTTGTGTAACCTCACAGTCCTTTGACTGAGCTCTCACTTGTGTTTTGTGTAACCTCACAGTCCATTGACTGAGCTCTCACTTGTGTTGTGTGTAACCTCACAGTCCTTTGACTGAGCTCTCACTTGTGTTTTGTGTAACCTCACAGTCCTTTGACTGAGCTCTCACTTGTGTTGTGTGTAACCTCACAGTCCTTTGACTGAGCTCTCACTTGTGTTGTGTGTAACCTCACAGTCCTTTGACTGAGCTCTCACTTGTGTTGTGTGTAACCTCACAGTCCTTTGACTGAGCTCTCACCTGTGTTGTGTGTAACCTCACAGTCCTTTGACTGAGCTCTCACTTGTGTTTTGTGTAACCTCACAGTCCATTGACTGAGCTCTCACTTGTGTTGTGTGTAACCTCACAGTCCTTTGACTGAGCTCTCACTTGTGTTGTGTGTAACCTCACAGTCCTTTGGCTGAGCTCTCACTTGTGTTGTGTGTAACCTCACAGTCCTTTGACTGAGCTCTCACTTGTGTTTTGTGTAACCTCACAGTCCTTTGACTGAGCTCTCACTTGTGTTGTGTGTAACCTCACAGTCCTTTGACTGAGCTCTCACTTGTGTTGTGTGTAACTTAAATTGACATAGCATAGACTTTGTTATCTTGTGTAATCTGACAGACTTTGTGCTGATTTACTTCACATATCTTTTAAATTTGTGCTCTTTGTTCTGACTTCAAGGAGCTATGTATCATTTTCTCACTTATCACCTTGTGTATTGTGTACCAAACTTTCCATTGTGTATTACAGGAAGTAGAGCTGGCCAGCCACTGGATAACTCCCATCATCCAAGGATTCTTTCAAATTGAGAAATGTACCATGGAGTTCACTGATTTAGGGTCAAGCCCTGCGGATCAAATAGCACTGCCAGACTTTGGAAACACCAAGAACAAGGGCCCACTTTACTTCAACTTAGGCATTATCTCACGAAGGAGTATTCATAGGGCAGGTAGGTGTCTACAGAGTTGGTAGGTAGTGAAAACATGTTATATGTAACAGGAGTATCTATAGAGTGGGTAGTGTTATGTTATCTGTTACAGGAGTATCTACAGAGTGGGTAGTGTTATCATGTTATCTGTAACAGGAGTATCTACAGAGTGGGTAGTGTTATAATGTTATCTGTTACAGTAGTATCTACAGAGTGGGTAGTGTTATCATGTTATCTGTAACAGAAATATCTACAGAGTGGGTAGTGTTATAATGTTATCTGTAACAGGAGTATCTACAGAGTGGATAGTGTTATAATGTTATCTGTAACAGAAATATCTACAGAGTGGGTAGTGTTATCATGTTATCTGTAACAGGAGTATCTACAGAGTGGGTAGTGTTATCATGTTATCTGTAACAGGAGTATCTACAGAGTGGGTAGTGTTATCATGTTATCTGTAACAGGAGTATCTACAGAGTGGGTAGTGTTATAATGTTATCTGTAACAGGAGTATCTACAGAGTGGGTAGTGTTATAATGTTATCTGTTACAGAAGTATCTACAGAGTGGGTAGTGTTATCATGTTATCTGTAACAGGAGTATCTACAGAGTGGGTAGTGTTATCATGTTATCTGTAACAGGAGTATCTACAGAGTGGGTAGTGTTATCATGTTATCTGTAACAGGAGTATCTACAGAGTGGGTAGTGTTATCATGTTATCTGTAACAGGAGTATCTACAGAGTGGGTAGTGTTATCATGTTATCTGTAACAGGAGTATCTACAGAGTGGGTAGTGTTATCATGTTATCTGTAACAGGAGTATCTACAGAGTGGGTAGTGTTATAATGTTATCTGTAACAGGAGTATCTACAGAGTGGGTAGTGTTATCATGTTATCTGTTACAGGAGTATCTACAGAGTGGGTAGTGTTATCATGTTATCTGTAACAGAAATATCTACAGAGTGGGTAGTGTTATAATGTTATCTGTTACAGGAGTATCTACAGAGTGGGTAGTGTTATAATGTTATCTGTTACAGGGTATCAATGGAGCTGGTAGTTTAATCATGTTGTCTGTGACAGGGGTATTTATGGAGATAGTAGTTTAATCCTTATCTGTGACAGGGGTATCTATGGACCTGGTTGTTTAATCATGTTGTTTGTGACAGGGGTATCAATGGAGCTGGTATTTCAATAATTATCTGTATCAATCTTTTGCAGAGTGAGTGTTATTTTCCCAGCTTATTTTTTTACAATACTTGATTCATGTCATATTCAGAATAAAAAGTCTTTGAATTTCAATGCTCTGATGATATTTAACTATATCATTATCACAGGAACAAGATCAAAAAAGCGTGGGCTTGAGGAAAGTGGAGCGTGTGCCAACTACGTGGAGACTGAACAGGTTAGTTACTTGTACTGCTATTTTATTGTGAATCATCTGGTTGGATCACAATGGTGTTCGTTGGTAAAATCTGACAAAGTATTTGTGACCAGACTTCTGATCGATAACAATTCATTATTCATCGGAGTGAAGGGTAAGTGAGTGTGTGCCAGGGTGTAGGATCTACTGTCTATGGCCTCTGTCATGTAGCATGTTGAATTTGCTCAAATGTTTGAATAACAAAGTGACTCAGAGTCTTGATAGTTTGACAGCATATGTTCAAATTATCTGCCTTGTTTCATTTTCAATATCATAGGGTTCAGATCTTCTGAATATTTGGCATGTAGTATGTTTGGACGATTTATCTCAGTTAGTACAAGAGAATGACCTTGACCCGTTTTCAATGTCCCGTTGGTATATTACCGTATTTATGTTACAATAAACTCTTGCCTGTTAATAAATCCAACCATTGACTTTGACTTAGAAGTTTTATGTTGGGGAGTTAAGATAGACACCATTATGACAGAGATAATGATGAGCTGCTACATGTAGTGATGTAGTTTAGGGAGAGCATCATTTACAGTTGCCTATTAGAGTTAACAGTTAACAGTGGGAGCTGGTTTGAATTGGTGACCTATGACCCTAATACACTGTGATGATAACTTCAGCGAGACCTTCTGTTGATTGACTGGCTAAGATAAGCTGAACTTGGTCAACAGGTCAAAAATGCTTTGATCATATTAATTATGGAATCAAAGCAAAATTAGATAACCTGTATTTAGTTTGTAATTCTAAAAACACAGAATTTAACTCTGTAAACAAGTGGTGATTTATTATAAAATCGTCATTAAATCAGAAATGAAAATTGTTGCCTGGAATTTTCAATCTCAATTTTTAGTACAACATGAAAAAACTGATGGTCAAAGAGCCAAATTCATTTCCAACCAAACATTGTACCAGGTTTTCTGTTAGATAATCCACTGTGTTGTTAATGGTATATATAATGTAGAAATAATACTTATAGACATTCCTTCATTTTCTCAGTCAGTTTGTCATTATTTTCCTGTTATGATACATGTAATAATACAGACGTATGTAGCTTTATTGTAACACATATGCACATTAAAAATAAGAGTTATCTCTCTTCTGCCTGGGCCTCACCCTCATCTGGTCCTAATGTAATGTTTTCTCCTCTTGATTGCTCTGATAGAATGAATATGTTAGAATTATCTAAGCACAAAATTTAGCAAAGTACTTGTTTTTAGTCTTTTATTTAACAAGATTAACAATTAGTTTCTTGGGGGATCAATTTTCGTTAAAATGTTCCTACTGGTTTGTCTTGGCTCTCTCTCATACACAACTTGTCATTGTAACTTCATACTCTGGTTATGGGTTCACCTTAGTAAGGTGGTATGTCATGTATTAAAAGTAGATCATTCTCATCAACCTTTTCACCTTTGACCTACATCAAATGAAAATTTCGTCTGGGTTTTCTCTCACACACAATTTGTCACTGTAACTTCATACTCCGGTTATGGGTTCATCCTAGTAAGGTGATATGCCATGTATCAAAAGTAGGTTACTCTGATTTACATTTTGACCTAAATTAAAGAAAACATTTGTGTCGGCCCTATCTCCTTCACTACTCACCACTGGAACTTCATACTTTGGGTATTGGTTGATTTAGGTGAGACAGTGTGCCATATATTACAAGTAGGTCACTCTGACCAGCACTTTGACCTTTGACCTTTGACCTCTAGCTCCTACGTTTATCTCACTGGAACTTTGTATCCAATACCTACCCTGATCAGGAGGACCATATTTAACATTATGTTTTAATTATCACCTGACAAGAGAAAACCATACAAAGTAATCGTTTCACCAAAGCGAGTAAGGCTTAAAAGTTACAAAATATGCTATTATGAGTCATACGAAATGTAAATATTTATGTAGTTTTATTTTAAGAGATAATTTATCAGGTCTTACAACTTCCAGACTGACCAATAATAAGCACAAGTGTCCAGGTGTGTAGTCAGTGGCAGGCAATATATGTGTACATCTTTCTTCTGAAGTAAAATCACATCATTTTTCTCTACTTTCCACTTCATCAAAAAACTTACTCTATAAAATTTTGTTCTGTATTCATTAACTAGGCCATATGTAGAACATACAAAAATATTAAGGATGAATGTAAGACTAGTATAAATTCATACTGGGATCTACCAGAAAGGGAAAAATCATGAAAATTTAAACAAAAATATGGACCAAATCAGTGTCCAGGGTGGTTATGGATGGTTACGTTTTCTTTGATTTAGCTGACTGAGCATAAGCCTATGGTGTGTCAACATGTGAAGTATACCACAGGATCAGATGTTCAATATGAAACATCAAAATGTTCTATATGTGAAATATAGCCATTATACTTTAAGAGAGCTGGAATTTTATATATGAATTTTATATCTATTAATCCTGCTATTTTTAATATATTATGATAGCTATATTTTACATATAGAACGTCTGATTCCCGTATACATAGTTATGTTACGCTAGCCCAATGTTGTCAGGGTTGATTCTCCCGAGTGTCTCAAGTCAACTGCAACCATACATCCCATTAAATGTGACATGTGTTCTAGGTTGTGCTTGAAAGCTGCTTTGTGATTAGCTTTACAGTTATGAGGCTCTCCGTAGGGAAATCAGACTCAACGTTTTCTTTAAATTTCATTAGATTACTAATTGCTGCAAATAAATAAAAGTCATGTGCATAAAAAGTAACATAAATATTTTTAATTATTTTAAGCATCATCTTTAATTGGTGCTTTTGTAAAGCATTGTAATCCTGGTATGGTACAGAACAGATTTAGATTTGGTCATGTAAACTTTGTTCACATCTGCAAACAAACCCTTCCTAAACAGACCAAATGTTCATGTCCCATGTATGGCCAGATTTGAGAAGTTCCCACAGAATGAAAGAAAGAAAAATAATAAAAAAGAAGAAAATAAAGGGACAATGAAGACAAAATGGAAAATGGATAAAAAAACATCATTGCAATTCAACAATTTTTTATTGACAAAATCTTATAGTCAGTGTGGATAAAAATAGTAGGCAACATCTATACGAATTCTCTCAGTGACCAGAGTAGACTGTACTGTTACTTAATAAATTCAAGATAATTTTTTAGTATATTGCAAATGAAAAATTGACACACATATATATATCAGGTCACAAAAACTGAGTAAAGATAGATCATACAGTGTAATAGGAGTAGGCTGATGTGGCTTGCATATCATGTTAAATACAGTCTCTTTCACTCAGCTGACAGAGCATGCTTCTTTGGCTCAGTTGGAACAGTTGGTCAGTTATTACACTAGAGACCTGGGTTCGATTCCTATTCGGGGCACTCGACAGGAATGTGTATTTCCCCCGTTCTTTTATACATAGCAAATGAAAGGAGGTAACTTTCATTTCATACCTCATAGACTCCAAACTTATAAAGCAAACATGCAGATAAAATTATTATTAAAAATACATAATACAATAGGGAACAGATTTGGACCTAAAGTCCTTGTGCATGTTACTGCATGGTCACAACTGTAAACACTGATGTCAATGGAACCAAAATTTCATTTCAATGATTATTATATGTAGGTGAATGAAGTGAACAGCCATATTTTTCCAGTATGCTCCATGTTTTTCATTAATGGTGGGATTTTCCATTAAAAAAAGTTGAACAGCTTCCATAAGGATTTTTTTTGTACCGATGAGTCCATCACAAGCAAGAAAGCCTTGGAAAAGATTCATATCAATGTGATAATGATCATCATAGTTATAAAGAGCAGTAAAAAGGGAAAATCTTTGGTAATCATCCAAAAGATTTTCTAAAAAGTAATGAGTAATTGCTATGTGATTGAAAGTTTCCTGGAAATCAGTGGCATCAGATTATGTTAGTTTGACTTTAATTAGTAAAACAGTGTTACATGAGTTGTCTCCCTTCTTTCCTAATACAAAGTGGCAGGAGCTGCTTTTGATATTGGTTTTATTTCACACAAGCAACATTGCTGTGATTAGTAACCTGACCTCTGTTTGCTTCCCAAGAATGATGAACTGTTCCATCATTATTACATGTTTTTCCTTAGGCAGCTGGTTATTGTGTCCGAGATTGAAAGGAGGCAGGAAATTTTGTTATGAGTTCGTAATCATTTATTCTTTGATTTTTTATATCCTCGTTTTTCATTAATTTTTGTCTGGAAAATGATTTTTTTTCCTTGAAGAGCTTGTTATTGAGGAAGTCTTAGTCATTGAAATGTTTTATTTGTGTATTCCAAACACTCCTTTTTTTCTGTTATAGAGGCTTTAACCTTGAAACACTAATTATGGAAACCCTCATCAACATTACTGTCAAAATAAAGTTGATGGAATGCCTTGAATTTTGGGCATACTCATGTTTCTCGACTCCTTTTTTGATTTAGCAAAATGATTCCAGTATTTCTTTTTATATGTAAGTTGGTTATCTGATATAAAGATAACTAACTACCTTACTAGCTTTGAGGAAACGTGACAATGAGATAGGCAATGTTTATTAATTCCTTGTTTGTTTGTTTATTTTTTTAAGAAAGAGAATAAGCTAACCAAAGCAGTGAAACTACTATGCTCATTTTACAAGCAAACAGAACTGGAATTGATGACACGTACATTTTTATGATAGACTACGCAATTGAATGAAATGTTGAAAATAGGTGATGCAATATCAATTTTACTTGAATGTCTGTTTCAAGGATTCCCTTATATGGAATGACAATTTATGGTAGTCACACCATATAGACGGTAATGTAAGACACCATATTTGAAGTAATTTCATGCTTGACAATTCGGTGAAATTTTATCAGAGGCCATTAAGAGGTAAAACCATTGGAGTGTCAGAACTTTCATTATCGCTCTACAGGAAAATTAATTTCTGAATGGATTTTGACAAAAAATGTTCAGAGTTAAGAAAACTCATAAATCTTTGCCCAGCAGACTCATGTTTGAGTTTTTGAGCTTATATGCTTAACTTAAGGTTATGATAAACTTGTGTTATGTTCCTCAGGAATATCTCAACCCTCATGTTAGCCATGTCCTGACTAGTCAAACTCTTACACTCAGGTTGAGGTATCCCTAACCACAGAACAAACCCTTGTAAAAATCTATAGATATTTACCTGAGCTGTTTGATATTTTGATGGACAGATATCTGATCCAGCATAAAGTCTGATTGGAATATTTTTGTGTTGGTTTGTGTGTTTTATCAGATTTTTGGCGGTTCTGGTTTGTCTGATAATAGAGCCATAATCCAAAGCTCATTATATGAACATCTCTCATTCACTTCCACCTGTGCCAAAAACAGTGATTAATATATTGTTGTAAAATGTCTTTCATGATATGTCCAAAGTATCTAATGTTTAAGTTTATTGAAAATCTGAAATCATAATATGTAAATCTTTATCTGTAGACTGGAGAAGCTAGCTTGATACTGTTGATAAAATGTATATGCTGTCAGTGCTGATTTGTAAACAATGACCTGATAACAGTCATTTTTTGTTGGGATGGGATTTATAGGTTTGGCAAGCCATTAGCGATGCTGCAGTCTAGATCATATCTTTACAATATTTCAGCTTACATGCATTGAAGTAAAAAAACACTAAATCCAAGTCTTCCGATAGTCATAGCAAGACATTGCACACAGTGTCTATACATCAATGTCAATTACATAGAAGAGATATGGAACCTTTAATAATGAATATCTAATTATGACTATGATTGAAATAGATACACAGAAGAAAAACTTCATACTCCGCTAGCGCCAGGCTTCTTAAAGAAAATGATAAAAGTGCATCTGTATTGAGGACCTGGATAAGGAGACACGAAGCTGACTTCAGATTATCATGATGCATTGGGGAAATGAAGGAGAAAAAGAAATTGAGAAATGTCTCTTAAAAAATTATTTAATGGTCGGTGATGATGTTGCACTTTCACGTGGGGAAGTCTGCTGTTTCACTTCCTGATATCCATAACCAATGAGCTTAACAGGGAGTTCCTTGATGCAGAAAACAATAGGTAACAAAGACAGATAAACAAAACCATAAAATTCAGCATCGAGGTTCAATGGTCATTGATATACTGAAATAGTACAAAGTATGATTTCACCCCCTTTGTCCCTCCCAGAAACCTAAACTAAAATAGTACATTGTATGATTTCACCCCCTTTGTCCCTCCCAGAAACCTAAACTAAAATAGTACATTGTATGATTTCACCCCCTTTGTCCCTCCCAGAAACCTAAACTAAAATTGTACATTGTATGATTTCACCCCCTTTGTCCCTCCCAGAAATCTAAACTAAAATTGTACATTGTATGATTTCACCCCCTTTGTCCCTCCCAGAAACCTAAACTAAAATAGTACATTGTATGATTTCACCCCCTTTGTCCCTCCCAGAAACCTAAACTAAAATAGTACATTGTATGATTTCACCCCCTTTGTCCCTCCCAGAAACCTAAACTAAAATAGTACATTGTATGATTTCACCCCCTTTGTCCCTCCCAGAAACCTAAATTAAAATTGTATATAGTATGATTTCACCCCCTTTGTCCCTCCCAGAAACCTAAACTAAAATAGTACATTGTATGATTTCACCCCCTTTGTCCCTCCCAGAAACCTAAACTAAAATAGTACATTGTATGATTTCACCCCCTTTGTCCCTCCCAGAAACCTAAACTAAAATAGTACATAAAATTAGTACATTGTATGATTTCACCCCCTTTGTCCCTCCCAGAAACCTAAACTAAAATAGTACATTGTATGATTTCACCCCCTTTGTCCCTCCCAGAAACCTAAATTAAAATTGTATATAGTATGATTTCACCCCCTTTCTCTCTACCATAGGCCTACAAAATGGGGGTTTGATAACATGAGAAAAAATCTTCTGACTGAAATAGTCTTTAGAATCTGGAACTCTTCATGAATAGAAAGATGCCAAGGTGCTTTATCAAAATTATAAATTTCATCAAACTAGGTCTTCTGTTTCCATCGAGAGAGAAAAGGAGGGGGTAAATATTACTATATTTTGTATAGGAAAATAAGATATTTTGGTTAAATATTGGATATTTTAAGTGTGAAATAATTCTAATTCTATTATATCAATGTCATCCACTTGGCAATTTGATTTTTATTGTGAAGAATAAAACACTTATACCCCAGGCTGGGGCCTGAGAGGTGGAGTTTAAATTTATTTTAAAATAACCGATCTGTCATAAATTTCATTATGTATCAAATTGGTTTTACATATTCATGCTATAATCCCAAGGTGCGGTCACAACAACAAAAACAACTGTTTTTAGGATACAGGTGACTGTAAAATCTAAACGCTTCTTCACTATAGCTTTTAAATTGTTTTAGAGTTTCTTTAAAAAATTCAGATGGACATTTTCATAAGATTTAACTTTTGAATTTTTCTCCAAACATTTGTTGTGTTATAGCTGATATCATTTGATAAAATTTTGGTAGAGATTAGACTCTTTGAATATATTCTGTATTTTCTGGCCAATAAACTGCACCCTAGGATAAGTCGCAGGACTGGTTTTTAACAATTTTATCGATTTGATCCATATACAAGATGTACAGGAATATAAGCAGCACCCTTCTCATGATGTGGTAACAGTTATGTTGACCAAAGTTCATTGATATAACAGACAACAGAAGCCATTTTATCAAGATCGTCAGTGAAACATTTAATATAAGTTTCATTGACATGTTTCTAAAAGGTAAAATAGCAATTTTTGAATAGTTTGGCTTGGAAGCCTTCAAAGGTTGTCTAACATTACGTACAGTTTACTTAACAATATCTCCATCAGTGTCTGTACTGTTAGATATTAGCGAAGCCCTTGCATGCTGACAAAATTCTAATAGTCCCATATTATTTCTTGTAAGTTACACAAAGCCATTTTTATCATAAACAAGCCTGGTGGTAATTTTAATTCTGGCCTGATGACGTATCGATCCAGGATGCAACAGGCTATAAACCATAAGAATGTAATTTTTATTTCAATCTTAAAATAATCCTGTATATGGTTGCGAATGGTGGTTCTAGACGATCTTTTTCAGTCTCAAGCATGTGATGGACAGGTACCCTTAAAACCCTTGGTACTAATGTCTCCTACTGGTGTAACAGTATCCTTGGTTTAAATGGCTAAATTTATTCTTCCTGGAATCATGACATGTTACAGCAACAAAAATTATCAGGGTGCAAGGTCACGCAGGTCAATAGTGCATGTGATATGCCTCTACAAAATGACAGTTCCGAAATACATACAGTCCGGAACTAATGTCTAGATTTGTTTTTTTTTCATTCTGATTGATTTATTTTTGTCCACACATAAGCCACACGCCTGCAGAGGAAAAAAATAGCAACTTTAACCCGAAAATTACGACATATATATCTATTTCATAATGACATTAGACAGCCAGAGTTGTTGATCATATCTTATAAAGGTATCTAGGTCCTCTCTTTACCTCATAACCACTTATGAGACCCATAAATTTATCTTTTGTTGTTAATTTTTAGCTAACCATCATCAGATGGTGAGATTTTCAAATTGCATTTCAAACCATCGTCTGTCGTTGGTCATCTACCATCAATTGTCCATCCGTCCTTATACAAATATTGTTATTTAGGTTGTTTGTATTCCATTTTAAGACTGATCAGAAAAACTACATGGCTTACCGATGGCCATCTTTGATTTGAAAGTACTGGATGGCTCATTTGGCTCAGAAAAATTAAATTGTTGACGGCAACCATTATTGACAGTTAAAGTTTACAATTACTACTTTGTAAGAGGAATTATCAAATGTCATGCTATTAATAGCAAGCAAGAGGAAAGAAGAAGAAATCAAATTTCTAAGGACAATTGAAGATCAAACAATGATGGATGCGGAGATTCTTTTGGAATCTGTTGATGGTTAATTTATCAAACCTGACTGATTGACCTACTGATTACATTACTCTGTCTGGTGTGGCTATCTGGCATCCCTATTATAAACACTGACCGACAGGATGACCTCAGACTCCTTTTATAGAAGGTTAATGTGTATCACATTTCTGCTGAGGGAACACATCCATCTTTATATATTTCTGTTTTCTGAGGGAACACAACCATCATTATGTGTTTCTGATTACTGACAGGGAACACAACCATCAGCATATTTTTCTGAATGCCGAGGGAACACATACATCATTATATATTTCTGATTACTGACAAGGGAACACAACCATCTATATGTATTTCTGATTGCTGAGGGAACACATTCATTATTATTTATTTCTGATTACTGACAGAGAACACATCCAGCATTATTTATTTCTGATTACTGCCAGAGAACACATCCATCATTATTTATTTCTGATTACTGCCAGGGAACACATCCATCATTATTTATTTCTGATTACTGCCAGGGAACACATCCATCATTATTTATTTCTGATTACTGCCAGGGAACACATCCATCATTATTTATTTCTGATTACTGCCAGGGAACACATCCATCATTATTTATTTCTGATTGCTGAGGGAACACATCCATCATTATTTATTTCTGATTACTGCCAGGGAACACATCCATCATTATTTATTTCTGATTACTGCCAGGGATTACTGCCAGGGAACACATCCATCATTATTTATTTCTGATTACTGCCAGAGAACACATCCATCATTATTTATTTCTGATTACTGCCAGGGAACACATCCATCATTATTTATTTCTGATTACTGCCAGGGAACACATCCATCATTATTTATTTCTGATTACTGCCAGGGAACACATCCATCATTATTTATTTCTGATTACTGCACATCCATCATTATTTATTTCTGATTACTGCCAGGAACACATCCATCATTATTTATTTCTGATTACTGCCAGATTACTGCCAGGGAACACATCCATCATTATTTATTTCTGATTACTGCCAGGGAACACATCCATCATTATTTATTTCTGATTACTGCCAGGGAACACATCCATCATTATTTATTTCTGATTACTGCCAGGGAACACATCCATCATTATTTATTTCTGATTACTGCCAGGGAACACATCCATCATTATTTATTTCTGATTACTGCCAGGGAACACATCCATCATTATTTATTTCTGATTACTGCCAGAGAACACATCCATCATTATTTATTTCTGATTACTGCCAGAGAACACATCC
Organism: Ylistrum balloti; assembly: GCF_031769215.1. Classification (NCBI taxonomy): domain Eukaryota; kingdom Metazoa; phylum Mollusca; class Bivalvia; order Pectinida; family Pectinidae; genus Ylistrum; species Ylistrum balloti. Next base: position 312,761 of record NW_026781923.1, on the reverse strand, counting down.
AGCATTATTTATTTCTGATTACTGCCAGGGAACACATCCATCATTATTTATTTCTGATTGCTGAGGGAACACATCCATCATTATATATTTCTGATTACTGACAAGGGAACACAACCATCATTATATGTTTCTGATTGCTGAGGGAACACATTCATCATTATATATTTCTGATTACTGCCAGGTAATACATCCATCATAAATGTTTCTTTTCATTTCAGTAATAATTACCATAACTTTAGTATAGTATGCAAATATGGTACCTACACCCATCTTTGTATCCCAAAAACAAAAGATTAAAAAATCCCGCCCTCCCTACGACCATGAGCTGTCACGTCATGAACATAGAGTTATCTCACTTCCTCTTACCTTTATGGCTACCAGAGTGGGCGGAGGTGCTATAATCCAGCTGAGTGCCTTCCTTTCCTTATAGCTTAAGTTTCGTTTATAGCCGAGTAATTAGCTATCGGCTTTTTGCTTTAAACCCATCTGTAACATTAACAGTCTTTTGCAGACTTTTAGTTCTTAATTATCCTGCTTTTTAAGCCTTTATTCGGCGGGCTTTTGTTCGACCTTTGTTTGGCCATTGTTATACTCCAGGTACCGAGCGCTTGACCACGTGTTTTGAGCCATTCGGTTTTTCGCTATTTTTCGGTTGTATTATTTATTCGACCGCCTTTTTTGTTTAGCTATTTTACGTTTCGTTAGCTTAGGTGGCGTCGTTGGTTGGGGCCGTCTTGACTCCAGACCGGTACCTTCGGGTATAAGGTCAGGGGCCACTGACTTTTTGTCAGGGTTGTCAGTGGCTACGGGGATTAGTGACACTAATGAGTTCATTAATCCTAGTGTCAGTGTGGGGCCTGGGTTCCTACCCTCACAGGTCTCTGGATCTGGGGCTTTTCGCTCATGTTCAGATTTTCCGGTGCAGGGCTTCCCAGGGTGCTTCCCCCAGGGATTTGGGGCCCCAGGTCAAGCTTCCGGTTTCCCGTCGCCTTTTCCCCTTGGCTCGGGGTGTAGGGGTGCCTGCGGGCACTCAATCTCGGGCCGCCAAGGCCAGCCTGTGAATGGTTCTGGGTACCAGCAGTTACCTCTCCAGAGAGGGCTCCTCTGGTGGCCCCTGTTCCTTCCAGGGCGACTTTGGTCACTAGCGAGGAGGAGATGGATGCTGAGGGCATGGGCTTGGCAGAGGATGACGATGTGATCCATCTGTCTCCTGGGTGCTCGGCGATTGATCCGTCCGAGTCATCTGAAGATGACCCTTCCGACCAGGAGGGCTCCCAGGGGGTAGGGGGCTCCGAGATTGCTGAAACCGAGGCTCAGCATGTTCTTTCGGGGATGCGGGCCCTACAGGCCGACATCTCCCGAATTCTCGGGGCGGAGGTATGCCCACCGCCTTCTGCATCGTCGGTGCCTGAATGCACCACCCTTCTATGTTCTTTGGTGGCTCCTCGGGCTTCCGTTCGTACTGATCGGACTCTGCCAGAAGGCACTATTGTGTCTTCGGCTCTGGCCACCACCCGGGCTCGGGTCTTAGAGAAGAATTCTTCCTCTACCCGCATCCCCGGGTTTGCCGGTATTGGTGATTTGTCAGAGGCTTCTACTGCTGGTTACGCCACACATGACGGGCAACTGGCCCCTCAACCAGCACAGCTGGAGTCGAGAGAGCTGGCTGCCTGGCCCGGCAAATCGGTGGACCAGGTGGTGCTTGAGGCCAGAGAGCACCACAGGATGGAGAGGATGTTGCGCCTTTCCATCCAAGTTCTGTCGTATATAGACTTCCTGACAGTGAGTCTATACAAGGCATCTGACTTGCCTGAGGGTTGGGTACCAGAGACAGAACAGGCCGACATTCAGGATAGTCTCACAGCTGCCCTGAACGCAGCGTTGAGGGCATCAGCAGCCTTACAGGTATCCCTGCTCGCCAATGTCGTGTTGGCTAGGCGATTTTCAGTCTTGAAGAATCGCCCAGTCGAGGAACCTTATCTTTCCCGCCTGTTGACTGCCCACTTCTGTGGCTCTACCCTGTTCGTGGGAGCTCTCCCTTCTGTTCAGAAGGATATGAAGGAGGACTCGGTCGCCTCAGCACTTTTGGTGAAGAGATTTTGTTCTGAGAAGGCCAGCGCCTCGCAGGGGTCAGCGCCTCCCAAGAAGAAGGCTAAGTTTTCGGCTTGGCAGGCTTCTGCTCAGCCCAAATCACAGCCACACTTCAAGGGCAATAAGGGGAAAGGTAAGAAGGGTAAGAAACCTCCTGGGGGCAAGAAGAAGGGCTCCTGACTCTTTCTTCTCCTTGGCAGAGACAGAACAGGAGTCTGGCGGGATGGACAGCAGTCCTCCCGTTCAGGTCTGTTGTCCTTCTCCCGCAGGCTCAGGCACCGGATGGGCGGACGATTCGCTGGTTTGGCAGGGACTCGATCTGCCCCATCGGAACTTCCTGTTGGCGGGCGTCTCTCCGCTTTCCTGCCCCAGTGACAGGAAATTACGGAGGACGCGTGGGCGTTGTCGGTGGACAAGGAGGGTCTAGGTATCCCCCTTCTTCGGGATCCGCCTCTTATCGCCCAGCCAATCTTCTTTCCTCCTCCGGGGGATTTGGAAAAGGCTCGGGCGATCCAGGAGGAAGTAAGGACCATGCTTGCAAAGGGCGCGATAGAGGAGATTCCTATGTCGGAAATCACTCCTGGTTTCTCTTCCTGAATGTTTCTCGTTCGGAAGAAGTCTGGGGTGTGGCGTCCGATCATAGATCTCAGTGCCTTCAACAGGCACGTAGATTCTCCTCACTTCAAGATGGAGACCCCACGGGGCATCAATGTCGCTCGGGGGAGTGGCCTGGGGATCAGCTCTCGGAGCACATCAGTGTGCTTGAGATGAGGGCAGTTCTTTTGGCACTGCAATCCTTTTAGGGGTTTCTGCAGTCCAAGGCGATTCGTGTGGCTACCGACAACTCTACAGTTGTCGCGTATCTGGAGAGACAAGGGGGCACCAGGTCTCATGTCTTGTGTGCCTTCTCCATCCGCATCCTTCTCCTCTGTCAGGAGATGCAATTGTCCATTGCGGTCAAGCATCTTCCAGGCAGGCTGAATGTGTTGGCGGATACCCTCTCCAGGGGCCGCCAACCGGTGTTGACGGAATGGCAGCTGTGTCCCTTGGTGTTCCGGGGAATTTGTCAGGTGTGGGACAGGCCTTTGATAGATCTTGTTTGCCACTTCTCTGAACAATCAGTTGCCAACCTTTGTCTCTCCGGTCCCAGATCCGAAGGCTTGGGCTGTGGACGCCCTTTCTCTGGACTGGGATGGGATGCATGCCTATGCATTCCCTCCCTTCAGGCAGCATCATTGCTCCTTACTTCTGTGGCCTGTGGCTGAGGCAGCCTTGATTTCCGGAGCTCTTGTCGTTTCTGGTGGAAGAGCCCCTGGCTCTCCCCACCAGACTGAATCTCCTTTGCCAGCCTCGGTCCAAGACGACACACTCTCGACCAGAGATCCTCCACCTTCACGCGTGGAGGCTATCTCTGGAAGCCTTGCCAAGACAGGCTTTTCTCGAGAGGTGTCAGATCGCATCACGCGATCTATCAGGGCTTCCTCTTCTGCCATCTACCAGTCAAGATGGAAGATCTTCTGTGATTGGTGTGTCGGCAGGGAGGTTGATCCATTCGAAGCCTCTGTTCAGCTGATTGCGGATTTCCTACTCTCTCTGTTTTGGGACTGCAATCTGGCACCTGGCACTATTGCTGGCTATAGGACAGCAATTGCCAGTGTCTTGGCTTTTCATGGCAGGGAGGAGATAGGTTCCTCTTCATCTCTTTCTGCCCTAATCAGAGGCTTCGCTCTGGATAGACCCAGAGTTCAGCAGCTGGCCCCGCAGTGGAATTTAGCCTTGGTGCTAGATTCCCTGACGAGGTCATCTGATGAGCCTATGGAGTCTGCCTCTTTGAAGTTTCTGACTTTCAAGAAAGTCTTCCTTTTGGCTCTGGCCTCTGGACATAGGAAGAGCAAAGTGCACGCCTTGTTGTCACTTCCTTCTTGCCTTCGTTGGTCCAGAGGCTACGCTGCCGTTACTCTCCTTACTGATCCTTTGTTCCTTGCGAAGAATCAGGTCCCGGGGTTCTCACCCAATCCCATCAAGATTCCGGCTATGACTAGCTCGGAGAAGAGGGATAGATTGCTTTGTCCCTGTAGGTCTCTTAGGTTTTATCTTGATAAAACCAGGGGGCGGGGCTCCAGATCCCGTCTGTTTTTGCCCATCAAACAGGGACAGTGAGACATCTCCTCCCAGTCGGTGTCTAGGTGGGTATTCCAGGTCATTAAGTATGCTTATGAGCACTCGGATGACCAGGCTTGGGCGAAGGTGAGAGTGTGGGCTCATGAGGTAAGGGCCCTCCCTGCGTCCTGGGCCCTCCTTAATGGGTCCTCCTTTCAGGAGGTCATGTCTGCTGCCTTCTGGCGGGGCAGGGATACGTTCATAGATTTTTATCTGCGATCCCTAGCTTCCCACTCAGAAGGTTTGTATTCTTTGGGGCCTCTGGTGGTTGCACAGTCTGTGGCTGTGCCCCCTCCGTTAGCCCCGGGGCTTGTCTTTTCGGTTCAGTGGCACGTGGGTTACCTGCTCGTTCACAGGGAGGTTCCCCTCCTTCTTCTATGCACTCTGTCCCCCCTCCCTACCATGTTCAGTTGTGCTAGATGGGCTGCCTGGCTGCTAGTCACCACTACGGTAAGACAAATTCGCATAGTAGAGTTATGGTAATTATTACTTAAATGAAATTGAGGTTTTTTTTAATGTAAAACCAATTTTCATGAGGTAATACTTACCATAACTTTACGGAGTCCCACCCTATCCTCCCCTCTTCCTATCTGCCTGGCTGCCCCTCTGCGGGTGCCCCATAAAGGCTAAGAGGAAGGGAGATAACTCTATGTTCATGACGTGAAGGCTCATGGTCGTAGGGAGGGCGGGATTTTTGAATCTTTTGTTTTTTGGATACAAAGATGGGTGTAGGTACCATATTTGCATACTATACTAAAGTTATGGTAAGTATTACCTCATGAAAATTGGTTTTACATTTAAAAAAACCTCAAGATTACTGCTAGGGAACACATCTGTCCTTATTCTGACTTTTTTGAAGGATTTTGAAGGAAACAAAGTGATCTTTAAACAGCTGATTTCTCAGAGGACACTTCTAAATCTGTTCACACCTTGATTTCCCCAGATGTAAGGTTTTTTTGAGCAATTGTTTCTGCTGTTGAAGAAACATCTGGTATTTAGGGTATATATACTGATAATGAGGTTCTTATTGTTGACATGACAAGTTTATGTGTTACAATGGTTTAAATACAGTTTGGAGTAAAGTACACAAACTCATGACTGGAACTTTCTAGTAAGTCAGGATATAGGGGGCTGGCATGGGACTTTCTAGTAAGTCAGGATACAGGGAATTTCCATCAAGGCTGGTATGGGACTTTCTAGTAAGTCAGGATATAGGGGATTCCCATCAAGGCTGGCATGGGACTTTCTAGTAAGTCAGGATACAGGGGATTTCCATCAAACCGGGCATGGGACTTTCTAGTAAGTCAGGATACAGGGGATTTCCATCAAGGCTGGCATGGGACTTTCTAGTAAGTCAGGATACAGGGGATTTCCATCAAGGCTGGCATGGGATTTTCTAGTAAGTCAGGATATAGGGGGCTGGCATGGGACTTTCTAGTAAGTCAGGATACAGGGGATTTCCATCAAGGCTGGTATGGGACTTTCTAGTAAGTCGGGATATAGGGGATTCCCATCAAGGCTGGCATGGGACTTTCTAGTCAGTCAAGATATAGGGGATTCCCATCAAGGCTGGCATGGGATTTTCTAGTAAGTCAGGATAGAGGGGATTCCCATCAAGGCTGGCATGGGACTTTCTAGTAAGTCAGGATACAGGGGATTTCCATCAAGGCGGGCATGGGACTTTCTAGTAAGTCAGGATACAGGGGATTTCCATCAAGGCTGGCATGGGACTTTCTAGTAAGTCAGGATACAGGGGATTCCCATCAAGGATGGCATGGGACTTTCTAGTAAGTCAGGATAGAGGGGATTCCCATCAAGGCTGGCATGGGATTTTCTGGTAAGTCAGGATATAGGGGATTCCCATCAAGGCTGGCATGGGACTTTCTAGTAAGTCAGGATACAGGGATTTCCATCAAGGCTGGCATGGGACTTTCTAGTAAGTCAGGATACAGGGGATTTCCATCAAGGCTGGCATGGGATTTTCTGGTAAGTCAGGATATAGGGGATTCCCATCAAGGCTGGCATGGGACTTTCTAGTAAGTCAGGATAGAGGGGATTCCCATCAAGGCTGGCATGGGACTTTCTAGTAAGTCGGGATATAGGGGATTCCCATCAAGGCTGGCATGGGACTTTCTAGTAAGTCAGGATATAGGGGATTTCCATCAAGGCTGGCATGGAACTTTGTAGTAGTTCACGATATATGGGATTCCCATCAAGGCTGGCATGGGACTTTCTAGTAGGTCAGGATATAAGGAATTTCCATCAAGGCTGGCATGGGACTTTCTAGTAAGTCAGGATACAGGGGATTTCCATCAAGGCTGGCATGGGATTTTCTGGTAAGTCAGGATATAGGGGATTCCCATCAAGGCTGGCATGGGACTTTCTAGTAAGTCAGGATAGAGGGGATTCCCATCAAGGCTGGCATGGGACTTTCTAGTAAGTCGGGATATAGGGGATTCCCATCAAGGCTGGCATGGGACTTTCTAGTAAGTCAGGATATAGGGGATTTCCATCAAGGCTGGCATGGAACTTTGTAGTAGTTCACGATATATGGGATTCCCATCAAGGCTGGCATGGGACTTTCTAGTAGGTCAGGATATAAGGAATTTCCATCAAGGCTGGCATGGGACTTTTTAGTATTTCTGACATACCTGCCTTGTATAGGTTTGTGAGGTAGAGAGGGATATTTCTGACAGACCTGCCTTGTTTAGGATTGTGAGGTAGAGAGGGTCGTCGAGCATAATTAAAGGATATTTCTGACAGACCTGCCTTATATAGGATCGTGTGGTAGAGAGGGTCGTCGAGCATGATTAAAGGATATTTCTGACAGACCTGCCTTATATAGGATCGTGTGGTAGAGAGGGTTGTCACCTCAAAAAATATAGACATTGTTAATCTATCAAAGTGCTGGGCTGAAATGGAAAAAAAAGTCTTTGCTTTTGGTAACACATCACTGCTTGTTAAAACCTTAACAAGAAGAAGATCAAACAAATTAACTGGTATCATCTAACAATAACAATGATAATTTTGTTAATGGTTTTTATCATGGTATAGAGATTTAGTATATTAGATATGAAAGGAAACTGAATTTTAAGACTGAAATTGTCTTTTATCCATTAAGTAATTGAATCCAATGAGACTGAGCCAGAAAGCTTTTGCTATATCTGTACACAATATTAAGTAGATATTTGTTCAGTGCATATTGAAGTTAGATGTGAATATAATTAAATAATGTTGGTATTTTACAGATAAATAATTGTATAATACCTAGTTTCAATGGGGGAAGGAATAGTTAAAGTTATAAAAATGTGTCTATTGTTTATTCCTAATTGGATGCATACTTAATGTGTGGGATGGTTTGTAGCCACTGATAGGAAGTGCATTCCTGCCAGGATGATGTGCTGTAACATGGGGGTGCTATTATCAGAGCACTATTGTCGCAGAGTAAAAGTGCACACGTACTGCACTGATCATTATTTAGTCACTTGATTGGAGTACTTCAACAAAGTTTATGACAGTGATACTATAGAAACATTGGAAAACCATCTGTGATTGTGATACACAATCCCGATAATACAGCCTCATCCTATAGTTTTGTAACAATTGTCATTTGTTATCAACTGTGGTAGCCTCATATTCTTTTCCCTTTCTTTGGTTACTAACAATTAGGTGCTATAGATATCCCCTTCAGTACACAAAACTATTAATGTAAATGAGTAGATAATACAGGAGCTGAGTTTTATTTTGGCAATACTTCATGACCTTTGTGATTAACACAATGATAGGGTAATATAAGGCTATATAGATTAATAACAGCTCAGGAACGGAATCAGATAGGCAGGGCAAAAGTACAAATTAGATGTTGAGTAATGGTATAGAATTAAGGAATATTGTTACATGTGAAATATTTTGGTGACAAAAAAGTTCAACAAAATTGTGGTTTATTTTACAACGTTTAGATCAGCTTGCATCAATCATGTGTGTTGGCACGTAAGTGTAGAATGCAGAGATGAAACCCAGCTACTTCACGAGATTTGGGATAGGTTTACTGTCAACAAACTGTAAACGAAGCTTTAACACCAGTTTTGATGTGTGGTAGATATTTACAACTTCCCTTCTTCCAACCAGGGAAGGGGCTTCCAAAGAAGTAAAATATTGGAAATGTTTTAAAAATCTTCTGAACTACCAGAAATGTCATCCTCTACCTAAACAACACAGACAAACAACATGAAAGGAATTTTATGTTTTCCATAAAGTCCTATTGAAACCATCAACATTGAAGCAATATTAGGTTTACCTTGTTTGACAATAACTACTGCTGTTACAACACGTGTATCTAGTTAGTCAGATAACTGTCAAGGTTCATGGGCCTCTTCTTAGAATTACATTCAATGAACTGAACAGGGGTCAATGTGGAAAATTAGCAACATCTCCTCTGAAAGATTGTAAGGCTTATAGTCATAATACATTTGTACACGGATCTTGCTGAAAAGAAGGGTTATCGATTTGTTGTCTGTAGTGTACGTCACACCGTGTTGTCTGTAGTGTACGTCACACCGTGTTGTTTATAGTGTATGTCACACCGTGCTGTTGTAGTGTACATCACACCGTGTTGTCTGTGGTGTACTTCACACCGTGTTGTGTGTAGTGTACATCACACCGTGTTTATAGTGTATGTCACAACGTGCTGTTGTAGTGTACATCACACCGTGTTGTCTGTGGTGTACGTCACACCGTGTTGTCTGTAGTGTACGTCACACCTTGTTGTTGTAGTGTACGTCACACCGTGTTGTTTTAGTATATGTCACACAGTGTACGTCACACCGTGTTGTCTGTAGTGTACGTCACACCGTGTTGTCTGTAGTGTACGTCACACCGTGTTGTCTGTAGTGTACGTCACACCTTGTTGTTGTAGTGTACGTCACACCGTGTTGTTTTAGTATATGTCACACAGTGTTGTTTGTAGTGTACGTCACACTGTGTTGTTGTAGTATACGTCACACCGTGTTGTCTGTAGTGTACGTCACACCGTGTTGTCTGTAGTGTACGTCACACCGTGTAGTTGTAGTGTACGTCACACCGTGTTGTCTGTAGTGTACGTCACACCGTGTTGTCTGTTGTGTACGTCACACCATGCTGTTGTAGTATACATCACAACGTGTTGTGTGTAGTGTACGTCACACCGTGTTGTTGTAGTGTACGTCACACCGTGTTGTCTGTAGTGTACGTCACACCGTGTTGTTATAGTGTACGTCACACCGTGTTGTTTGATTTTGGAACTTTCTAGATAAACAAAATGGCTGAAAGGCAGTCTTTATTTTTGGCAATGAAAGTTTATTATCACTATTTCTTGAGAAGAACTGGATGGGTCTTTCTGAAATTCAATATGTAGGTCCCTCTTGGTCCTAGAAAAGTAAAATGACTGACATGTGACCATCTTGGATATGGCAGTTTAAAAAATTGTAGCTATTTCTTAAGAGAAACAATCAAAGTAATTATAATTGAAAACAGAAGAAAGAAGAGAAGAGAAGGGAAAGGATCCCACTTATAAATAACATATAGATACCAAATGACAGTGTGTGTCAAGATCATTTGTTGATTTTAACTCACCATTACAATATAATGACCTTAGCATATTAAAAGAATTATTACCATTCAGAGAAGCTATGATAGGAAGTAGAAAATGACAACATATCTTTTATGAACTAGGATAAACACATTCTTGTAGTTTTAATTTACCCAAATCATTCAATTCCATACATCTTGGCTGCTGTTGTCTTCCAGAATATTTAGCAAGGGCTGTTTCTTTGGTAGAATTTTCATATCATTCATACCTTTATTTATGTATTATCTCTATGTTCTGAGTAATATGAAAAATACTGGATTACTTTTTTTCACCTGAAGTAGTAGTGATATTTATTGATTTGTAAAGACGAAGTTTGTTTCTTTGTTTTTTAAGATTTTGGAGTTTTCCTGTCACACTGTGTCCTTTGTACAAGTTAGGGGATCCATTCCTGCATACTGGAGCCAGACAGGATTCAAGTACCGACCGCCTCCCAAGCTGGATCGGGGTAAGTGTTGTTATAACGTCCCTTACTTACAGTCCTACATGCCATACACAGCTGTAATCCTAGCCTTTTCTGTCTGCTGTCCTCAAGTTATGATTGCTTTCCTGTAATAGATTCCATAGGTAACTTGCACAGAGTTGAAATACAAATTGTTTTCTCTTTCGAATATGACTCCACTTCATTGATGAGTTTAGAAATGGTATGAAATGTCTGATTAGTAACTGGAATACCAGATGGTATTTCTGGATGTGTTCATGTTCCTTTACTTTGATTTATTTTTCTTCATTTGGAAAACACATTTTGCTGAGAACATTGACTACATGTCAGAGAAATATTGCCCAATCAAGGAAAGATAGTTTGAAAATGACTTTTGGACCACTGTATCATAAAGAAACTACTTAGATATAATATTTTGTTTTGTGAAAATTTACAATTGGTGTGGTAATTATTTTGAGAACAAATCAACATTGATTTCAGGAATATACAATCAAAACTACATCAAAGTATCAGATGATATAGGTTTTGATATTAAGAAGATTTCAAATGTTGAAAAGTCTTAATTTTTGTTGACCAGTAAATATGTAACCTTGAGAAATGATTGGATGAAAGAAAGATTGCATTGAAATGATGCTAGTTCCAAGAATATTGTTTGCTAAGTAGATAAAAGAAAATTGATTTTAACAGAAATCCTTACAGTACCTGATCGCTTCTTCATGAAGCGTAAAATTTTAAACCAGACGTAATATCATAAACAGACTCTGAGTTTGAAATAAGCTACTCAATAGAATAAACAGGATTATACATAACAGAGCTTGTTGGCCTTGTAGAAACTAGTGTTGATGACACTAAATATTGTTACTGGAGATCAGAAATATCTGTGTACAGTGATATTGTTCTGTTACTACCACTCAGACGTTTTATTGCGTGTTAAGGAATAGACTTGTGGTAATCACAATGGAGGTGATATTGATATACACAGATTTGTTATGTTACATCAAGACCCCATCCCCAACCCACAAAAGCAAACAATCACCACCACCCAAACAATCACCACCACCACCACCACCTCCTCCTCCTCCTCCTCCTCCTCCTCCTCCTCCTCTATACTACAAAAACATTGAACTGGGTGGATATGGACCCATTGTGGTAAACCTTTCACCATTTTGGAGCTAATGTTTAACTCTAGACACTTTCACTGTTAAACTGATGTCATGTCTTTGTGTCCTTAGATTAGGAAGTGAAATTATCATTGTCATGTTCAGAATGAAACCCCTAAAAAGGAACTTGTGACAGTTTTCGTTTTTCTGTAAGGTAGTCCAGGAGATTATGAAGAAAGATCAAATTGAGTCTCAGTGGACATATCATAGATGTCATAAAAGTTAATTCAGATCCATAGTGGAAACAGTGGGCTGGAATATTGAAAAAACTCAATGACAGGAAAAACCACATGTATCTCAGTGGCAAGAATGTCTCAGTTTGCAACTGAGGAGAAGATTGAAAATTTTTGTTGTAAATTCTTACTGGAATTAGGCAGACTCCTGTTAAATGGTCATAACTCAAGAAGAATTGAATTGACCATAACCAAGTCAGAACTTGATATGCATATAATCAATTCCTGAATTACAGTTTTAAGGTCACCATGAGACCTGTTGAAATCTCCTTCATACGGTGTTATGTGTCCGTAAACAATTTAACATTTTCAACCAATTAAACCAAATTCGATAAATGAAATTTTGCAGACACCTTCCCACGTCTAAGATGAAACAAAATAGTGAATTATATGGTCCCAACTCCATGGGAGCCTGAGGGATGGGGCCAAAAGCATCAAATTTCACTCAAATTTCAAAAAACTTCTTAATACCCAGATCTGGTAGAATTAAATGCTTTTCATGGATGGAAGCATCTTAAAGTGGTTTACCAAATTATGAATTTCATGGCCTCAGGGTCTCACATTTCCCTGCAGGGAGGAGGTAAAGTTTACTATAATTTATGAAGAAAAATAATTTTTTGAGTATGATTTGTTTAATTATCATTGAAAATATTTCAAACTTGCTTAGAATTATAAGCAAAATATAGTAGCTTGATGGTATGCCCATATTGATCCAAGTTGACCCCTAGGGGCTGATGGGTGGGGCCAAATGGGGTCAAATTGACTCAGATTTCAAAAATCTTCTTTTCAACACCCAGATATGGAAGTATCAAATATTTTTCAAGAATGGAAGCGTCTTAAGATGGTTTACAACAGTTGTGAATTTCATGGCACCAGGGTCTTACATTTCCCTGTTAGAAGGGGGCAAAGTTTACGATAGTTATATACAAAAAATAGATTTTTTAGTTTAATTTATTTGAATTAAATTGGAAATATTTCAAACTAGGTAAGAATTATGAATGAAGAATTATGGCTAGATAGTATGAATAGATTGATTCTAACTGACCCCCAGGTCTGGTGTAAGGCAGGGCTTAAAGGAGTCAAATAGATTTAAAATTCAAAAATCTCGACACCCAGGTGTGCTAGAATCAAATGTTCTTCTAGGATGGAAGTATCTTAAGGTTCTTTAATTACCAAAATGGCTCTCACATTTCTTCCTGGAGAGGAGGTTAACTTTACTTTATTTTTGATACAAAGAGGTGGATGTATTGGTAGAGAAGTCCAATATCTTGTGGGTGGTACTGGTTGGTAGATGTATGGGTAGAGGAGTCTGAAGTCCTGTGGGTGGTGCTGATTGGTAGATGTATCGGTAGAGGAGTCCAATGTCCTGTGTGTGGTACTGGTTGGTAGATGTATGGGTAGAGGAGTCCAATGTCCTGTGTGTGGTACTGGTTGGTAGATCTATGGGTAGAGGAGTCCAATGTCCTGTGTGTGGTACTGGTTGGTAGATCTATGGGTAGAGGAGTCCAATGTCCTGTGTGTGGTACTGGTTGGTAGATCTATGGGTAGAGGAGTCCAATGTCCTGTGTGTGGTACTGGTTGGTAGATCTATGGGTAGAGGAGTCCAATGTCCTGTGTGTGGTACTGGTTGGTAGATGTATGGGTAGAGGAGTCCGAAGTCCTGTGGGTGGTGCTGATTGGTAGATGTATCGGTAGAGAAGTCCAATGTCCTGTGTGTTGTACTGGTTGGTAGATGTATGGGTAGAGGAGTCCAATGTCCTGTGGGTGGTACTGGTTGGTAGATGTATGGGTAGAGGAGTCCAATGTCCTGTGTGTGGTACTGGTTGGTAGATGTATGGGTAGAGGAGTCCAATGTCCTGTGTGTGGTACTGGTTGGTAGATATATGGGTAGAGGAGTCCAATGTCCTGTGTGTGGTACTGGTTGGTAGATGTATGGGTAGAGGAGTCCAATGTCCTGTGTGTGGTACTGGTTGGTAGATGTATGGGTAGAGGAGTCCAATGTCTTGTGGGTGGTACTGGTTGGTAGATGTATGGGTAGAGGAGTCTAATGTCTTATGGGTGGTGCTGGTTGGTAGATGTATGGGTAGAGGAGTCCAATGTCCTGTGGGTGGTACTGGTAGGTAGATGTATTGGTAGAGGAGTCCAATGTCCTGTGGGTGGTACTGGTTGGTAGATGTATGGGTAGAGGAGTCCAATGTCCTGTGTGTGGTACTGGTTGGTAGATCTATGGGTAGAGGAGTCCAATGTCCTGTGTGTGGTACTGCTTGGTAGATGTATGGGTAGAGGAGTCCGAAGTCCTGTGGGTGGTGCTGACTGGTAGATGTATCGGTAGAGGATCCCAATGTCTATGGGTGGTGCTGGTTGGTAGATGTATGGGTAGAGGAGTCCAATATGTCCTATGGGTGTTACTGATAGGTAGATGTATCGGTAGAGAAGTCCAATATCTTGTGGGTGGTACTGGTTGGTAGATGTATGGGTAGAGGAGTCTGAAGTCCTGTGGGTGGTGCTGATTGGTAGATGTATCGGTAGAGGAGTCCAATGTCCTGTGTGTGGTACTGGTTGGTAGATGTATGGGTAGAGGAGTCCAATGTCCTGTGTGTGGTACTGGTTGGTAGATGTATGGGTAGAGGATTCCAATGTCCTGTGGGTGGTGCTGGTTGGTAGATATATGGGTAGAGGAGTCCAATGTCCTATGGGTGGTACTGGTAGGTAGATGTATGGGTAGAGGAGTCCAATGTCCTGTGTGTGGTACTGGTTGGTAGATGTATGGGTAGAGGAGTCAAATATCCTGTTGGTGGTGGTGGTAGGTAGATGCATTCTTGGTGGATACTGGAGTATTCTTGTAGAGCTCCATAGACAATAGGTAATAACAAGTAGATATAAGATGGAGCATCAATACCAGGGATTCTGTACCTGTGATTTTATTTGTTGACATGTTTCAGTTGGCTAGGCTAACAGTCTTCTGACAGAGTCAACATGTCAACACATACAATTTAAAGTACAGAATCCCTAGTGTTGATGATCCATCTTCTATCTACTTACAATCTTTATAGAAAAATTGCATTTTTGAGCATGATGTTGGTTATTTACCACTGGAAATAACTTTGTAAGATTTATAAGTATAGGATGATATTTTTGTTGATATGTATGTATTGACACTGACTTACTGTCATCAATGTCACAATTTCTTTTTATGACACTTGAAAGCTGCTTTCCCTTTAACCTTTATAATCAATATTGCTTATCTCAGGTGACCGTCAAGTCCACTCTTGTTATATATATACCTGTTAAAAAGTTGATAAGCTTAAACAAACTGATGATGGCACGATGACCATGGGTAACACTACATATTCCCACGTAGGTTGACTGTCATTTCTTGTAAATTGCAAGAGAATCCTTAGAATAAGTTCTTAGTTACCAAAATAAGTTTAGGATTGGTTTGGGAGTTTGTAACAACAAAAAAATGAGCTCTGCACAAGATTTCCTTTAATATTGCTAAGTGTTCGGTGACTCTTTTGGCTAGGGATATTGTGGTACCCTGAAGAGCTAATTAGCCACGAACATCAGTGACGTTCTCATACAACATTGCTATGATATAGTATTGATTCAAGTCAGTCGACCATATTTAGTACCAGAAAACAATAAACCAAGGACTTCTAATGAATTATGGGAAAATTTTATCATGGTGATGATACAGGAACTTTTTTATTTACAAGAAATTTTAAAGCATCTGGTTTCTCCAGATTAAATTGATTGCTTCCTGGCATGTTTGTTTGTCTGGGAGACAACACACACAGATTTACATGTCAGATGTAAGATATAGCTTTGTTTCTGTGTGGGAGACAACACACACAGATTTACTTGTCAGATGTAAGATATAGCTTTGTTTCTGTGTGGGAGACAACACACACAGATTTACTTGTCAGATGTAAGATATAGCTTTGTTTCTGTGTGGGAGACAACACACACAGATTTACTTGTCAGATGTAAGATATAGCTTTGTTTCTGTGTGGGAGACAACACACACAGATTTACTTGTTTGATGTAAGATATAGCTTTGTTTCTGTGTGGGAGACAACACACACAGATTTACTTGTCAGATGTAAGATATAGCTTTGTTTCTGTGTGGGAGACAACACACACACACAGATTTACTTGTCAGATGTAAGATATAGCTTTGTTTCTGTGTGGGAGACAACACACACAGATTTACTTGTTTGATGTAAGATATAGCTTTGTTTCTGTGTGGGAGACAACACACACAGATTTACTTGTCAGATGTAAGATATAGCTTTGTTTCTGTGTGGGAGACAACACACACAGATTTACTTGTCAGATGTAAGATATAGCTTTGTTTCTGTGTGGGAGACAACACACACAGATTTACTTGTGTAAGATATAGCTTTGTTTCTGTGTGGGAGATGTAAGATATAGCTTTGTTTCTGTGTGGGAGACAACACACACAGATTTACTTGTTTGATGTAAGATATAGCTTTGTTTCTGTGTGGGAGACAACACACACAGATTTACTTGTCAGATGTAAGATATAGCTTTGTTTCTGTGTGGGAGACAACACACACAGATTTACTTGTCAGATGTAAGATATAGCTTTGTTTCTGTGTGGGTTTCTGTGTGGGAGACAACACACACAGATTTACTTGTCAGATGTAAGATATAGCTTTGTTTCTGTGTGGGAGACAACACACACAGATTTACTTGTCAGATGTAAGATATAGCTTTGTTTCTGTGTGGGAGACAACACACACAGATTTACTTGTCAGATGTAAGATATAGCTTTGTTTCTGTGTGGGAGACAACACACACAGATTTACTTGTCAGATGTAAGATATAGCTTTGTTTCTGTGTGGGAGACAACACACACAGATTTACTTGTCAGATGTAAGATATAGCTTTGTTTCTGTGTGGGACAACACACACAGATTTACTTGTCAGATGTAAGATATAGCTTTGTTTCTGTGTGGGAGACAACACACACAGATTTACTTGTTTGATGTAAGATATAGCTTTGTTTCTGTGTGGGAGACAACACACACAGATTTACTTGTTTGATGTAAGATATAGCTTTGTTTCTGTGTGGGTTTCTGTGTGGGAGACAACACACACAGATTTACTTGTCAGATGTAAGATATAGCTTTGTTTCTGTGTGGGAGACAACACACACAGATTTACTTGTCAGATGTAAGATATAGCTTTGTTTCTGTGTGGGAGACAACACACACAGATTTACTTGACTTGTCAGATGTAATATATAGCTTTGTTTCTGTGTGGGAGACAACACACACAGATTTACTTGTCAGATGTAAGATATAGCTTTGTTTCTGTGTGGGAGACAACACACACAGATTTACTTGTCAGATGTAAGATATAGCTTTGTTTCTGTGTGGGAGACAACACACACAGATTTACTTGTCAGATGTAAGATATAGCTTTGTTTCTGTGTGGGAGACAACACACACAGATTTACTTGTCAGATGTAAGATATAGCTTTGTTTCTTTGTTTCTGTGTGGGAGACAACACATACAGATTTACTTGTCAGATGTAAGATATAGCTTTGTTTCTGTGTGGGAGACAACACACACAGATTTACTTGTCAGATGTAAGATATAGCTTTGTTTCTGTGTGGGAGACAACACACACAGATTTACTTGTCAGATGTAAGATATAGCTTTGTTTCTGTGTGGGAGACAACACACACAGATTTACTTGTCAGATGTAAGATATAGCTTTGTTTCTGTGTGGGAGACAACACACACAGATTTACTTGTCAGATGTAAGATATAGCTTTGTTTCTGTGTGGGAGACAACACACACAGAGACAACACACACAGATTTACTTGTCAGATGTAAGATATAGCTTTGTTTCTGTGTGGGAGACAACACACACAGATTTACTTGTCAGATGTAAGATATAGCTTTGTTTCTGTGTGGGAGTGTGGGAGACAACACACACAGATTTACTTGTCAGATGTAAGATATAGCTTTGTTTCTGTGTGGGAGACAACACACACAGATTTACTTGTCAGATGTAAGATATAGCTTTGTTTCTGTGTGGGAGACAACACACACAGATTTACTTGTCAGATGTAAGATATAGCTTTGTTTCTGTGTGGGAGACAACACACACAGATTTACTTGTCAGATGTAAGATATAGCTTTGTTTCTGTGTGGGAGACAACACACACAGATTTATGTAAGATATAGCTTTGTTTCTGTGTGGGTTTCTGTGTGGGAGACAACACACACAGATTTACTTGTCAGATGTAAGATATAGCTTTGTTTCTGTGTGGGAGACAACACACACAGATTTACTTGTCAGATGTAAGATATAGCTTTGTTTCTGTGTGGGAGACAACACACACAGATTTACTTGTCAGATGTAAGATATAGCTTTGTTTCTGTGTGGGAGACAACACACACAACACACACAGATTTACTTGTTTGATGTAAGATATAGCTTTGTTTCTGTGTGGGAGACAACACATACAGATTTACTTGTCAGATGTAAGATATAGCTTTGTTTCTGTGTGGGAGACAACACACACAGATTTACTTGTCAGATGTAAGATATAGCTTTGTTTCTGTGTGGGAGACAACACACACAGATTTACTTGTCAGATGTAAGATATAGCTTTGTTTCTGTGTGTGTTTCTGTGTGGGAGACAACACACACAGATTTACTTGTTTGATGTAAGATATAGCTTTGTTTCTGTGTGGGAGACAACACACACAGCTTTACTTGTCAGATGTAAGATATAGCTTTGTTTCTGTGTGGGAGACAACACACACAGATTTACTTGTCAGATGTAAGATATAGCTTTGTTTCTGTGTGGGAGACAACACACACAGATTTACTTGTCAGATGTTAGATATTATAAGGATATGTTAAAATCTGCTAATCTAACTAGCTGCTGATTTATTGTTGTGGACAGTAACTATTCTGAAAGATAATTTCCTATTTGAATATCAGAGTTCTGTTGTTTTAAATTTGTTTTATTGGTTACTTTATAAAAGGTTCCACACTCATAACTTCAAAGAAAAATGTCCATTTATCTGTCCATCCAAACTCTTATTGTATGGAAAATCTACTCTGTCTGTAAATTTAGTACAGCATTTTCAATGTAAGATGGAGTTGTGTTTCCAGCAGACAACAAAAGCTGCGTCATAGTCCTGTAACCAGATCAACTCCTGAATTCTGAAACTCCCAATAGGTTATTTCAGTGTTTATACTGTACCTTGATATCACTTTGTGTATAGTTCTAGCACAGAGTAACTTATGACGATGTTGCCACTTTCCTTCATTTTGATTGGGTTACCTAGATACCATTTGGTACACCTCTTTACTGTGATAGGGTTACCTAGATACCATTTGGTACACCTCTTCACTGTGATTGGGTTACCTAGATACCATTTGGAACACCTCTTTACTGTGATTGTGTTACCTAGATACCATTTGGAACACCTCTGTACTGTGATTGGGTTAACTAGATACCATTTGGAACACTTCTTTACTGTGATTGGGTTACCTAGATACCAACTGGTACATCCCTTTACTGTGATTGGGTTACCTTTCCCTCAAGTTATGGCCCTCCCTTCCCTCCCCTCTAGTACTGGTCCTCCCCCCCTACCCCTTCAGTACTGACCCTCCCTTCCGACCCCTCTAGCAATAGCTCTCCCTTCCCACCCCTCAAGTACTGACCCTCCCTTCCCACCCCTCCAGCACTGACCCTCCCTTCCCACCCCTCCAGCACTGACCCTCCCTTCCCACCCCTCCAGCACTGATCCTCCCTTCCCACCCCTCCAGCACTGATCCTCCCTTCCCACCCCTTCAGCACTGATCCTCCCTTCCCACCCCTCCAGCACTGATCCTCCCTTCCCACCCCTCTCACACTGATCCTCCCTTCCCACCCCTCCAGCACTGACCCTCCCTTCCCACCCCTCCAGTACTGATCCTCCCTTCCCACCCCTCCAGTACTTACCCTCCCTTCCCACCCCTCTAACACTGACCCTCCCTTTTCCACCCCTCCAGTACTGATCCTCCCTTCCCACCCCTCCAGCACTGATCCTCCCTCCCCACCCCTCTAACACTGACCCTCCCTTTTCCACCCCTCCAGTACTGACCCTCCCTTCCCACCCCTCTAACACTGACCCTCCCTTTTCCACCCCTCCAGTGCTGATCCTCCCTTCCCACCCCTCCAGCACTGATCCTCCCTTCCCACCCCTCCAGCACTGATCCTCCCTCCCCACCCCTCTAACACTGACCCTCCCTTCCCACCCCTCTAACACTGACCCTCCCTTTTCCACCCCTCCAGCACTGATCCTCCCTTCCCACCCCTCCAGTACTGACCCTCCCTTCCCACCCCTCCAGTACTGATCCTCCCTTCCCACCCCTCCAGCACTGATCCTCCCTTCCCACCCCTCCTGCACTGATCCTCCCTTCCCACCCCTCTAACACTGACCCTCCCTTTTCCACCCATCCAGCATTCCAGATATCAATGATCCTATGATAGTTCACTTTATCTCCATTGCATTTCTATATGCTGCCTGATTACATATTGCGACAGGATGCAGTGTCTTAAAATCAATTTAAAATTTAATTGTGTATCATGAACCTAGTACCACTGCCAAAAATTGTAACTTTGAATTTTAAGCTGCATGCACTACGACTTCAATAAATCACATCTGAAATGGCTTTAATAGTAGTAATAAAAAAATCCTCCCAAAGAAAGTGTTCAAGTATCTTAAATAACCCAGCAACTTGTCCTTTTACAAGATTGAATCTATATCAAACTCGAGTGAGAATTTCATGAACTTTTCTTACTTGAATGGATGATTATCCTCTTTGAAAACTACATCCAATAAAATAAATAAAAAAACCAATAACAATTACTGTAGTTTCTTAATAATTAAAAAAAAACTGAGAAGATGAAAATTACTTTCTCATGGATTTAATTAATCTTATCTTTTAATATGAATCCCAATAAAAGTGATTTATATTTATGTTTATTATCAATTACTGTTAAGTTATGTCTTAGGAAAAAATTAATTAAGGTAACGTTATGTACCTGCACATGTGTATCATTTGCATGTATACACATATTTCTGGGTATGTCGTTAATTTCAATAATGGCTGTCATGTTTGTTGATGATGACTTTGATACAGCTTACAAGAAAAAGAGATATTATTAGATATATAATTAACAATCTCTTTACACACTGAAATTTTGTCAGCGAGGGCCTTTCTTAATATTTCATAATAGAGAGAATGGTGGACAGATTTTTAAGTAGAAAACACTTAAAATAAAGGAATATTTTAGTGTAATTCATTTGTATAGTTTTTGAAATGTTTCACAGATAATTTTTACTATATTGTGAGAAAAAGGTGTGGTGTTTTTTCTATTGTGGGCAATATGTGGATCACATTGAAAAAACCCATGAAAGTTGGCTTTGTGGTGTATATACCTGTAAAAGTTATAATCAGGCTTTGTGGTGTATATACCTGTAAAAGTTATAATCAGGCTTTGTGGTGTATATACCTGTAAAAGTTATAATCAGGCTTTGTGGCGTATATACCTGTAAAAGTTATAATCATGCTTTGTGGCGTATATACCTGTAAAAGTTATAATCAGGCTTTGTGGCATATATACTTGTAAAAGTTATAATCATGCTTTGTGGCGTATATACCTGTAAAAGTTATAATCAGGCTTTGTGGCATATATACCTGTAAAAGTTATAATCAGGCTTTGTGGCGTATATACCTGTAAAAGTTATAATCTGGCTTTGTGGTGTATATACCTGTAAAAGTTATAATCAGGCTTTGTGGTGTATATACCTGTAAAAGTTATAATCAGGCTTTGTGGCGTATATACCTGTAAAAGTTATAATCAGGCTTTGTGGCGTATATACCTGTAAAAGTTATAATCAGGCTTTGTGGCGTATATACCTGTAAAAGTTATAATCAGGCTTTGTGGCATATATACCTGTAAAAGTTATAATCAGGCTTTGTGGCGTATATACCTGTAAAAGTTATAATCAGGCTTTGTGGCGTATATACCTGTAAAAGTTATAATCAGGCTTTGTGGCGTATATACCTGTAAAAGTTATAATCAGGCTTTGTGGCGTATATACCTGTAAAAGTTATAATCAGGCTTTGTGGTGTATATACCTGTAAAAGTTATAATCAGGCTTTGTGGCGTATATACCTGTAAAAGTTATAATCAGGCTTTGTGGCGTATATACCTGTAAAAGTTATAATCAGGCTTTGTGGTGTTATATACCTGTAAAAGTTATAATTATATACCTGTAAAAGTTATAATCAGGCTTTGTGGCGTATATACCTGTAAAAGTTATAATCAGGCTTTGTGGCGTATATACCTGTGGCGTATATACCTGTAAAAGTTATAATCAGGCTTTGTGGCGTATATACCTGTGGCGTATATACCTGTAAAAGTTATAATCAGGCTTTGTGGCGTATATACCTGTAAAAGTTATAATCAGGCTTTGTGGCGTATATACCTGTAAAAGTTATAATCAGGCTTTGTGGCGTATATACCTGTAAAAGTTATAATCAGGCTTTGTGGTGTATATACCTGTAAAAGTTATAATCAGGAAAATCTGGTAACAGCAGATATGGTGTACCTATATAAATATATTGGTCATGTAGGTACTTTAAACCTTTCACCATGTCAGGTACATATCTGTTGATTTTGACTAATGATCTATGAACTCATCTGGTACTACTTCACCTGATATCTGTTCTGCTAATTCAACTTTCAAGCGTTGTTTTTTGACAAGAATTGGCCTTAATATCTGTAAAAGCTATCATCATGTCATAATTTACCAAAGTAAAAGTGCACTTCTGTGTTCATTTGGAATGATGATGGTAATGAGGTTAAATGGGCCAGCTGGTTTGTGAGGATCACTAATTGAAAAAGTTATGGATTACTATTTCAGCTTAGATTATTATTCCTTATGACATAGGTATGTACTTATGTACCTAACACTTGTCCTGTCGGCGCTTTAGCAGCTTCATCTTATGAGCAATTTAATTAAGCTTCACACATTTATAAAGACTATTACCTTTTTGATATGAGTTTAAATTTCAGAGCTCAAGGGTGCAAGTAACTGTTACTGTTTTTAGAAAATCATTGTCAGCTCTTGAGGGCTAATACAATAAAGTAGGTCAAATGTGAACACTCAAGGTCAAGGTATTTTGCTGTATTTTTAGAAAATCCTTGTGAGTGCTTTTTAAAGAATTTTGATCATTCTTTACAGATACATACAAGACTGTTACGGTATATCTCAAACAAGTTGAATTTTCAGAGCTCGAGGATAAAGGTCAAGGTCATCATTGCTACTTTTGAAAAATTATATTTGAAATCTTCGGGCTCAATTTTTTGAAGGATTTTGACCAAACTTTACACAAATATAGAAGACTATTTTATCTGAGACTTATAGTTTGTAGAGAGGTAGGGTCAATATTAAGGTCATTATTACTATTTTTAGACAATCTGATTATCTGATTGGCCCTTTGTAAGAGTTCCAGAATCATCCTCTATGAGAGCTATATCTACCCCTACCCTGATTGGTCCTGTGTAGGTGTTCCAGAATCATTCTCTATAAAGGTTTTACTGCACCCTTTCTGATTGGTCCTTTGTGATAGTTCCAGAGTTATCCTCTATAGGATTTTTCCTGCACCTTCTCTGATTGGTCATTTGTAGGAGTTCCAAAATCATCCTCTATAATTGGTCCTGTGTAGGTGTTCCATAATCATCCTCTGTAAAGGTTTTACTGCACCCTCTCTGGTTGGTCTTATGTGAGAGTTTCAGAGTTATCTTCTATCAGAGTTTTTACCTGCACCCTCTATGATTGGTTCAATGTGATAGTTCCAGAGTTATCTTCTATAAGAGTTTTATCTACCCCTTCTCTGATTGGTCCTATGTAGGAGTTTCAAAATCACCCTCTGTCAGAGTTTTACCTGCACCCTCTCTGATTGGTCCTATGTAGGAGTTCCAAAATCACCCTCTATCAGAGTTTTACCTGCACCCTCTCTGATTGGTCCTATGTAGGAGTTCCTAAATCACCCTCTATCAGAGTTTTACCTGCACCCTGTCTGATTGGTCCTATGAAGGAGTTCCAAAATCATCCTCTATCAGAGTTTTACCTGCACCTTCTCTGATTGGTCCTATGTAGGAGTTCCAAAACCACCCTCTGTCAGAGTTTTACCTGCACCCTCTCTGATTGGTCCTATGTAGGAGTTCCAAAATCACCCTCTATCAGAGTTTTACCTGCACCCTCTCTGATTGGTCCTATGTAGGAGTCCCAAAATCACCCTCTGTCAGAGTTTTACCTGCACCTGTCTGATTGGTCCTATGTAGGAGTTCCAAAACCACCCTCTGTCAGAGTTTTACCTGCACCCTCTCTGATTGGTCCTATGTAGGAGTTCCAAAATCACCCTCTATCAGAGTTTTACCTGCACCCTGTCTGATTGGTCCTATGTAGGAGTTCCAAAATCACCCTCTGTCAGAGTTTTACCTGCACCCTCTCTGATTGGTCCTATGTAGGATTTCCAAAATCTTGCTCTATAAGGGTTTTACCTGCATCCTCTCTGATTGGTCCTATGTAGGAGTTCCAAAATCACCCTCTCTCAGAGTTTTACCTGCACCCTCTCTGATTGGTCCTATGTAGGAGTTCCAAAATCACCCTCTATCAGAGTTTTACCTGCATCCTCTCTTAATTGGTCCTATGTAGGAGTTCCAAAATCATCCTGTGTAAGGGTTTTACTGCACCCTCTCTAATTGGTCCTATGTAGGAGTTCCAAGGTTATCCTCTATCAGAGATTTTACCTGCACCCTCTCTGATTGGTCTTACGTAGTGCTTGAGTTGTGCCTGGCATATCTTTGTCATTGCTGGCCCTGTATATAGATTCCTCTGTTAGGATCTTTATTGGAGTTCCTGAATATTAATGTTACTAGGTCTTTCTCTGATAAGAGAATGTTTTTATAGACTGACATTTCTGATACAAGACAGTCAGTAACTATATTGTATCATAGATCAATATGTATTTGAGAATCATCTGTTAAGAAGATAAATGAAACAGATGAAAGATTCAGACTCATTGGGCCTCTTGTTTTCTGTATGTGTTATCGTTGTAAACAATTAAGTGCATTGTGTTTGTTTCTGCAGAAATGTCCTTGATATCAAGTTGCTATACAGAACTAGGTCTCTGCAAAATGAATTTCCACCAAGCTGGGATTAGGTTCATAAAAATATATTTATGTGGTAAGGACAGACATTATTTTTTGTCAGTTTGGCTTCCATGACAATTTATTTAATAACTGCAAGATATATCCAAAGCAAACATTCAAAATTATTTGCAATTTTTCCTACTGATAAAATGATTTATGCATGTAATATGTGTATTGATGTATGTTGTGAAAATGGAATTTGAATCAGTGATGTAAGGATTGGTTATATGGTATGACATGTCTGCAATATCATATAAAGAACTGTGACCTTCACAACAATTTCTTCTGATTAACCAAAATGCCTAGAATAATGATATTGAGTGGGTAGGTTTCTGGTATTCTTACATAAAGTCCTACAAATAATCACAGGGATTTGGCACAAATTCTCAAACCATGATCTATATGTAAGTATTATAGTGACAAAGGGTGTATCTCGTTCATCAAACACTCATTGGAAAGTATTTCTCATCAAGGTGATGTATGTGTTACTAAGATCTGTGGCCCCTATAATATCATAAACATAAATGAATCCTTCAAACTTCTTCTGATGAAGCAGAAAGCCTAGAATTATGATATTTGGTTTAGTTAGATGTTAGATTTGAATTGATGTAAGTTTTCTGGAATGAAGTTTGATAAGGTTTGTGAAAAGAAATGCTTTTTGCAATACTCATTGTTGCAGTGGTCAAATATATCAAAACCTTCAAATGACTTCTTTTGCTTAACTGATTAACCCAGAATCATATTTGCTGGAAGGTTCCTGAGAGGAAGCCGGATAAAGAAATGACCTGAAGCAATATTCAAGGTCACAAGGGGCAGATTTGTTAAAACATTTGAATGACTTGTTATTGATTTAAACCAAGGCTTTGAATGTCATTGATATGAAATGTTGATGTATTTGTGAAAAATGTTAAATACTAGGTGAAAGCTTTCTTTTATCATTATTGGTTTTCACCTTTCAACCATGAACACCAATCTTCCACCAGTTTGCAGCATAATTTAGAAACCTGCATGTGTGCATGTAACATTTTTCAATGTGAAACAGAACAAAGTTTTTTTAATGCCTCAAAAATCATTTTACAGTGACAACCAATTTGATTTGAGTTTTCCCATTCCTTAAGTTATAAATAAGGAAGAATTTTGATTAGTGAATTCTAATACATTGGCAATATATTTTTTTCTTCAATGACAAAATACAAATTACCAGCAGATGCATGCTCAGTAAATTGACAAAAACTTACTTCAATTTTTCTTTCTTTCTACAGACAATCCTAAGAATTGATGTAAGGATAGGTTTTAACTTCGAGGTCGTTCTTAAAAAATAAAAAAGTTGATATAAGACCTGCATGTTTGTTTACTTCATGAAATGGCTCAGGAGTTTCATTAAGATAATTGATGGTTTAGAACTTATACAAAGTGACCGCTAGGACAGACTTATCAATATGGGTTCAGTCTGTGTTGGTAACATGCAACGCCAACCACAGAATTGGACAATTTCCAGCGAAAATTTTTTTTATGTTGATTCATTCAGTTGAGGTAGGGTAGGATAGTTGATATAGCTTCTACTGCTTAGTAGTAGAGACAATGTTGCTGTTTGATATGATCATAGGATCCAAACACAATCTACTGACCCCGCACTTATTAGACCTTGTTAACATCTCAAATCTGGCTGTATCGCTGCCAGTAAGTCAATGCCTGGTATTAAGCCCACTCATACATTTGTTGTTCAAGTGAATTTCAAACATTTGTTATTTCATTGTCCCTCAAAAATCCCACCCACTGACGTAAAATTTGTTAGTCGGCTCCATGAGCTTTTTGTTACCTTGTATACAGACACATTGTCAATATGTTAGACAGTGCCTTTAGATTCTGGAAATATCACAGCTTTACAGTAGAATTACATCAAACGTCACCATAATTTGCATCATTAAGTATTTTACTATCAATATATAGAATCATGTCATTTTCACAAACATTTCATGTACAACTGTCTCAAACCTTCCAGCTACGTTTGTTTATAATTGATTACTACTTTGTGATAGAAGCAGAGAAATCTCCACCCTCGGCTAAATCAGGCACTGATTAAATCCCAAGCTTTTTCTGTCTGCTCCACGATGCCGTGATGCTTTCTTAATTAATCCTATTTCAGTGTCCTCGGTGACCTAGAATGAGGAAAAAAAAGAAACACTTTTCTTAATTCTGACTATTCATTTCAGTTGAAATGATCTGTTGAGTACCTACATGTAGCTAGCTGACTTTAGGAATCAAGACATCATTTAATATAGTTCCATTTTCACTCATGTCATGTTGAAATATACTTCTCAATATTATCTCCCTTGTGGAAATACAACTTATTATTTGATATTTTACAGAAAATAGAGTTATCTAACCAAAAGTCAGATGAATAGTTTTAAACTCAAGGCATTGACATGGAAGTAAATAATTCTAATAATACATGTCGTTTGTTGTAATTCAAAATGATTTCTGACTCTGCAACCAATTTACTGTCTGCAAAACTTTTCATTTACATATGAAGTCTGGCCACCCTCTGACATTAATGATGTCAGCGACCCTTGCTAACCTCTATGTGTCATGAAACTGATTGTGTATGACATCACGAACAGAAGCCTGGCCTAAAAACATCCGTTATAATACTGCCTGTCTTTGGTTGTGTCTGATGTTTCTAATCCTCAGGAGAATGAGTTTGACCTAGTTTTCTCAAAAATGTAAGAAAAATAACCTAAAATGTTTGTTTTATTGTGGTTTTTAACTTACATCAAATAAAACAGGAGTAACCTATCAGACTGATTTGCTTCTGTATACTGCTATTATATTGTCATAAATATCTATGTTGCTGGCGACAGGCGGCTGAACCACTGTAAAACTCTACATGTGACAGCTTCTAACTACACAAATATCCAATATTAAGCTTAATACTTTGGAAGCTCCTGCAAGCAGATTTTATATTTAAGACACTTGGTTAACATTTGAGGAATGTTATCTAATGGTCTGCAGTGTTTATGAAGCATTTGTTTTGAAAGTAAACAAAATAATGGTTTAGAGGAAGGATTAAATGGCACTGTTTGGCCTAGTTGTAAACCTACACGTATCTTATTGAAGTTTCAGGGAAAAAAACTATTATTGCTGTGATCTTCCCTTGACTCCGAATTGATGTGTTGATGGCTTTTATTATCACATTAGACATACATACATGTATGGTAAACTGTTTTATAGGTGTGGAAAAGATGTTCAAAAATCTGCTCAGATCAGGTGTAGCATTTGAGGTCAGACACTTGATAAACCTCAATGCAGATTTAGTTTTGTGTTTTATTTCAGTTTTTATGGTATGCAATGTGTGAAGCAATCCAGAAAGAAGTTTCATATTGCACAACTAGTTCAGTGGGTGAAAAATATTGCCAACCAACATACGCTGCAAATATTCCCAATGAAATTAATAAAATTTTGTTTGAAAAAAGTGATAGCCGTATTTTTATTCATGTGGGTGCCATCTTTGTTGGAAAAGAGGCAGAGGAATTGTGGGAAGCGTTCATTGTGATGTGCTTACAAAAGGAATTTTTATGTATCTGTGAGGTGGGAAAGGGGTATATTGGTGAGGTGGGAAAGGGGTGTATTGGTGAGGTAGGAAAGGGACGATTGTGGTAAAGGGACGATTGGTGAGGTGGGAAATGGATGTATTGTTGATATGGGAAAGGGATGATTGGTGAGTTGGGAAAGGGATGTATTGGTGAGGTGGGAAAGGGATGTATTGGTGATGTGGAAAGGGGATATATTGGTGAGGTGGGGAAGGAACAATTGGTGAGGTGGGAAAGAGATGTATTGGTGAGGTGGGAAAAGGACGATTGGTGAGTTGGGAAAAGGATGTATTGGTGAGGTGGGAAAGGGACGATTGCTGAGGTGGGAAAGGGATGTATTGGTGAGGTGGGAAAGATTGGCTAATGCCATGTTACCAATAAAATGTCACCAAAAGAAAAAATTAGAAGTGACCAGTAGGGATGCTCGATTGTGACCTCCAAAGGAACAAGGTGGAGCATGTATTGGGGTATGGGTGCTAATTATAGTGAATGCCTAGAATAGACGGGAATACTTTGAAAAACTCCAATTTTCCCCACAAAACACTGAGTTAATGACAACAAGTAACTTTATTCTTTCTGCTCCTTATTCACGTTATTTTCTGTATGTATAAGAAAATAATAAATTGTTCCGATTTTGAAAGAAATTGATTGACATCAGAAGGAACATTTGGATATATTAGGCATACAAGGAGCATTCTGCCCAGAGCAGAGATACTATCTCCAATTAAGTGAGATATATGAAATGAAGTACTTGTGGCTACATGGATACACAACCAACTCACTGACTTGTTAAGTGCTGTCAAGTGGCAGAGCAGCACTTAGCCAATCAGGGGAGTGTATTAGCTGAAATTGGAAGGCTTGCTACTCCAGCACTTAGTAAGGTTCATTTCCCTAAAGGCACAACTTCATTATCATCGGATAATAAGACTAATTTCTCGGGAATAATAACAATCTAATGAAGGAGAGATACAATGTTATATGTCCAACATTATAGCTGTTATATACGTAGAATTTATGAAATATGACTTTTGAAATTTTCTTCATTAAAAGATGCTCTAAATGTGGCATTTCTCATTTTTAGATTTACTTTTTAGAATAATTGACATAATTTGGATTCGTGCCTTTAATCTTTTGAGTTTGAAATTATGTTTTATACTTAATTTCCTCTATTTTTAAAAGACTTTCAGGGATAATTGAGCTTCATATTAATAAACGGCTCTTAACTCTGAAGAAAATGTATTGTTAATGACGATTTCATTCCAGTAATGTACAGGAGCTTTTTCAGGAAAACATGAACCCCAATGCTTTATGGAAACATCTACTGTAATTAGTTTTGTGTTTTATCTTTCCTTTTTGTAGCAAAGAAGGCTTTTCAAAGTTGATTTAGACATCATGCACGTTACTAATTAGATATAAACATAATTGGTGGCTGCTTCAGATTTGATTTCCACACAACTTCAAATGTTGATTTTGTCCTTTTCTCAATTCAAATTGAAAACTTTTTTATACACTGAAAATAGATAGAATCAATTAGTTTTGGTATCCAGAAATTAGTTTAAGAACTTTTCCAATTTAATATTTGTACAAAATCAACTTTATTGGTGGAAATTTGACATTCAGACAGATGTGTTCTTTCACCAAGAAGTAATGTTTTTTTTACCCTACCAGACAGAAATATCCACACTTCTGGTGAAACATCCTGCATGCACAAGAGATGACATTTGAGGTTCATGTCACTGTTAATGACGTCATTTTTAATGATGTGTCGTGGTCAGTTGGTGTTAATGATGCCATTAACATTTGTTGATAAAACAGACAAGAAGATCATCAGTGAAACATTTGATATAAGTTTGCAAATGAATAATACATAGATAATCCTTTATTTATTGATGCGTTTCAAAAACGTAAAATAGCAATAATCAAACTCATATAGCTTGGGAGATTTCAAAGATTGATCCCAGGATGCAACAGGCTACCGAAGCAACCACGAACGTTCAGAAGATATTATTTTGTTTCATATGATTCATTAAATCGATGAGAATGTTATTTTTATATCAATATTAAAATCATTCTGTATAGGAATGCAAAAAGATGGTTCCAGACAATCTGTTTGAGTTACAAATGTGTTATGGACAGGTACTCAAAAAAAAATATCTGTACCTTTTTTTTTTCCTTTTTTCCATTCTGCCAATTATATTTTTTGGTTCACATGTAAGCCACACTGTTATATAAGCCATCAAGAAAACAATCCAGAGCTTATTATCCGAAAAATAAGTGGGTACCAAAATATTTTTCGAATTGAAATAGAAAAATATTTTACTTCAAAGGTCTAGGTCAAATTTGAAATATTTTACTGGTAAATGCCCAGGTTTAGAATTTGATACAACACTTGGCACTTCCCAATGTGTATCAGTACTCTAGTTTGGATGGGAACTGGAGCACTTATTTGTCTTAGATATTTTGTAGTTTATTGGATATCTCAGCGAAATTTTGATGATGACTCAGTCGTCATTAGTAATTGTTCTTTGAGGGTGGTAAAAAACACTCTATAGAATAAAACAGTGACCTTAATAATGTAATTAGTTGGCATAGTACACCTGGTGACTGGAATGTGATATCAGTATACAGGTAAATATATATAAGATTTTCCACTTACTTAGATCTGTTTGCCAAGATAACCAATGTGAACAATTTTGATTGACCTATTTATGTTTAGTGATAGTTTTAGGAGAAAAAGAAATTTCAGCAGCCTGAAATGTGAGATAAAGGATTTAGTATAAAATGTTTCCTTGTTACAAAGCATTCAGTAACTGAAACAGTGTATCTGTCAGTTCACTTTGGTCTTCACACACTTTGTTCAGTAGCAACAAATATTTCAGCACAAGACCACACAAACCTGTTCAGGTCCATAATATTTTTACCAGTATTATGAAGTAACATCACCATACTAAATCCATTCCTCAATATTTAGGAAGGAGGCAACAAGTTTTGGACACAAATCCTAGATATAAGTTATCGGTAAGTTGTCATATTTTTTTTAAGTTCCAAATTTCCCCTGAGTCCATCAGAAAGTTATTGTTGAGGATAACAACCAGCTGCTGTACAGTCTTTATTTTCCAGGGTTTTGTTTTCTGTTATTTCAAATGTTTGAATAAATCAGAAAAAAAGTATTGCATTGGAAACAAAAAATGCTTTTGGAAAACCGTAGAAATGTGAATTGTAGAAAAAATAAACATAACGTGGACAGTCCACCAGGTCAGCCATTAGTCAGGACTAATATCTTATTTCCCAGGTTGGAGAGTATGATTTAGACTTTACAAGTTATCTCCCTTGTCCCATTTTTTTTTAAAAAGAAATCCATCACAAGACAAAGTTGATATTTTTTTCTATCTGATTAAGTGCAGATGATAAAAGTAATAGTGCCTAATGTTTAAATAATACTTGTTGTAGTGACAATGATGCAAAGGCTGCTTTGACTCAGCCTTACAATGTGTCTCCATTATCAAAACTCATTTTTGTAATCAAGGCAGTGCATAGCCACCATCTATCAGAACTTGACACTGATTATGTTTGCTGTAGTTTTCAAAGTGAAGCATGTAAATAAGTTATCAATACAGATTTGAATTATGTTTTTTTTGAAAAAATCAACAGGACAAAAATTTGAGTAATTCTGCATAAAAAGCATTTTAAGGGATTTTTTTAAAACTTATTCTTTGTTTCTAATGATGATAGCTGATGTTAGAACCTTATGATAGTTCTTGTGCTGCGTTTAAATGAGGAAAAATTGAAAAAAAAAATGATGAAATAGGAAAGAATTTTAAAAATCCAATTGATCGTTGCTTACAGAAGGTGTTTGTGACTGTTGATAGAGTGCCAGGGAATGTTAGCTGTCAGAATGACACTGGAATGATATAGTAGATCCACAGATAAGACTGAGATATATTCAGCCACCAAGTTAGAATTAATATAAATCTGTTGTGTTACACTTGTCAAATGTGATGGCATATCGCACAAGGACATTTCCCTATAGAATGTTTTTCTATATCTATTTTTGTATAGAAAGATTGATAGAGAATACTATTTTTTCTCAGAGAAAATTGTTTGTCTTGATAATGATAAGTCAGAAACCTCATTTTGAATATACTGAAAAAACATTACTTGTAAAAACTTCATGCTGTTTTTTTTGGTGTGTTCTTATTTTCTTGTAAAATATACAGTAATCAACTCCAAGAAATACCTACACTGACAGTATGAAAACGTTACTGATAATATCTTTGGTGATACTAAAAAAATCATAACATTAAACACTAGATTGAAACCATTAATTACTGTTGATAGATAACACTTTATTTGGTTCAGTCAGTTCAGAAACTGCTTTCTGTAAGATGAGTTTTTTTGTGAACAGCAAATGATTTGCGCTGTTAATTTTTGACTCACATGTAGACATGGATTTCTTACTGTATTTTTATCAATACAATTGGAAGCACATCAAAGAATACTCATAGATATTTGGTTATAGTTGCATTTCCAGATATGTTATTTCATATAACAGGCAATTAACATTTAATTAAAAAAAAACAAAATGAGATATATGTCATCTGTTAGCACTTTAGAGGTCCTCTGTCTTTTAGTTTATTTCCTGCTATTGATGACTTATTGGTGAAGACGATCTACCCCTTATCTTGGATCATTGACTTTACACCAAGTGTTTGACCTGGAATGGGTTCATACCTTGTAAGTCTGTAAGGTCAGTTAGAGTTAATAACTTAGGAATGTATGTATATTATATTCAGTGATTTACATATTGCTCATTATTGATGACAGTCATACTACTAAATGAGCTGTTGACCCAAGGATGACTTTCACATCAGTGCTGCAACTGAAGGGGGATGAGGTGGTGACGTCGCTACAAGAGAATAACCGCCAGATTGACATCCACCATAGTGTTGACAGAATAATCGTCCTATGACGGACAGCCTCTTTCCCAGGCTCCATTATCTCCTTGTTGAATGCCTGTCATGGACACGGCAGTTTGCCTTCGATTGATTTTCAATTACAGCCATTAATAGTTACACACATGAATTGGCCAATGCCTGCTAGTGACCTGTTACTGACCAGTATTAAATCCAATTATGGTACCCAGATTTGATTAACTGTGAGATGAATCTTTCACTGATACAATGATATACCTGATAAACATTGTCAGTGATCTAATGTTTGTTTATGTTCACGATTTACAAACATTTAAATCATCATGTCAGACAAACTTCTGCAGCACAGTTACTCAGAGGTCAATCTACTAAAAGTCAAGGTCACCAGGTCAAGGGTCAGTGTTCAATTTGTATGATTTGAAATTTAGCAACACTGTAACTGGAAAATGTTTTGTTTAAATGCCTTGTAATGAAAACCAATAATTAGAAAGCATGTTAGTCCACGACCAGATAAATCACTTAGTTTCCTGATGGGATTTGTTTTCACCTTAATATAGAAAGAGAATGAATTACCAATTCAAATCCCTTGTAATTTTTTCTGTAGATCAATACATGTAACCTTGGATTTCTGTATAAATTCCACATCATGTAATTGCCAAACTGAACTGTCACTTTTCAATTAAGACATTTTCAAGCATAGACGCACAATTCTCATAAACTAAATAGTGACAAATATGAAGCCATTTTCTTAATATCTGAGTCTTGTAAATGTTTCTAATACCATATTCCTTGCAAATTTAAAATCATTTTTAGATCAATGTTTGTATTCATAAAATTTAGTTTACTGACCCTATGTTGTCACTAGTAGGGTAGTTTACTGACCCAGTGTTGTCACTAGTAGGGTAGTTTACTGACCCAGTGTTTGTCACTAGTAGGGTAGTTTACTGACCCAGTGTTTGTCACTAGTAGGGTAGTTTACTGACCCAGTGTTGTCACTGGAAGGGTAGTTTACTGACACAGTGTTGTCACTAGTAGGGTGGATCCTGACGCTGTTTGTTACTAGTAGGGTAGTTTACTGACCCAGTGTTGTCACTAGTAGGGTAGTTTACTGACCCAGTGTTGTCACTAGTACGGTAGTTTACTGACCCAGTGTTTGTCACTAGTAGGGTAGTTTACTGACCCAGTGTTGTCACTAGAAGGGTAGTTTACTGACCCAGTGTTGTCACAAGTAGGGTAGTTTACTGACACAGTGTTGTCACTAGTAGGGTGGATCCTGACCCTGTTTGTTACTAGTAGGGTAGTTTACTGACCCTGTGTTGTCACTAGTAGGGTAGTTTACTGACCCAGTGTTTGTCACTAGTAGGGTAGTTTACTGACCCAGTGTTTGTCACTAGTAGGGTAGTTTACTGACCCAGTGTTTGTCTCTAGTAGGGTAGTTTACTGACCCAGTGTTGTCACTAGTAGGGTAGTTTACTGACCCAGTGTTGTCACTAGTAGGGTAGTTTACTGACCCAGTGTTTGTCACTAGTAGGGTAGTTTACTGACCCAGTGTTGTTACTAGTAGGGTGGTCAAATCTTAACCTTGTGTTGTTGCTCAGTATAACTAGAAATTCTCCTGTGACATGTTGCTAACTGGGCTGGGAATGGTTCCCATCATTGTCACCAGCATTGAGAATATTAATTGTGCTGATTTGAGATGTTTGTGTGTAGATGAGGAGAACAAACCTGCTATTGATTCTCTGCCCTACATCGTTACTCTTCCTTGTTCCAGACAGGAAATTTGGCCGATTTGAAGCTTTAAAGCTGTCTTGGACATAAGTCTTGTTCCTTTGTATAACAAAACTGTGATGAAGCTCACTCTTTTATACAAACAGCAGGAAGAAATGTCCATTGAGATTTCACATTCTCAATTCAATTGATTTGTAGTGTTGAGGTCAATTTCAAGGAAAAGAGCAATGTATATAGGTAATGGTGGTGAAGACGAAGTAGCCTGATTTGGACCAGCTTGGAACCTAATGGAGGAAGGGTGTGTTGATTGAATACACATCATCAGTGCAATTGAGCTGATAGTGTTAGTGACAAAGCGGAAGCAAACAGTCCTTGTTGTATTGAGCAAAACTCGATTAGATAAAAGAAATAATCTAAACACCAAACCAGTTTTTTCAAGTTCAATGTTGCTTTA
Source organism: Ylistrum balloti (assembly GCF_031769215.1). Taxonomy (NCBI): domain Eukaryota; kingdom Metazoa; phylum Mollusca; class Bivalvia; order Pectinida; family Pectinidae; genus Ylistrum; species Ylistrum balloti. The sequence continues at coordinate 277,083 of NW_026781923.1, read as the reverse complement.
AATGGAATAAGAATCAACCTTTGAAGCATAAAGAGTTGTATAGAAACGATACAAAACAGCCTTTTATAACGCTTGTGTACTATGTCATTATTACATAGGAAATTCTGGAAGCTCTACCTTTAACTGTACAGTGGCAGTAGTGTACAGAGAAGCTGTTGCACAAATTTAAGTACCTAAAGATGCCACACAGACATCTGTTATATAAAATCTTGGGAGATATGCCACACATATATCTGTTATATAAAATCTGGGGAGATATGCCACACAGACATCTGTTATATAAAATCTGGGGAGATATGCCACACAGACATCTGTTATATAATATCTGGGTAGATATGCCACACATATATCTGTTATATAAAATCTGGGGAGATATGCCACACAGACATCTGTTATATAATATCTGGGTAGATATGCCACACATATATCTGTTATATAAAATCTGGGGAGATATTCCTCACAGACATCTGTTATATAAAATCTGGGGAGATATGCCACACAGACATCTGTTATATAAAATCTGGGGAGATATGCCACACAGATATCTGTTATATAAAATCTGGGGAGATATGCCACACAGACATCTGTTATATAAAATCTGGGGGAGATTTTCCACAGATATTAGTTACATAAATTCTGAGGAGATGCCACACAGATATCTGTTACATAAATTCTGAGGAGATGCCACACAGATATCTGTTACATAAATTCTGAGGAGATGCCACACAGATATTAGTTACATAAATTCTGAGGAGATGCCACACAGATATCTGTTACATAAATTCTGAGGAGGTATGTCTCACAGAAATAAGTATCTGGTAATGAAAAATCTGGAAAGATGTGTCACACAGATAATGATTATCAAAAATCTGAGGATAGTGGATAAACGAGTTTTCTATACATTCTGTTTTGGTTATAACTATTATTATTTGATTTCCGAATCAACAACAACTACTACTACCAGCTGTGTTGGCACTCAGCATTGATTAGTATCACACACAGGACAGGGATGATTATCTCCCATCAATGATATCAAATGATTGCTCTAATGTCACATATACATGTCTTCATATCAGTATCAGCTTTTACATGATTTTGTTTTGATAAACACACTGTACCTCTGCTTTGGAAGATGCTAATGTTGATGCTTACTTGCGATATAGGTCCTCACTATGCTTAGCAGATTATGTGAAGCCTGCGGGTTGTCAGCTAGCAATATACAATTAGTTCTGTTGACATTTTTTTGCGACACACTTTACATAAAGACAAATATCCAAACATTGTGGTTGTCATGTTCTGATGCTATATTGCTTTCAGTGTTACAAAGAGTTGATACTGCCATTGTTAGTGTCTTGAGTCCTTTCACTTAGGTTGGTAGGTTGACCTTCCTAACCATCCACCCTCAGGGAATGCCATCTTTATCTCCAGAGAAGCCATTAGCTCTGTTCGGGTTTTGACCTGGCACTCATTTTTGCATCATAAGATCTTCCAATTATCTGTCCATCTAGCAGCTACTCATTCTGATGTTGACTTTGGGAAACCCTGGAAGGTAGAAAATTAAGGCTGTTTACTGAAGGATTCTTGGGACTCTCAGCCTCTTGATTTCTAAATAATTTATGTACAAGGCTTAGATAAATAAAATAGTTTTGAGTAATTAAAATCAAAGTATATTGAAACCAAAGATAACTGACATTAAAAGACATTGTTAGAAGATATAGAAACATCAAGACCAACGAGATAAAGGAGTCTGATTGTTTTGTTAATGTCTTGTCCATGCAACATAGGGATTTTACATGAATAACTGTCCCTGTTATTGGAAGGACCTTGAATTTGTTTCATTTGATGTGTGATGAATGAAACAAACTTTAAAAAATCAGATAACCTTCAGTGAGCTAAAATGAAAACTTTGTAACACAAGTTTCATAAATCACATATCTAATGGAAACAAATTTTAAAATTCTTTTTATTACATGATTGATTATTCAGGCAACTGGTAATGAGTTGAGCTCCAATTGAATTTTTTTTCATATTTAAGCCAAAACTTCCTTCTCAGAGGTGTGAAAAAAGCCCTTCATTGAAGAAACAGACATTTCCACATCAGATTTGTTGATATTTCAGAAGGCTTCCATTACGAGGTGACAATGCAGTCTGTGAATGTGTCATATCATTTTATTATCTAAATCTTCAGACATAACAGGTTGTATTACAAATCTGTAATATGCAGAAATATTCACTGAATAAAAAGGCAATCCTGTGATAAACGATACCTACAAGGAGATGCTGAATGTGATGTATGATTTATGATTTAATGTAGAATATGATCCAAACCATCAAGTTTGGAGGATTAATTTTCCATATCTGGGTGTAAAATCAAATTCCATATGCTTAACAGCTACATGGTAAAAACTTCAAATTACCATACTGATTGTGAAAGTCTGAAATGATAGTAAGATGTTACAAATGGAATGTAACTTATTGTTAATGGTCTCCTGAGCAGCAATATGTTACAAATGGAATGTAACTTATTGTTAATGGTCTCCTGAGCAGCAATATGTTACAAATGGAATGTAACATATTGTTAATGGTCTCCTGAGCAGTAATATGTTACAAATGGAATGTAACATATTGTTAATGGTCTCCTGAGCAGTAATATGTTACAAATGGAATGTAACATATTGTTAATGGTCTCCTGAGCAGTAATATGTTACAAATGGAATGTAACATATTGTTAATGGTCTCCTGAGCAGGGAATATCATATCGCCAAAATGTTCCCACATCAAGAATTATAAATTGTCTGCTCGTTCAATCATGCTGTGGTTAATTACAGCTAGGAAACCCTTTTCTTGGTCCTAAGGAGTAGGAAGGTGTTTAGATAATACAATTCTATAGTTGTAATAGAAATGATGAAATAGAAATCCATGATGTTAGATATCAAAGTAGAATAAATTTTAGTGTATAGTAATGCCGATGTAGTTAAAACAATTTCTAATCTCTACTTCAGTTCAGTGAAATTATAACCCAGTGCTATTCTGCCACCCTGTATAAGCCCACTCCTGACCTTGAGTAAGGAGGAAGGTGTATGAAATAAGTTTTATTGTTTTTATTAGTATAAAAAAGCACATAATTATACCCCATGTCACAAAATCCAGGTATGATGTGCTGCATCAGCTTGTCCGTCCATTTATCAGTAGACAAAATTTGTGTCGCTCAGTTTTCAGGGCATTATCTTTTATTACAAATCTCATGTGAAGACTTTGTATCATATTGAGTTTTTCACCACAAAATGATTTTGCATTTCAACCCTTTTAAAGGGAATTATGACCCTTTGCATACACTCATTCTTCTGTGTTTTTATACTTCTCAAGTGAGTTTGTACTGTAAACAATGTTTTGGATGAAGTTACTATAGAGACATAATGGAAGCTCCTGAATGGACGAAAGTGAAGTGCTGTTTGAATCCTTGTTTTCCTTAACCATTGTGTGTATCTTAATTTAACATGTACCAATTGACTTTCTATCCAGTTTCATTTCTCTTCATTTTAGGTAATGTTCGTGTTTAATGATTGGAATTAGTTGACCGTATTGGCCCATGGGCCTTATTATCTCTGGTGTTTAGGTATAATAGGTCACTTGAAGGAGCCACACAATGGGTTGACTTTAACAGATATATTAGGTGTTCGGGCCTTATAAGGAAATGGTACATGTCTATGGAAATTCAACATCATAGATAAAAGTTTGAGGTCACACTCGCAACTGAAATTAAAATAATTGATGTATAATTTTTTTGCATCTGTAGGAGCAGGTTGGGGAGGGGGGTGGGGTGGGTGTAGTAGGGGAGTTATATGTTATCTTTCAGATGACTGTTCTAGTTTTAAATCTTATATAACCAATGAAACCTTGACTACGATTTCAACTGTATAAACCAGATATGTGATTCAGAGACTGGCAACCTGATCACCTTGTTCATTTTCTGTCAAGTGTGACATAATGGATATTCACCTTGTGTTATTTTGTCCTTTATGTTCAGAAATTAACATTACTGATGGAAAATCTAGGGTAACATTTTGTAAAAATCTTGAGATATGAAAATAATTTGTTACTGTATTCACTGATTTGATCCTGTAATAAGCCTAAGGAACCAATAAACAAATTCTGACTTAAAGTCGGGGAACCAGCTTATTACAGGATAATTAAAAAGCATGGGTTCACTATACACTGTAGTCTTAGCTATAAATATGATCGGAGCTATTTTAGAAGCCATTTGGTTAATGACGGTTAATCACAGATGTGACAAGATATACACCACACACATATATGACCATTTTGTTTGTGATTTTGAACAACTTGTATAATCAACAACATCAGGATTTATTTCTCATTGGAGTTATGTCACTGAAATAGAAATAAAATTCTGAACAGACCTACAATTCACTGGAAATAATTACATGGCATTGAGAATTATTTGTATCTCAAGTGTGGTATGATTAATGGCAGGAGTCTTAGATACAGTTTGAAGTCTATTGTAATAATTATATTGTGAGTAATACCTTTTGTTTCTCCTATACACTCCATCAAATAGCCTAGATATATAACAGGTCATTACTGCTCTTTTCTTTATAGTTATCTACAACGAAATATGTTTTTTATACAACTTGCCTGTAAATGGGATGATTTGTATAAACATGTGGGATGTAATATTGAAATAGAAATAAAGTTAACTATAGGTTAATACACATCTATATAAATAAAAAAATGGAGAGATACAAAATATGTTTGCCTGTCTCCTTTGTGAATTAAGAAATAAATTGTGTTCAGTTTGGTTCATTGCTTCCTCTGAATGTGTTTTGACTTGTGTCATTGTTTGAGCTTTAACTATAAAAGTTTTATTAAAGAGCACAATGGGTTTGTATATAACCATATTTATTTGCCAATAATGATGTATGCTTCAGGTAATAAGCCCACCAATGTATATGTTGAAGTTTAATAAAAATGCTACTAGATGTTTTTGTCTGCATAACTTCTGTCCCAAGATTCTGTAATATGTTATATAAACCTGCCTGTTCGCCGCAGGACCAATACATCAAATTTGACTTAGGTATGGGTTTATTTCAGCACAACCAAACAAGTTTGTTGGGATGGTCTTGTACTAATACAGGCCTCTAAAAAACTTAGTTGAAGCTTGCTAGGAAGCAAATTAAAATTAGAAGGTCAGTCCTTATTTCATAGATGGACAACCAATTTCAAATGCTCAAACAAAAATGTCTGGGATCACGGTTAACCCTTCTGTATGTTTGCTATGTATCATTAGACAACCTACCTGGTAAGAAATCACATATACAGTCTGGTCATTGACCTGTATAATCTCCAACCTTATTGAGTGAACAATACATCAACCATCACTGTTCCTTCTGCAGATGTAAATCTGACGAGCCAGTGGCGATGTTTCCTCATTTTGTGACATTCCTGGAAATTCAATTATTTCCTCTTTGAGACAAATCTATGGGAGCATTTGAGAATGAGTTTCTAATCTGCTATTAAACCTTCTCCTAACTGCTGCCTGAGGAGGACTATGTTGGAGTTTTTTGTAAGGATTCGTGGAGTATTCATACAACATTTCTCTGTATTATCTCCTGTTTAATGCATGGCTTGTCTATGAAGAAATGCTCTTCTCTTTTGACATGAATTTGTAATATTCCTTATAAGCTTAATGAATCTGATTCAGTTTTATCAATTACAGATAAAAGTGCATGTGTACTTTGTTATGTTAAACATTATTCAATCTAAAATTATTTTTTCCCTTTCTGATTTTCTATTTAAAAGTTGACAATTTACTTGATTTCATTTTGAGATACATTGACATGAAATTTCCTCTTTTGCATGAAATTCAATTTTATTTTCTATTTCAAAATGAAATTGTTTTAATATTTAGTTAACCACAAGAGATCAAGTTGTTCTTTGGGGAAATTGGCCTAATGAAGTCATAAAATATACACTAGTGATAGTAGGTGAATGAAGTCATGTTTGTGAGTTTGTTCGACACAATGTTGTAGGTCAACGTTACTATTGAAAGTGAAAGAAATGTTAAAGGTCAAGATAATGTTAAAGGTTGAATGATAATGAAGTTGAAGGTCAAGGTCAAGTAGAAGAATAAAAATCAGGTTAAGGTTAGAGATGAAAAAAAGATGAAGAGGAAGAATTAAGTCCTGAAGATTAAATATGATAGAAATGTAAAGGTTGAGGTGAAATTGAAGGTTAAAGGTCAAGGCCAAATGAAAGGTTGATAGTCAGGGTAAAGTGGTAGGTTAAAAGAGAAGGTAAATTGGAAGGTTAAAGTTTAACTTATAGTTGAAGGTTAAAAGTCCAAATAAAAAGGTAGGTTCAAGGTCAAGAAAAAGTGGAAGGGTTTAAATTTGAGGTAAAGTGGAATGTTGAAAGGCGATATAAAGTTCAAGGTTAATGGAAAGTTAAAACAGAAGTTTGATGGTCAAGATGAAATTAAGTGGAATAATGAACGTCCAATTATCGAAATGTTCAGAACAACTTGTTATAGCTCAGATATCTGATAATTACATTCAGTCTTATCAAATTTTAGAAGATAAAGGGAAAAATTACTTATTTTGAAAAATACCAGCTAGGACTGGATTCGAGTAAAATTTTTCAGGAACATCTTTCATAGTGAAGAATGTCCTTTATTGAAGTTTAGCAGCAGACACATTGATTGTTTTCAAGTGCAAAAAAGTCGCCTTAAAGATAAGGATATCTAATGCTGTAGTACATCTACTAATTAGAACAGCACACAACCTCTAACAAAGTTTCTATATCCAGCTCGTTTGAAGAGTTTGCCTTTGGTAGGAAACTTATATCTTTTGATCAGAGTAACCGTATAGAAGAGATTAGATCATCTTACAGAACCTGAAGATAATTTCAGGAATTACAGAAATTTAAACATGTCAAATGTTTTTATTTGTTTGAAAAACTAGCTATTTGTTAGACGATATCTTTTATGAGATGAAACTTGTTTTACAGAGTAATGTTATGGTTAACAGGGATTCAAACCAGGACTTTACTGTCTAACTAATACTTTACTCTTGGGCTAAATCAAAACGCTGGTTTTACAGAGTAATGCTATGGTGAACAGGGATTCAGACCAGGACTTTACTGTCTAACTAACACTCTACTCTTGGGCTAAATCAAAATGCTGGTTTTACAGAGTAATGTTATGGTGAACAGGGATTCAGACCAGGACTTTACTGTCTAACTAATACTTTACTCTTGGGCTAAATCAAAATGCTGGTTTTACAGAGTAATGTTATGGTGAACAGGGATTCAGACCAGGACTTTACTGTCTAACTAATACTTTACTCTTGGGCTAAATCAAAATGCTGGTTTTACAGAGTAATGTTATGGTGAACAGGGATTCAGACCAGGACTTTACTGTCTAACTAACATTCTACTGCTGGGTTAGAATAAACACAGCAAGGTTGTATTGAAATACTCACCTGATGAAAAGTACATTGCTACCCCATTTACAATGATTTTTACCTTATAAGCATGTACCACAACTGAGGTCTATTTCACCTCATTGAAACCCTTCAATCTTACATCTGTATAATTCATACTTCAGTTGTCAGTATCTAACATGTAATAGAATGATGGATATATTCTATTCACACAGAAGATTAGCTAGGAGTCTCTCGTGTCAAACACCTTACCATTTAGGGACAGATCGAGACAAATTTCTGGCTGCTGAAGTTGATAAAGTAACCTACAAGGTACTAGCACATACTTGCAATTGTCTCTGTGTGATATGTGTTATCAGTGTACCGGTTTATATAACAGAAAGAGTTGTATAAATATATATATAAATCTATAGCTATAGGTTTTGTTGATCCATGTAAGATCAGTTTGACCAGGATGTAACTGTGGGTTGGTGACAATGACTTATAAACAGAAACAGAAGAACATATTGCTGGAGTATATACACATGTATACTTACAACCATTATTTGTAAACTACATTCAGTTTCACTGCCACTCATTAAGTGAAGAACTATTGTGATCTATCCCTTTTTATACTGAGAGAGCAAGAGAAAATTTAAAGAGATGTCCCTGCCTCACCCTAGTTATAATTGTTAGTGTCATTCAACATTGTGCTCCATGCTTATCATTTGACAGGCTCATCTTGAAGACACAGTGAACATCAATCAAGGCTGCCTTTTTACACTGGGCAAATTGCTTCTTCAGTATTTGATGCCTATTTTTGTATTGGATGGAATTGGGATGGCCATGAACTTTGACCATGGAATGGTTGACCGATTTTGATCTCTGACAATTTGTTGTCACATTCTAGCGAAGATAAGTTGTATATCATGTTGTTATGTTAAGTTACTTATACTCGGGCTTGGTTGTTTATCGGTGGAATAACTTTTTTCACTTTATTAAAGAGATAAAAATCTTCTGATGTGAGAACTTCCAGTAACTTGTCTTCTGACTTATGAACTTCCAGTATCTTGTCTTCTGACATAAGAAGTTCCAGTATCTTTATCTTCTGACGTAAGAACTTCCAGTATCTTGTCTTCTGACGTAAAAAATTCCGGTAACTTTGTCTTCTGACGTAAGAACTTCCAGTAACTTTGTCTTCTGACATAAGAACTTCCAGTAACTTTGTCTTCTTATGTAAGAACTTCCAGTAACTTTGTCTTCTGACGTAAGATTTTCCAGTAACTTTGTCTTCTTATGTAAGAACTTCCAGTAACTTTGTCTTCTGACGTAAGAACTTCCAGTATTTTGTCTTCTGACATAAGAACTTCCAGTAACTTTGTCTTCTTATGTAAGAACCTCCAGTAACTTTGTCTTCTGACGTAAGAACTTCCAGTAACTTTGTCTTCTGATGTGAGAACTTCCAGTAACTTTGTCTTCTGACGTAAGAACTTCCAGTAACTTTGTCTTCTGACGTAAGAACTTCCAGTATCTTGTCTTCTGACGTAAGAAATTCCGGTAACTTTGTCTTCTGATGTAAGAACTTCCAGTAACTTTGTCTTCTGACATAAGAACTTCCAGTAACTTTGTCTTCTTATGTAAGAACCTCCAGTAACTTTGTCTTCTGACGTAAGAACTTCCAGTAACTTTGTCTTCTGATGTGAGAACTTCCAGTAACTTTGTCTTCTGACGTAAGAACTTCCAGTATCTTGTCTTCTGACATAAGAACTTCCAGTAACTTTGTCTTCTTATGTAAGAACTTCCAGTAACTTTGTCTTCTTATGTAAGAACCTCCAGTAACTTTGTCTTCTGACGTAAGAACTTCCAGTAACCTTGTCTTCTGATGTAAGAACTTCCAGTAACTTTGTCTTCTGATGTAAGAACTTCCAGTAACTTTGTCTTCTTATGTAAGAACTTCCAGTAACTGATGTAAGAACTTCCAGTAACTTTGTCTTCTGATGTAAGAACTTCCAGTAACTTTGTCTTCTGATGTAAGAACTTCCGATAACTTTGTCTTCTGATGTAAGAACTTCCAGTAACTTTGTCTTCTGACATAAGAACTTCCAGTAACTTTGTCTTCTGACATAAGAACTTCCAGTGACTTTGTCTTCTGATGTAAGAATTTCCAGTAACTGATGTAAAAACTTCCAGTAACTTTGTCTTCTGATGTAAGAACTTCCAGTAACTTTGTCTTCTGACGTGAGATTTTCCAGTAACTTTGTCTTCTGATGTAAGAACTTCCGGTAACTTTGTCTTCTGATGTAAGAACTTCCAGTAACTTTGTCTTCTGATGTAAGAACTTCCGGTAACTTTGTCTTCTGATGTAAGAACTTCCAGTAACTTTGTCTTCTGACGTGAGATTTTCCAGTAACTTTGTCTTCTGATGTAAGAACTTCCAGTAACTTTGTCTTCTGATGTAAGAACTTCCAGTAACTTTGTCTTCTGATGTAAGAACTTCCAGTAACTTTGTCTTCTGACGTGAGATTTTCCAGTAACTTTGTCTTCTGATGTAAGAATTTCCAGTAACTTTGTCTTCTGATGTAAGAACTTCCAGTAACTGATGTAAAAACTTCAAGTAACTTTGTCTTCTGATGTAAGAACTTCCAGTAACTTTGTCTTCTGACATAAGAACTTCCAGTAACTTTGTCTTCTGACATAAGAACTTCCAGTGACTTTGTCTTCTGATGTAAGAACTTCCAGTAACTTTGTCTTCTGATGTAAGAACTTCCGGTAACTTTGTCTTCTGATGTAAGAACTTCCGGTAACTTTGTCTTCTGACATAAGAACTTCCAGTGACTTTGTCTTCTGATGTAAGAATTTCCAGTAACTTTGTCTTCTGACGTGAGATTTTCCAGTAACTTTGTCTTCTGACATAAGAACTTCCAGTGACTTTGTCTTCTGATGTAAGAACTTCCAGTAACTGATGTAAAAACTTCCAGTGACTTTGTCTTCTGATGTAAGAACTTCCAGTAACTGATGTAAAAACTTCCAGTATTTGTCTTCTGATGTAAGAACTTCCAGTAACTTTGTCTTCTGACATAAGAACTTCCAGTAACTTTGTCTTCTGACATAAGAACTTCCAGTGACTTTGTCTTCTGATGTAAGAACTTCCAGTAACTTTGTCTTCTGACGTGAGATTTTCCAGTGACTTTGTCTTCTGATGTAAGAATTTCCAGTAACTTTGTCTTCTGATGTAAGAACTTCCAGTAACTGATGTAAAAACTTCCAGTAACTTTGTCTTCTGATGTAAGAACTTCCAGTAACTTTGTCTTCTGACATAAGAACTTCCAGTAACTTTGTCTTCTGACATAAGAACTTCCAGTGACTTTGTCTTCTGATGTAAGAATTTCCAGTAACTTTGTCTTCTGACGTGAGATTTTCCAGTAACTTTGTCTTCTGACATAAGAACTTCCAGTGACTTTGTCTTCTGATGTAAGAACTTCCAGTAACTGATGTAAAAACTTCCAGTAACTTTGTCTTCTGATGTAAGAACTTCCAGTGACTTTGTCTTCTGATGTAAGAACTTCCGGTAACTTTGTCTTCTGACGTGAGATTTTCCAGTAACTTTGTCTTCTGATGTAAGAACTTCTGGTAACTTTGTCTTCTGATGTAAGAACTTCCAGTAACATTGTCTTCTGATGTAAGAACTTCCAGTAACTTTGTCTTCTGATGTAAGAACTTCCAGTAACTTTGTCTTCTGATGTAAGAACTTCCGGTAACTTTGTCTTCTGATGTAAGAACTTCCGGTAACTTTGTCTTCTGATGTAAGAACTTCCGATAACTTTGTCTTCTGATGTAAGAACTTCCAGTAACTTTGTCTTCTGATGTAAGAACTTCCAGTAACTTTGTCTTCTGATGTAAGAACTTCCAGTAACTTTGTCTTCTGATGTAAGAACTTCCAGTAACTTTGTCTTCTGATGTAAGAACTTCCAGTAACTTTGTCTTCTGACGTGAGATTTTCCAGTAACTTTGTCTTCTGATGTAAGATCTTCCGGTAGCTTTGTCTTCTGATGTAAGACATTCCAGTAACTTTGTCTTCTGATTTAAGAACTTCCAGTAACTTTGTCTTCTGATGTAAGAACTTCCGGTAACTTTGTCTTCTGATGTAAGAACTTCCGGTAACTTTGTCTTCTGATGTAAGAACTTCCAGTAACTTTGTCTTCTGATGTAAGAACTTCCAGTAACTTTGTCTTCTGACGTGAGATTTTCCAGTAACTTTGTCTTCTGATGTAAGAACTTCCAGTAACTTTGTCTTCTGATGTAAGAACTTCCAGTAACTTTGTCTTCTGATGTAAGAACTTCCAGTAACTTTGTCTTCTGACGTAAGAACTTCCAGTAACTTTGTCTTCTGATGTAAGAACTTCCAGTAACTTTGTCTTCTGATGTAAGAACTTCCAGTAACTTTGTCTTCTGACGTGAACTTTTGTCTTCTGATGTAAGAACTTCCAGTAACTTTGTCTTCTGATGTAAGAACTTCCAGTAACATTGTCTTCTGATGTAAGAACTTCCAGTAACTTTGTCTTCTGATGTAAGAACTTCCAGTAACTTTGTCTTCTGATGTAAGAACCTCCAGTAACTTTGTCTTCTGACGTGAGATTTTCCAGTAACTTTGTCTTCTGATGTAAGAACTTCCAGTAACTTTGTCTTCTGATGTAAGAACTTCCGGTAACTTTGTCTTCTGATGTAAGAACTTCCGGTAACTTTGTCTTCTGATGTAAGAACTTCCAGTAACTTTGTCTTCTGATGTAAGAACTTCCGGTAACTTTGTCTTCTGATGTAAGAACTTCCAGTAACTTTGTCTTCTGATGTAAGAACTTCCAGTAACTTTGTCTTCTGATGTAAGAACTTCCGGTAACTTTGTCTTCTGATGTAAGAACTTCCAGTAACTTTGTCTTCTGACGTAAGAACTTCCAGTTGATATATCTTCTCTTATTTGCAGGGATGTCCAACTTTGTAACTAAATTTTCTTTTCATTTAAGAATGTGTTGTAGTTTTATTGTCGCCATTCAAAAGATTTTGATATCTCATGATGGCAGTTATAAAACATTCTTTGGTAACTGAAGTTTGATACAGGACCAATCAGACATGTTTTTAGGCTGTCCTTGAAGTGTAAGCAAAGCTGGAAACAACAACTATTTCTTGAACACACAGACAAAAATATATAATTTACAAAGAATTATCATTTGAACAACAGACAGTGTTCTGTTTAAAATGCATGCATGAATAGCACATGCTTTTAAGAATGAGACAAGAATCTGTGTTGAAGTGTAGGTAATGTTTGTTGTTAACTTCTAAATGTCTCTGTAACCATCACTGTCTGCGATCAAAGATGGATGTCTTGTCTGTCAAATATTTTGTTACATGTATGGATGGGTCTGAAACACCCAGACTTAAGTAACTTAAGTTTGTCAGAAGCCTGTGAAGAAATGATTTCATACAACATTCTGTGGGAAATTTTTCTTGATTTGACAGATCAAGACGGAGATGCTAGGCTATAATGGTCACCTGTAAAATGTGTCATTATAAGTATTTTGTTGATCAGGAACCTATCACAAGCAATTCAATTTGAAAAGGGAAAAAATATATATATATGGAAGCATGAGTTTGTAAATTGAAGATCAGTGAAGTTTTTGAACAGGTAGATGATGAGTTCCGTACTTGTACTTGACATTAATGGTTCTTTAAATAGATTAATTTGTCTGTGTTGTCTGTTGTTGGACTTAAGCTCAGCTGTGACATTCAAGTAGGAGCCTGGGAAAATTTATCAGTGAATCTGAAATTTAAAAACTGAATATACACTTTGTACTCATTATTCATGAGGTATCAATACATTTCACAAATGGTTTGTGAAGGTAATTTGTGGAACGCTAGCCCTTGCGGAGACTTTAATTATCTACCATTCTGAGCATTCTGACTTTCAATACCTGGCATGAAAAAGATCTACTGTTGTGAGATTTTCTAATCAATGTTTGTTTTCTGTATTTGGAATTGAATGAACTGTAATGCGATGATTGTATAGGGTAAGCTGTACTTATAGAGAAACATTGCATCTGGTCAGCTGTACTTTAGCATATCCATGTTTCAGGGTCAGGCTAGCTCCTACGAGACCTGGAAAGTAGTCCTTACAATTATACCTCCATGTCCGTCATTTTTCTGGGTTACGGTTCTCTAGATATAACTCACGTGATAACACCATCTTTTATCTGACAGTGTCTCCCTAGGCACTTTGAAAATAAAATCAAACTGTAGTTGAAATTGTTTTCAATTTCCAGATAATGAATTTTTGATAATAACCAGTTAGGTGGAATTAATCTGTAATATATAAACCTTGCAAATAAGTTTATCTCTAGAGGCAGTAGTGTAAAGGCGTGCTGATTAGGTATAAATATACATATATTTTTTAATGCCTTTTCACTCACACTTAATTAAAAGTTGGTTTGGGATCAGTATGGCACTGATAAGAAATGTTTTATTTTTGGAGGGGGGGATGGGAGGGTTGGGGGAGGGGGGAGGGGTTGGATGGGGAGGTAGGGGAGGATTGGGGCTGAAGAAGTGGGGGTTGGATGGGTGTGTATACACACAGTCATCCAATATTAGATTACTTTGATTTGTATGGAATTTTAGTTCTGAAACACAATGGAAATGTCATCCCTAATGCTGAAATAAAAAATAAAGATTATAATTGTTGTGACAATGTAACTTTAAAAAAAAAATTGACCTTTTGAAAAATCTCGCAGATGATATTAAAAATATTCTGTTAAAGTTTGATAAAGCATTAGTGCTTTCAGTGCAGATTTCTTGTTAAATTAGGTTTAGTTACCATATATATATATATATTGATGTCTTGGTCAGGTTGGTATTACTTACCTGGTCAGGTTGGTATTACTATATATATATATATTGATGTGTTGGTCAGGTTGGTATTACTTACCTAGTCAGGTTGGTATTACTATATATATATATATTGATGTGTTGGTCAGGTTGGTATTACTATATATATATATATTGATGTGTTGGTCAGGTTGGTATTACCATATATATATATATTGATGTGTTGGTCAGGTTGGTATTACCATATAGATATATATATTGATGTGTTGGTCAGGTTGGTATTACAGATGTGTGGTCAGGTTGGTATTACTTACCTGGTCAGGTTGGTATTACCATATATATATATATTGATGTGTTGGTCAGGTTGGTATTACCATATAGATACATATATTGATGTGTTAGTCAGGTTGGTATTACCATATAGATACATATATTGATGTGTTAGTCAGGTTGGTATTACTTACCTAGTCAGGTTGGTATTACCATATATATATATATATTGATGTGTTAGTCAGGTTGGTATTACCATATATATATATATTGATGTGTTGGTCAGGTTGGTATTACCATATAGATATATATATTGATGTGTTAGTCAGGTTGGTATTACTTATATATATTGATGTGTTGGTCACCATATAGATACATATATTGATGTGTTAGTCAGGTTGGTATTACCATATAGATACATATATTGATGTGTTAGTCAGGTTGGTATTACTTACCATATAGATATATATATTGATGTGTTAGTCAGGTTGGTATTACCATATAGATATATATATTGATGTGTTAGTCAGGTTGGTATTACTTACCATATAGATATATATATTGATGTGTTGGTCAGGTTGGTATTACCATATAGATATATATTGATGTGTTGGTCAGGTTGGTATTACCATATAGATATATATATTGATGTGTTGGTCAGGTTGGTATTACCATATAGATATATATATTGATGTGTTGGTCAGGTTGGTATTACCATATATATATATATTGATGTGTTGGTCAGGTTGGTATTACCATATATATATATATTGATGTGTTGGTCAGGTTGGTATTACCATATATATATATATATATTGATGTGTTGGTCAGGTGTATATATATTGTGTGTTAGTCAGGTTGGTATTACCATATAGATATATATATTGATGTGTTGGTCAGGTTGGTATTACCATATAGATATATATATTGATGTGTTGGTCAGGTTGGTATTACCATATAGATATATATATTGATGTGTTGGTCAGGTTGGTATTACTTACCATATAGATATATATATTGATGTGTTGGTTTGGTATTACAGGTTGGTCAGGTTACCATATAGATATATATATTGATGTGTTGGTCATATATATGGTTGGTATTACCATATAGATATATATATTGATGTGTTAGTCAGGTTGGTATTACTTACCATATAGATATATATATTGATTGATGTGTTATAGATATATATATTGATGTCAGGTTGGTATTACCATATATATATATATATTGATGTGTTAGTCAGGTTGGTATTACCATATATATATATATATTGATGTGTTGGTCAGGTTGGTATTACATATAGATATATATATTGATGTGTTAGTCAGGTTGGTATTACCATATAGATATATATATTGATGTATTATATTGATGTCAGGTTGGTATTACTATATATATATATATATATATATATATTGATGTGTTGGTCAGGTTGGTATTACCATATTGATGTGTTAGTCAGGTTGGTATTACCATATAGATATATATATTGATGTGTTGGTCAGGTTGGTATTACCATATAGATATATATATTGATGTGTTAGTCAGGTTGGTATTACCATATAGATATATATATTGTGTTGGTCATGTATTGATGTTTAGTCAGGTTGGTATTACCATATAGATATATATATTGATGTGTTGGTCAGGTTGGTATTACTTACCATATATATATATATATTGATGTGTTAGTCATGTTGGTATTACTATATAGATATATATATTGATGTGTTGGTCAGGTTTGTATTACTTACCATATATATATATATATTGATGTGTTGGTCAGGTTGGTATTACCATATATATATATATATTGATGTGTTAGTCAGGTTGGTATTACCATATAGATATATATATTGATGTGTTAGTCAGGTTGGTATTACCATATAGATACATATATTGATGTGTTAGTCAGGTTAGTATTACTATATAGATATATATATTGATGTGTTGGTCAGGTTGGTATTACCATATAGATATATATGTTGATGTGCTGGTCAGGTTGGGATACTATATTAGACTGTCGATATATAGACATGAAATGGATCCCTAAAAAGAATCTTGATATGAAGTAAAACAGTATGATGATGATCTCCGGGGACAGGGTATCTTAGACTGCTTTAGACGTTACGTTGCACAAGATCTTATTGGGTGATACAGTACAGAAACCTAAACATAGCTTGCACCAAGGGATGGTGACACTTTACATTGTTGTATAAATCTCATCAGTTCAGGATTAGTCTCTTCAATGAATTTGTTCATCTGAACACTGAGACAGATTAAGCGTTAACTTTTTCATGATATGATTTCTTGCCTTTAGATACAACAACAAACTGGTCAATCCCAGTAGTGACATATAAAAACAATATGATGATGGCGAGATAGGGGACCGTCGTGGGGTAATGTCTGACTTCACAATCATATGATTCCTGTGATATTTGACAACGATGTATTTGTATGGATAGAGAATGATATACCTTGTCAGGTAAAAAAGGAAGGTGTTTGACAGATAATTTATACTGATGTTTTAATCATATGCAGTGGTGCTGTAAATCACCTATAGTTTACATGGGTTTTATTTTCATTTTAATACGCCAGGAGAGTCAATCACAAATTCAAATCCCTGTCAGCTATTTGTATGAAAATAAATCTGGATGGCATCCATGCTATTTTGGTTACTGATATCAAAGTCTGGAAGACTCCGGGTCCCTGAAAGCTCATCATTTGCATATTAAAGTCATTTCTAGATCAAATAACGTTTGTAAAATAATGTGTTCCCAAATATATCTTAAGAGATAAGTTCACAAAATAAAGTATTCATGAAATGTAAGTGATGTAAAGTATCATGTCCTTTTTATCTAACATCTATTGGTTGTTATTGGAAACATTGTAATCTTTACTTGGTTTGTGCTTCTCTGGAAGTTGAGTGCGCTGCTGGTGTTTCCTTAACACTTTACCCTGACATGTTGGACATCTTCAAGGACGAGACTTGTTGGGTGAAATTCCTTCTCCACTCAAATTGTGGCTTGCAATGCATAATAATTTCAAAACTTTGAAAATTAATTGAATTTCTGTTTATTTCATAGTCAAAATGCACATACACACTGATAAGTCTAGTGATGAGTTAGTGGTAAAAAATCAATTATTGGTAAATTTCATCACTTACAGGAAACAAAAGATTTATTGATAGAATAAAGTACTATTGCAATCCACACATTTACCTGAGTGAGCACTAAATGTTAGGAACAACCCATCTGATGTCTAGTGGAGGAGCTACTTATAAACCTTGAGTCATAGTAACCTTAGTTGTTGGCAGGCATTATGATAGAAATATGTCACTTCTAAACAAGACTGCAGAACCAAAATAACATTATGGAAGTTAATCATTGTGTTTTTTGGTAAATTCACCTTCTGCTTCTGTCTCAGTGTTGTTTATTTCTTATATTTAATCTTGTAAAGTTATGTTAACATGATCTGTAATTTCAAACATTGTTCCTAGTAGCATATCAAAAAACAAATCTCTAGCCATGTTTTATTGATATGATGTAAATATACAACCTATATAAGTCTAGTGTACACATGAGTAAGACAGAACAAAGTGAGTAGGCGACTGCTGTTATTATTACATTTTATTATTTAGATAAATAAACAATAAAAAAGAAAGTAGAAATCTATTTGTTTTTGTTTATCAACAATCCTTCCAAACGACAGATCCATTTACATTGTTTGTAGCATGGAGTACCATACCGTCGTCGCCCATATTTCATTACAGAGTAATCAACGTCAAGAAACTGATATTATCAATCTTATTTGAACACTTTGTTTGAGTCGAAATATTTTTCATTGTCATGGTTTTGAGATAACAGATTTCAACTGTATTTGGAAGAGCTAAGGAAATGAAACTCTGTCTCCCTTTAGTAGTGTCTTATCACTCATTGGCCGGATATAGAGAAAACAATTAGGGCTAGAAGTCAGAATTACAAAGTGATTTACCACCTTACTATCTCTAAAAAACTTCTTTTTAGTCCATGATTTCTATTGTCACATAACCAGCAGCAGGAAACTTTTATGGCAGTGTATTTAAATACAATAGACTACAACAATGTGATTTTCAAGGCTAGGGAAGATGTGGACGGGATGATTACAACTTATTAAATCAATTCAACACCAGGTTCTCAACAAGTTTGATAAGTTAGCTTGATGAACAGTAGAATTGCCGAGATTGTTAGATAAAATAGAGTTTATGTTAGGCATGCTTTATCTGTGGGCAGAAATATGTAACAGTTAAAGTACTTGGAATATTTCATTTACTTTTAACCACACGTCAAATCACTTCTTCCTCACTCCTATTGTTATTCTTAAGATTTGTATTAAAGTTGTTGGAGACGTGCTGTTTCTATAGCAACATTACATCTAATCTGTAGATTTAGAATAACTTGGATGCCCATAGAATTTTGTGAATACAGAAATTATAGCTTCGTCAATCACTAGAATGGAAGACATATTGTGAATATAGAGGAATTTACACTTTGATGGTAATATGCATGGTTAATGATAAAGAAAATCATAACAGTTTGTATAAGATAGACAATTATCATCTGTAAGGTTTTCAGATTGTCTAACAGAGAAATTCTAAGGAATTTCAATCAATCTTTGACAGAAATTTAATACTTTGGATTGATTGTCAGAAGTTGCATTAAAATGTCATTTTAAGAATATTGTGAGAATTTTAGAATGTACCTGATCTTGATATGGATTGTAAATCATGTGGGAATTTGAAGAAAATGGAAAATGAGATCAGGCATGCTGATGCACTAAAGATATGTAAACAGCAAACTGAGTTTTAAACTTCCACAGAAAACTTGGTAAAATCTAGCAACATCTAGCCCCTGAAATAATACTATTACCATGTAGTAGATAGTATGTAACCAGGACAGTGAACTGATGAAAGTATTTTCAGTCACATCATATATGTTCCCATTTGACTGAATTGACAGAAATTTTGTTAGCCAAAGTAAATGTGTTATACAGTGCCTATAAATACTTCTCAAACAGTCTGAGCCACTGATATTAATAATATTGTGTTTAGAGTAATTTTCATAGTAGAACTGATCACTTTGGATTTTCTCCTGTCACCTCCTAGGCTTTAAAATTTAGGCCTATAGCATCACTGACGAGTCCTCGAAGGACGAAATAGATGTAGGTTGCAGTTTAATTCATTGTTTGGCTCTATTGTATCTAACTCTCAATTTGTATTAAAATGTGCTATTTACATGTATAATCTTTGAAGCACTTCCACAACTTCATTTAACTTTATTTAAAATCTCTCCCTGTCAGTAATGAATGTTTGATAATTGATATATAAATAGTATCTCCTTGAACTGATTGAGCCATCAAGGAATAACCCTGGTGTATACTTTTGCGTAACCTGGTTGAAACACTCAACTGTCCAAACAGTACTGAATTATTTAGTCTTTTCCATATTTTGGATGTTTTCTGTGTGAAGCTGCAGTTTCTGAATTTCCGGTAATATATAAAACATTGACCCAAGAACAAGATACTAGTATATTCCATTTTATTTGTTACCAAATATCGTAACAATTTCTGGAATACGAGATAGCATTGATCCTGTTTAATCCAGAAATTCTGAAAATAGTTTCAGTCAAGTAATATAGAAAGTTCACATGCTGAATATTCTGTCAGCTGTCCAGTTTCATTTGCAGTCTGTGACTGTCAGCTGTCCGGTTTCATTTGCAGTCTGTGACTGTCAGCTGTCCAGTTTCATTTGCAGTCTGTGACTGTCAGCTGTCCAGTTTCATTTCCAGTCTGTGACTGTCAGCTGTCCAGCCTCACTCCCAGTCTGTGACTGTCATCTGTCCAGTTTCATTCGCAGTCTGTGACTGTCAGCTGTCCAGTTTCATTTCCAGTCTGTGACCGTCAGCTGTCCAGTTTCATTTGCAGTCTGTGACTGTCAGCTGTCCGGTTTCATTTGCAGTCTGTGACTGTCAGCTGTCCAGTTTCATTTGCAGTCTGTGACTGTCAGCTGTCCAGTTTCATTTGCAGTCTGTGACTGTCAGCTGTCCAGCCTCACTCCCAGTCTGTGACTGTCATCTGTCCAGTTTCACTTGCAGTCTGTGACTGTCAGCTGTCCAGTTTCATTTGCAGTCTGTGACTGTCAGCTGTCCAGCCTCACTCCCAGTTTTTGACTGTCATCTGTCCAGTTTCATTTGCAGTCTGTGACTGTCAGCTGTCCAGTTTCATTTGCAGTCTGTGACTGTCAGCTGTCCAGTTTCATTTCCAGTCTGTGACTGTCAGCTGTCCAGCCTCACTCCCAGTCTGTGACTGTCAGCTGTCCAGCCTCACTCCCAGTCTGTGACTGTCATCTGTCCAGTTTCATTCGCAGTCTGTGACTGTCAGCTGTCCAGCCTCACTCCCAGTCTGTGACTGTCATCTGTCCAGTTTCATTTCCAGTCTGTGACTGTCAGCTGTCCAGCCTCACTCCCAGTCTGTGACTGTCAGCTGTCCAGCCTCACTCCCAGTCTGTGACTGTCATCTGTCCAGTTTCATTCGCAGTCTGTGACTGTCAGCTGTCCAGTTTCATTTGCAGTCTGTGACTGTCATCTGTCCAGTTTCATTTCCAGTCTGTGACTGTCAGCTGTCCAGTTTCATTTCCAGTCTGTGACTGTCAGCTGTCCAGCCTCACTCCCAGGTTTTGACTGTCATCTGTCCAGTTTCATTTGCAGTCTCTGACTGTCAGCTGTCCAGCCTCACTCCCAGGTTTTGACTGTCATCTGTCCAGTTTCATTTGCAGTCTGTGACTGTCAGCTGTCCAGTTTCATTTGCAGTCTGTGACTGTCATCTGTCCAGTTTCATTTCCAGTCTGTGACTGTCAGCTGTCCAGTTTCATTTGCAGTCTGTGACTGTCAGCTGTCCAGCCTCACTCCCAGTCTGACTGTCATCTGTCCAGTTTCATTTCCAGTCTCGTAAATGGAGAGATGTTGAATCTTGGTCATCCAAAAAATCCTAATTTCATGGAGACAAAAATGTCTTTTAAACTTTTACACCATAAACCAGTTAGTGATCAATAGTATGGTTGAGAGACTTTGACAATTACCAACATTTTTTCCATGGTTGGGTCCACTGTTGTTGAACTTCATCATCTATTGTAACATCAAGAAGCAAAAATGCTGCAAGCTTTCTAAGAAACAGCAGTAATCCTTCATTGACGACTACTAGAAGTTAATCCTGAAAGTTGTTGAAATGATGAGATAATTTGGTCATGTGACCATTACTAAGGTACAGTTTTCAATAGTATGAGTGTGAAACAAGGTTAAGTAACCACATCGGACCTGCCACTATCACTTATTTTCTTCCCCTGTGCCCTGCAGTCATAAAAGTTTGTTTCGAGTGATTGTCTGCTGGTCGGTACAGGAGTATCACTGTAAAGCTAGAACTTACAGGCTTTCTTATATAGGCACGAGGAGTATGGATAAAGCCAATCTTATCTGTATGGATAATTTGATAGCTGAATGAAACCTTATGTATGTACAATAGATAGCTCATATGGTCACTTATCAGAAATATTTAATGTTCAGGTCAGAAAAAGTGTGTTAATGATGTATATAGATGTGTTACAGGTGGGATACAAGTGTGTTACAGGTAGGATAAAGGTGCGTCAGATTTAGAAAAAGATATTTTACAGGTGAGATGAAGGTGTGTCAGAGATAGATATAGGTATGTTACAGGTGAGATGAAGGTGTGTCAGAGTTAGATATAGGTATGTTACAGGTGAGATGAAGGTGTGTCAGAGATAGATATAGGTATGTTACAGGTGAGGTGAAGGTGTGTCAGAGATAGATATAGGTATGTTACAGGTGAGATGAAGGTGTGTCAGAGATAGATATGGATATGTTACAGGTGTGCTGAAGGTGTGTCAGAGTTAGATATGAGTATGTTACAGATGTGATGAAGGTGT
This sequence comes from Ylistrum balloti, assembly GCF_031769215.1. Lineage (NCBI taxonomy): Eukaryota > Metazoa > Mollusca > Bivalvia > Pectinida > Pectinidae > Ylistrum > Ylistrum balloti. The sequence goes on along the minus strand of NW_026781923.1, from coordinate 254,523 downwards.
GTCAGAGTTAGATATAGGTATGTTACAGGTGTGATGAAGGTATGTTACAAGTGAAATGAAGGTGTGTCAGAGTTAGATATAGGGATGTTACAGGTGTGATGAAGGTGTGTCAGAGTTAGATATAGGTATGTTACAGGTGTGATGAAGGTGTGTCAGAGTTAGATATAGGTATGTTACAGGTGTGATGAAGGTGTGTCAGAGTTAGATATAGGTATGTTACAGGTGTGATGAAGGTGTGTCAGAGTTAGATATAGGTATGTTACAGGTGTGATGAAGGTGTGTCAGAGTTAGATATAGGTATGTTACAGGTGTGATGAAGGTGTGTCAGAGTTAGATATAGGTATGTTACAGGTGTGATGAAGGTGTGTCAGAGTTAGATATAGGTATGTTACAGGTGTGATGAAGGTGTGTCAGAGTTAGATATAGGTATGTTACAGGTGTGATGAAGGTGTGTCAGAGTTAGATATAGGTATGTTACAGGTGTGATGAAGGTGTGTCAGAGTTAGATATAGGTATGTTACAGGTGTGATGAAGGTGTGTCAGAGTTAGATATAGGTATGTTACAGGTGTGATGAAGGTGTGTCAGAGTTAGATATAGGTATGTTACAGGTGTGATGAAGGTGTGTCAGAGTTAGATATAGGTATGTTACAGGTGTGATGAAGGTGTGTCAGAGTTAGATATAGGTATGTTACAGGTGTGATGAAGGTGTGTCAGAGTTAGATATAGGTATGTTACAGGTGTGATGAAGGTGTGTCAGAGTTAGATATAGGTATGTTACAGGTGTGATGAAGGTGTGTCAGAGTTAGATATAGGTATGTTACAGGTGTGATGAAGGTGTGTCAGAGTTAGATATAGGTATGTTACAGGTGAGATGAAGGTGTGTCAGAGTTAGATATAGGTATGTTACAGGTGAGATGAAGGTGTGTCAGAGATAGATATAGGTATGTTACAGGTGTGATGAAGGTGTGTCAGAGATAGATATAGGTATGTTACAGGTGTGATGAAGGTGTGTCAGAGTTAGATATAGGTATGTTACAGGTGTGATGAAGGTGTGTCAGAGTTAGATATAGGTATGTTACAGGTGTGATGAAGGTGTGTCAGAGTTAGATATAGGTATGTTACAGGTGTGATGAAGGTGTGTCAGAGTTAGATATAGGTATGTTACAGGTGTGATGAAGGTGTGTCAGAGTTAGATATAGGTATGTTACAGGTGTGATGAAGGTGTGTCAGAGATATATATAGGTATGTTACAGGTGTGATGAAGGTGTGTCAGAGTTAGATATAGGTATGTTACAGGTGTGATGAAGGTGTGTCAGAGTTAGATATAGGTATGTTACAGGTGTGATGAAGGTGTGTCAGAGATATATATAGGTATGTTACAGGTGTGCTGAAGGTGTGTCAGAGATAGATATAGGTATGTTACAGGTGTGATGAAGGTGTGTCAGAGATATATATAGGTATGTTACAGGTGTGATGAAGGTGTGTCAGAGTTAGATATAGGTATGTTACAGGTGTGATGAAGGTGTGTCAGAGTTAGATATAGGTATGTTACAGGTGTGATGAAGGTGTGTCAGAGTTAGATATAGGTATGTTACAAGTGATGAAGGTGTGTCAGAGTTAGATATAGGTATGTTACAGGTGTGATGAAGGTGTGTCAGAGTTAGATATAGGTATGTTACAGGTGTGATGAAGGTGTGTCAGAGATAGATATAGGTATGTTACAGGTGAGATGAAGGTGTGTCAGAGATAGATATAGGTATGTTACAGGTGTGATGAAGGTGTGTCAGAGATATATATAGGTTTGTTACAGGTGTGATGAAGGTGTGTCAGAGATACATGCATTGATGCCATAGGTTTGATACATAGTAATCTACATCATGACGTAATGTTATAGTCAGTATAAGGGGAGTTAATAACAGTATAATTGGTGTCCCGGTACAAACTTTAGTGTGCATTTAGGGACGGCCTGAAGAGTTTGATGAACATTTCTTCTATACTGATTCGTTTTGATGTAGTAAGCTCTGACATTTTGCACCGACAATGTGAACCTGTTTTTATATTTCATACCGAAGTCACATTTACGTAATCAGTTTCACTACTGTCCTCTTGAGTGACTGCTAAAAACATTTTATGACTTAGATGGATCAGTTCCAGAACCATACAAAATGAAATGCTCTTTACAGATTTCACCTTGTAGGCAGTAAAGTTCGTGTTTGGCTTTACTGTCACTGTGAAGACAGTTACAGTGAAGTTTGTTTTATTCAGCATCATCAGTTCAGGGCTCGTATGGTCTGTGGTGTCATTACAACCCATGGAAGAATACCCTTGCTTATAGTGGGAAGCAATTGCATACTAGCCAGTATACCTGCTTCAGAAGCAGAACTTTCCTGTGACGCTAGATACATGATGTCGTACATTGTGTGGCATACGATGGCTATTTCCCAAGCATCATCAGTTCTTTGCGTGGTAGATGTGTGACAAGTATCAACAGGAATGTTGGACATACACAATGTTAAACTTATGAACTAGAATTACATCCCCTTTCCTTTGTGGTTTTAGATTTCAATCACAATTGATGATTGTGTAGTTATGAAGAAAATGCACTGTACAGAATAAAACTTGTGTAAATGCAACATACCTTATTTTTATTGAATTATAGATTATACAGTCAAAATTCATGATTTCTTTTCACCAACAATATATGCTACCTGATTTATGGAGACTATGGGTAAGAAATGTTATGTAAGATACAGGTAAGCCAAACATCAGTTTAGTTTGGAAATAATTACTGTATTTAATACAACTTGATGCATGAAGTAACTGTTGAAGTACATGGTGTGTATTAGTTTTGTCAGGCAAATTCTGTCTGTTTTATAGCAATATTGTGGAGTATGTAGGTGATGAGCTGACACGCCTTAGTGAAATGGCTCATGTCAACTTAGCCAAATTTGAGGTTTTTTAATGTAAAACCAATTTTCATGAGGTAATACTTACCATAACTTTAGTATGCAAATATGGTACCTACACCCATCTTTGTATCCCAAAAACAAAAGATTCAAAAATCCCGCCCTCCCTACGACCATGAGCCTTCACGTCATGAACATAGAGTAATTTCCCTTCCTCTTAGCCTTTATGTAGCACCCGTAGAGGGGCAGTCAGGCAGATAGGAAGAGGGGAGGATAGGGTGGGACTCCATAAAGTTATGGTAAGTATTACCTCATGAAAATTGGTTTTACATTAAAAAACCTCAATTTCATTTCAGTAATAATTACCATAACTTTAGTATGCGAATTCGTCTTACCGTAGTGGTGACTAGCAGCCAGGCAGCCCATTTAGCACACTAAACTTGGTAGGGAGGGGGGACAGAGTGCATAGAATAAGAAGGGGCAACCTCCCCGTGACCGAGCAGGTAAACCACGTGCCGCCGAACGGAAAAGACGAGCCCCGGGGCTAACGGGGGGGCACAGCCACAGACTGTGCAACCACCAGAGGTCCCAAAGAATACAAACCTTCTGAGTGGGAAGCCAGGGATCTCAGATAAAAATCTGTAAATGTATCCCTGCCCCGCCAGAAGGCAGCAGACATGACCTCCTGAAAGGAGGACCCATTAAGAAGGGCCCAGGATGCAGCGAGGGCCCTTACCTCATGAGCCCGCACTCTCACCCTCGCCCGAGCCTGGTCATCAGAATGCTCATAAGCATACTTAATGACCTGGCATACCCACCTAGACACCGACTGGGAGGAGATGTCTCGCTGTCCCTGTTTGATAGGCAAAAACAGACGGGATCTGGAGCCCCGCCCCCCCCTGGTTTTATCGAGATAAAACCTAAGAGCCCTACAGGGACAAAGCAATCTATCCCTCTCCTCCGAGCTAGTCAAAGCCGGAATCTTGATGGGATCGGGTGAGAACCCCAGGACTTGATTCTTCGCAAGGAAGGAAGGATCAGTTAAAAGAGTAACGGCAGCGTAGCCTCTGGACCAACGAAGGCAGGAAGGAAGTGACGACAGGGCGTGCACTTCACTCCTCCTACGTCCAGAGGCCAGAGCCAAAAGGAAGACTGTCTTAAAAGTTAGAAACTTCAAAGAGGCAGACTCCATAGGCTCGTAAGGTGACCTCGTCAGGGAATCTAGCACCAAGGCTAAATTCCACTGCGGGGCCAGCTGCCGAACTCTGGGTCTATCCAAAGCGAAGCCTCTGATTAGGGCAGAAAGAGATGAGGAAGAACCTATCTCCTTCCTGCCGTAAAAAGCCAAGACACTGGCAATTGCTGTCCTATAGCCAGCAATAGTGCCAGGTGCCAGATTGCGGTCCCTAAACAGAGAGAGTAGGAAATCCGCAATCAGCTGAACAGAGGCTTCGAATGGATCAACCTCCCTGCCGACACACCAATCACAGAAGATCTTCCATCTGGACTGGTAGACGGCAGAAGAGGAAGCCCTGATAGATCGCGCGATGCGATCTGACACCTCTCGAGAAAAGCCTGCCTTGGCGAGGCTTCCAGAGATAGCCTCCACGCGTGAAGGTGGAGGATCTCTGGTCGAGAGTGTGTCGTCCTGGACCGAGGCTGACGCAGGAGATTCGGTCTGGTGGGGAGAGCCAGTGGCTCCTCCACCAGAAACGACAAGAGCTCCGGAAACCAAGGCTGCCTCGGCCACAGGGGGGCTATCAGAAGTAAGGAGCAGTGATGCTCCCTGAACTTCTGAAGCACCCTGCCCACCAGGTTGAAGGGAGGGAATGCATAAGCATGCATCCCGTCCCAGTCCAGAGAAAGGGCGTCCACAGCCCAAGCCTTCGGATCTGGGACCGGAGAGACGAAGGTTGGCAGCTGATTGTTCAGAGAAGTGGCAAACAGATCTATCAAAGGTCTGTCCCACACCTGACAAATTCCCCGGAAGACCGAGGGACACAGCTGCCATTCCGTCAACACCGGTTGGCGGCGCCTGGAGAGGGTATCCGCCAACACATTCAACCTGCCCGGAAGATGCTTGACCGTAATGGACAATTGCATCTCCTGACAGAGAAGAAGGATGCGGATGGAGAGGGCACACAGGACGTGAGACCTGGTGCCCCCTTGTCTCTCCAGATACGCGACAACTGTAGAGTTGTCGGTAGCCACACAAATCGCCTTGGACTGCAGGAATCCCCGAAAGGATTGCAGTGCCAAAAGAACTGCCCTCATCTCGAGCACGTTGATGTGCTCCGAGAGCTGATCCCCAGACCACTCCCCCGAGCGACAATGGCCGTCGAGGTAAGCTCCCCATCCTGTCATGGAAGCATCCGTGAACAGGGTCATAGAGGGGACAGGCTTGGTCAGAGGAACCCCGCGGAGAACATTCTCCCGAATGGTCCACCAGCGAGCGAACTCCCTGACCGACTGAGTGAGAGTTATCCAGGCCTCCCACTTCCTGGATGACGGAACCCAGTTGGACAGGAGGAACATCTGGAGAGGTCTGATGTGAAGTCTCCCTAGGGGGACCACATCTGCCAGGGCGTTGAGATACCCCAGAAAACTGAGGAACCAACGTACCTGGACCTGCGACCGTTCGATGAAGGACAGAGCTAGAGCCCTGGCCTTCTCGAACTTCTCCACCGGTGGTAGGGCTATGCCCAGAACCGTATCGAAACGATTCCCCAGGAAGACAAAGTCCTGAGATGGGGAAACCTCTGACTTCTCTCTGGAAGGAATGAAGCCGACTCTGAGTAAGACTTTCAGGACCAGCCTGGTATCCTTCACTAACGATTCCCTCACCCTGTGAAGCATGAGGGAGTCGTCGAAATAGATGTGGACGTCTATTCCGCGAGAGTGAAGGAATCCCACGACTACCTGCAGCAGCTTGGTGAACACCAAGGGAGCTGTCGTCAGCCCGAAGGGCATGGCCCGGAATTGGAAGACCTTGCCGTTGCACGTGAAACGGAGGAACTTCCGTGCCGACTTCTTGATGGGGATATGGAAATAGGCGTCCTTCAGATCTACTGAAGTTGCCCACATCCCTTCCCTCACGGAGGCCATGATGCCCCGTGGGGTCTCCATCTTGAAGTGAGGAGAATCTACGTGCCTGTTGAAGGCACTGAGATCTATGATCGGGCGCCACTCTCCGGACTTCTTCCGAACGAGAAACATTCGGGAGTAGAAGCCGGGAGTGATTTCCGACATAGGAATCTCCTCTACCGCGCCCTTGGCAAGCAAGGTCCTTACTTCCTCCTGGATCGCCCGAGCCTTCTCCAAATCCCCCGGAGGAGGAAAGAAGATCGGCTGGGCGGTAAGAGGCGGATCCTGAAGAAGGGGAATACCTAGACCCTCCTTGACCACCGACAACGTCCACACGTCCTCCGTAATTTCCTGCCACTGGGATAGGAAAGCGGAGAGACGCCCGCCCACAGGAAGCTCTGGCTGGGGCAGATCGAGTCCCTGCCAAAACAGAGAATCGTCCGCCCATCCGGAGCCTGAGCCTGCGGGAGAAGGACAAGAGACCTGAACGGGAGGACCGCCGTCCACCCCGCCAGACCCCTGTTCTGTCTCGGTCAAGGAGAAGAAAGAGTCAGGAGCCCTTCTTCTTGCCCCCAGGAGGTTTCTTACCTTTCTTACCTTTCCCCTTATTGCCCTTGAAGTGTGGCTGCGATTTGGGTTGGGCAGACGCCTGCCCAGCCGAAAACTTAGCCCTCTTCTTGGGAGGCGCTGACCCCTGCGAGGTGCTGGCCTTCTCGGAACGAAACCTCTTCACCAAGAGTGCTGAGGCGACCGAGTCCTCCTTCATATCCTTCTGGACAGAAGGAAGAGCTCCCCCGAACAGGGTAGAGCCAGTGAAGGGGGCAGTCAATAGACGGGAAAGATAAGGTTCTTCGACTGGGCGATTCTTTAAAATAGAAAATCGCCTAGCCAACACGACATTGGCGAGCAGGGAGACCTGTAAGGCCGCCGATGCCCTCAACGCCGCGTTCAGGGCAGCTGTAAGCCTGTCCTGAATGTCGGCCTGTTCCGTCTCTGGTACCCGACCCTCAGGCAAGTCGGATACCTTGTATAGACTCACAGTCAGGAAGTCTATGTAAGACAGAACTTGGATGGAAAGGCGCAACATCCTCTCCATCCTGTGGTGTTCTCTAGCATCGAACACCACCTGGTCCACTGATTTGCCGGGCCAGGCAGCCAGCTCCCTCGACTCCAGCTTTGCTGGTTGAGGGGCCAGTTGCCCGTCATGTGTAGCGTAGTCAGCGGTAGAAGCCTCTGACAAATCGCCAACACCGAGCTGCAGACCGGCAAACCCGGGGGTGCGGGTAGATGAAGAATTCTTCTCCAGAACCCGTGCCCGGGCAGTGGCCAGAGCCGAAGACACAATGGTGCCTTCTGGCAGAGTCCGGTCAGTACGAACGGAAGCCCGAGGAGCCACCAAAGAACCTAGAAGGGTGGTGGACTCGGGCACCGACGATGCAGAAGGGGGTGGGCATACCTCCGCTCCGAGAATCCGAGAAATGTCGGCCCGTAGGGCCCTCATCCCCGAAAGAACATGCTGAGCCTCGGTTTCAGCAATCTCGGAGCCCCCTACCTCCTGGGAACCCTCCTGGTCAGAAGGGTCATCTGCTGATGACTCGGACGGATCAATCGCCGAGCACCCAGGAGACAGATGGATAACATCGTCATCCTCTGCCAAGCCCACGCCCTCAGCGTCCATCTCCTCCTCGCTAACGACCGAAGTCGCCCTGGGAGGAACAGGGGCCGCCAGAGGAGACCTCTCCGGAGAGGGGGACTCCTCTATACGGCGTTTAGACGTAGAACGTCTAACAGCCGAAGCTGTAGGCTTAGAAGCCAACCCCTGAGGACAGGAGACCGACGAGTCCGCGCGGGAGGCGGAAGTCCTAAAGGTCCGGCGAACCTTTTTAGGACCGGCCAAAACGGCCCCCGAAGTAGCAGAGCGTTGGGGGGATTCAGCACTGCTAAAACGTCTCCTAGAGGGAGAGACCATACCCCAAGGGTTCCATGAAGGAAGACCCATGGGGTTGAACCCAAACCCCTGAGGGAATGGGAACAGTCCCGCGGGCTGGGAGTGACCCCAGAACTGACCAAATTGGCCTGCCTGAGCCTGGGGCTGGACACCCTGTCCAAAGGACCAGGATGAACCTCCACTCCCACCAGGTGGAAACCCAGCCATGTACGGGCCGAGCCCGTAACAGCTGGGTAACTGTTGGTACCCATGACCATCCGCAGGTTGGCCTGGGCGGCCCGGGATTGAGTGCCCGCAGGCACCCCTACACCCCGAGCCCGGGGGAAAAGGCGACCGGAAACCGGAAGCCTGACCTGGGGCCCCAAATCCCTGGGGGAAACCCCCTGGGAAACCTTGCACCGGAAAATCTGGACTAGAGCGAAAAGCCCCAGATCCAGAGACCTGTGAGGGTAGGAACCCAGGCCCCGCACTGACACTAGGATTAGTGAACTCAGTGTCACTAATCCCCGTAGCCACTGACAACCCTGACAAAAAATCAGTGACCCCTGACCCCATACCCGAGGGTACCGGTCCGGCGTCAGGGCGGCCCCCACCAACGACGCCACCTGGCGTGCCGAGGTCCCTGAAAGACTCAGAGACCTGTGACCGGAAGTCCCTTTCCGACGGTAGCACCGCCGGCTGTCGAGAGCTACCGGCCGATTCGACCCTAGACTTCGCCGAGTCAGGGTCGGGTTGCTCCCCCCCTATACCAGGACGCGCCTGGACAGGGGGAGCCACCCCCTGCTCGAGGGCGGAGCTCAGTGTGAGAACACCCCCAGCAGTGACAACCTCACCCCTCGGCTCAGGGCCGGGGGTAGAAAACCTGGATGGCTTACCTCTCTTACCGGAAGATGAGGACGAATCCCTCTTCCGGCGAGAAGTTCGCCGACTGGGTAGGGGAACCTTTACAGCGGACCCGGCGTGCAAACAAAGTTCGCACGGCGAGGCCTCGCTGCAAGGCCGGCATAAGGGACAGGCATCATGGGGGTCCTGCTCTCCGTAGAAGTGAGAACACCCATGTGCTGAACCACGACGCATCCCTGAATCCATAATTGTTACGAAATAAATAATCAAATAACGACAGTTATTAATACAAATAAACGTAACAAAAATAAATGGAGTGAAAAAACACAACTCCAACAAACAAATACGAACGAAAGCAAAAGCTAACGAAACGTAAAAAAGCAAAGCAAAATATACGGTCGAATAAATAATACGACCGATAAAAAGCGAAAAAACTTCACGAAAAAACCGAACAGCGCAAAACACGTAGATACGCGCTCGGTGCGTGGAGTATAGCAAAATGGCCGAACAAAGGCCGAACAAAGGCCGGCCGATTAAGGCCTAAAAGCAGGATATATTAACTAAATAAACGTCTGCAAAAGACTGTTATAGTTAAGGATGGGTTTAAAGCAATAAACCGATATATAAATAATCGGCTATAAGGTAGACTTAAGCTAAAAGGAAAAGGAAGGCACTCAGCTGAATATAGCACGTCCGCCCGCTCCGGTAGCCATAAAGATAAGAGGAAGGGAAATAACTCTATGTTCATGACGTGAAGGCTCATGGTCGTAGGGAGGGCGGGATTTTTGAATCTTTTGTTTTTGGGATACAAAGATGGGTGTAGGTACCATATTTGCATACTCCCACATTACGATCTATATAACATACATTACACCCCATTACAATCTATATATCATACATTACACCCACATTACAATCTATATATCATACATTACACCCACATTATGATCTATATATCATACATTACACCCACATTATGATCTATATATCATACATTACACCCACATTACAGTCTATATATCATACATTACACCCACATCACAGTCTATATATCATACATTACACCCACATCACAGTCTATATATCATACATTACACCCACATTACGATCTATATATCATACATTACACCCACATTACAGTCTATATATCATACATTACACCCACATTACAGTCTATATATCATACATTACACCCACATTACAATCTATATATCATACATTACACCCACATTACAATCTATATATCATACATTACACCCACATTACACCCACATTACAATCTATTTATCATACATTACAACCACATTACAATCTATTTATCATACATTACACCCACATCACAGTCTATATATCATACATTACACCCACATTACAATCTATATATCATACATTACACCCACATTACAATCTATATATCATACATTACACCCACATTACAGTCTATATATCATACATTACACCCACATTACAGTCTATATATCATACATTACACCCACATTACAGTCTATATATCATACATTACACCCACATTACAGTCTATATATCATACATTACACCCACATTACAGTCTATATATCATACATTACACCCACATTACAGTCTATATATCATACATTACACCCACATTACAGTCTATATATCATATATGTCTGTTGTCAGTTATCTATAGCTCTATCTTGAACTCAGTCTTTCCCAAACTCTTTGGAGTAGAGTTAGTAATTATATAATGAATGTGTTGGAGCTAAACTAATATCTAAATATGAATTTCAGCAGTGTGAGTCTTTTTAAGAAAAACGAATGACAAAATGGTGAAAGTATGTCCTTTTGGGCTGAGCTAATACAACATACTGAATATTCACCGTTTGACAGCTAGAGCAAAATGATGTGTCGGAAGAGCTTGACCAAGTACCAAAAAAAATAGGTCTGGAGGCACTAGGACTCTCTACCGGTAATCATGCAAACAAAAATCTACCTTAAATTAGATACCAGAGTCTAGCCTGTAATATCAAAATGACATCACGGTGAGGATATTTCTGTCCTATTTACGTAAAACGCCTCCAGATTTGTGTTGTTCTATCATGTGTGCTCAAGTTGTAACTAGTGATTTGTTAACCTTGGTTTAGTCTGATATATGATGTGACAACTCCAGGAAGAGAAAATATCCTTTAAATGATAGAAGTAAAAAGAGTAATATAGCTTTTACTGAGATCTACCCTGTCAGTCTGGTAATTTCATTGTGAAGTGATGATAGAAGTAAGATTGAGAAGTATATACTATTCAGTGTGGAAAGTTTCTAGCTCTATAAACCTTTATTAACATCAGATTTACTAAAAAATGTCAAAAGGAAAGCGTGACAAAATTTTGTAAAAATGTCTGCTAAGATTTATTTTCTTACCTCTGATATTTTGATATAAACTTTATTTGTTTTACAAGAATTATGAGACAACTTGTTTCTACTTATACTAATTACTTTTCTTGGCATGAGGGGTTTTACTGTGGAGGAAACCATAGTACCCAGGGAAAACTCAAGTGGTCGGGTAGGTAAACCTATGTACCTTTTCACATGCATTCCTGGAATCAAACCCTGGATAGCTTAAGTTTGCTGTTGAAACCCACGGTTGAAGAATAGCTCCAAGTAAAGGAATCATTTGTAAAACTCTGGTCTTATTTAGTGGAAAAGCATGATGATTCTGGTGAGAATTATATTGACAAGTTGAAAAAAGAATTTTTACATGTACAGACACTGCATGAAACTCAGCTGATTGAAGGTTAAATTGTTATGAAGCCAATCTCCAATCAGCTGTTGAATATTTATATTTGTAACACCCATATATAAATTAAATTGTTATTTTCATTATTCATTGTCCCTCTCCTGTGTGGTACTTATAAGACTATATATATATATTGTAAGCCTGTTTTACATTAGATCGCCAGTGTATATATCATAATCAGAACCAGGGAATTACAAGGTTTTACTCAAATAAACATATCTGATCGTTGTCTGTATGTTGTTTACTTCCATGAACTTTAGCATGTATGAGATCAAAACATGCAGTGATTTAATTATCTTCCCTCTGTTTGAACTGAGTTATATCGAAAAAAGCGAAGAAAAATAACAAAAATTGTTGTTCCACTTTTAAGATAAAAGCACTCCATAAATATTTGGAATTTATTCATGAACAAGCTGCTGTAAAACTGCAGGAGAAAGACATCATGGAAAATATTCAGCATAATTCAGAAACATTTACGTAATATTTGATTACAATTCGACATCGAAGTTTGTTACAAGCATGAGGAAAGCATTTTCCTCCACGTCTGGACTTGCAGAGAGCCCATTCTTTTACAAATTTGACAAAATTGATCATCATCAGCGAATTATGAAAACACAAATGGAAAATAAAGCAACATTGTCATGTTTACATTAGATCATAGGTGAAGGCTGAATCTAACATTAAAACACTCAGGAAAAAATCCTGTCTTAAAAATGCTAGAAATTATGAATTTGATGTTGAGTCATGTTTTACCTCTTCCAACAGTTAATACTCAAGTGGGATTTCCAATATTAATTTGTGTTCTAGTAATGACACAAGTAATGATAACATATCCAATATCATACGTAATACGAGCTAGAATATTCATCACATACTACCAACGATGGACAAAGTTATTTTTATAAGAATCCAGTGAAATGCAAGTTGTAGGTTTATATGAAACATTTCTAACTGAGAAGGCCAACCTTAGTAATATTGCTGTTGATGGTTATACTGTAGAGAGGAGAGATCATGTAAACGAAGCTGGAGGGGGTGTTGTTGTTTATATGATTCCATATATACATAGAATTGATCTAGAATCAGATTATATTAAATGTATTTGGATCCAACGAAGTCAAAAGCTCACAAAGATATTGTTATGTTTGGTGTAAAGACCACCAAATACAGCCACGTCTTGGATTCATGTGTTTGATGTCATGTTTCAGAAATCAATCACTGACAATTTATATACAATTGTTCTTGGTGATTTTAATATTGTTTTATTTCATTCAAACAAAAATAGAAAATACAATGATGTCATCAGTTTTTAAAATTTTTACTTGTTAACCTGCGGACTAGGGTAACTAAAACATTATTAGATCACATTTATTGCAACAATATGGATTTTATTGAAAATGTTGAACTGATATTAAGTGTAAGTGATCATTACCCAATACATGTTTTCTTAATTAAAGTTCCGTGAATGAGACAGAGAAACCACCGTCTGTTTTTAATTTATCACAATGTGATCACTGTTTCAAGAAATTTGATAAAGATAAGTTTATTAGAGATTTACGTTTTTCTATATCTTCTATTTAGATAACCCTGATGAAGCCTTTATCTTTTTAAAAACAGATTAATTAAATTTATTTGATATTCATGCCCGTTTGAAGATTAAGAGAGTTAAAAAATTTAATCAAACTGAATGGTATAATGTGGAGATTGATTAGGCTGATAAATTAAGAGATATCACAAAATTGTGGAGAAAAAAACCCAAAGACATTGATTATGCAATCAAAGAAAAACTGATTTCAAAGTGCTAGAGTTGATGATAAGCCAAGTGGATTTTTATGGAAACATCTCAAATGTTTTTCAAAGCAATCACAATGTCCTTTGCCTACCCAATTAACCGATGATGGATCGATTATCTGAGACAAACAAGAAGTTCTCAATTTGTTTAACGACTATTTCAGTAATGTATTGTCAATTGCAAATCAGAAACCATTAAACCATAATGATCATCTTCAATTAAAAGATGATATTAAAGAGAAAATTGATGAGCCCTCCCTATTCACATTTCCATTCATTAAAGTAACAGAGGTTGATGAATTTATTGATACTCTGAACACAAATAAAGCTATTGGCATTGAGGGTTTTGGAACTAAAGTTGTGGAGTTATGTATACATGTCATCTCCCCTGGAGTATACAAGTGGTCCCTCCTCTTTAATCAAGGCTCAAGTAACTCCATAAAGGTAAAGCCAAAAATTGCCCTGGTAATTACAGTCCAATATCCATATTACCACCTTTTTCTAAAATTTTTGAGAAACATGTGTCATGTTATCTTTAGAAATATTTAATGATATATAACTTATTCTTCTCAGTCAGGCTTTAGACAGAAACATTCTTGTCAAACAGCCCTTATTAGGCTATAGATGACTGCTTAATTAGTTTAGATAACAACAATTCTGTGGGATATCTATTTGTTGATCTAAAAAAGGCCTTCCTCTTAGTAGACAGTGAAATATTATTACATTAATTAAGTTTATTAAATATTTCCCGCCAGTGTAATGGCTCATGTTGTTTCAGATCTTTTCTCTAAGTTAGGGAGAAAATTGTTAAATATGGTGACATCTGAATCATAATACATCAAGTCAGGTGTACCACAAGGTTCAATTTTAGGCCCTCTGCTGTTTATAATTTATATCAATGATTTACTACTTTATATTCATATTTGTGATATAAATGTAGATGATACAACCTTATATGTAAACGGAAGCTAACTCTTAGGATATTTAAACTGCAAAATGATCTTGAGAATGTAATGAGATGGTGTTATAATAATAACATGCTTATAAATCATCCAAAAATTTGGATTAAATTTTATGTATTTTTAATTATTGTTACAGCGGAATCAAGTTCTAGGTTACTTATGTTTTATTATTATATGTATTGTTGTTGACTTTGATTTACTTGATTTAAGGGTAACTCTTAAGTTACTTATATATAATTTGATATTGTATATAAATGGGGTAGAATTCATAAAATAAAGAATTATAATTAAGTTCTTGTGATAAATCTCATTGGTTGATAAAATCAATATTTCCCAGAGTGCATTGCGATGTTATGGAATTAATGGTGTTTTATACATAAACTTCCGGGTTAGGTTACAACGTGTTTCACATACCAAAGTAGCTTGGATTTTACAAGCTAATAAATATTTTAGGCAATTTAACAAACCAGTTTGCTTAATGGAATCAGTTGTTAACAAATACTGCTAAGTGCTTTGATTCCAGATGTGGCATGATAGCACGTAAACAAGTAAATAATGAGGACATCCTCAAGTTTGCGGTTAGGTAGATAGTCACGTTTCTCAATATTTCTGTGCCAGAGATCACTAAATTCTGTTTCATTAATTAATTGACATGCCTTTGCATATTTCATTTACTGAAATTTGAGATTCTTAAAGCTAAAACCATTGGGCAGGTAGTCTGTTCTGACTTATTCATCCTCTCCCGTGATGCCTGTGCATGGTTTGTCGATTGCTGTTACGAATGGGATACCGATTTACATCAGGTTCTCTATCTCTACATGACAAAAAATTGTCTTTAACTACTGATTTACAGGTATTCTCATATTGCTAGTTAATGTGTAGAATACTAGGCATATCAGTATGACCAGAGATCAAAGTTTTAATATTTGTGGTAGCTGATCCCAGTTACAACAACAACAATTTTCAAATACATTGTAAAATGAAATATATAATCTTTTCCCAACATTTCATACACAATGATAACAATAACAACATTATATCAAAAATAAAAGTTAAAACATATTATGTAACACATTTTTTTTTTTTAATTTGAAAAAATTAAAAAATTAAAGACAAAAAAATGCATTTTAGATATTTTGAAAACAGATCTTTGCGGGAAAGATTAAGATAGTTTTAAGTCAGATATGTCGAGGGGAAAAGTATACTTTGTTTCACACTATTTGTCTAAATACTTAAAGTCAAAATTTCGTACAAAAAAAGTACAGTTGAAAAATTAGGGTAAAAGTACTACTATAGTTATGAGCGATGTTCTCGAATTTATAAGTTAGAATTACTCTGAAAAATAACAAGGTCAGGTTTTTGTACAAAAAAGGTAATCCCAGTTTAATTTTGTTAAAAATTGCTGAATTTGATTCTCATGCCGTTTTTAGTGGTCGTCTTTTTATGACTGGATTTTCTAGGTCCGCTGAGGTTATTATTTTCTAGTTACGAGACTAACATGATGTGACGTTACAAAAAATTTAATCCTGCTCATGAATGTCTGGAAATTCTGGTACAGATCATCAATCCAATATACAGTTGAGAGATGCTGACCTAGTATGGTAAAATCTTTACGGAGATGTAAGTCCAATTTTTGGCATGGTATATATTGAACCGGTCAATCAGATAGGGCTAATGCTATTTACACTACATGGTTTTATAGACTCTGATCAATGGAGTGAGTGCCGTATGCAACCACACCATGGCAAATCCCTATGACCACATCACGGCTGTGATGTAAATTTTCTGTGATGAATTAATAGATTTCTGATAGAAATTGGGCCAGGAAAATGTGCACTTTTGCGGAAATAATCCCAGAATATTGCCCATCTCCAATAACCAACTTGAAGGTGATTTATTTTGCCTTTCATATATATATATAAACTTTTTTTTTCAATAGACAAATATCTGGGCTAGATTTGTAAGGGATGTGCTTTTATCATGAAGATCGATCAGCCTCCTCCATACCAGGTTTCTACCTTCAATCTCTCTGTATAGAGTTACAGCAAGGTTTTGCTATTAAAGGAATCAGATCTATCTCCCATACCAGGTGACTTCATCTATGTAGACACAAGAGATGTATTCTTACCAGATTACTTATTCATTGTAGTGAACGAGGACAAACTAGCTTGGGTTCGACCTAGTGTGATATATGGTATAAGGTCCAAGTCGGTGACTTATCTTTATTTTTACATTAGAGACAAAGAATTCCATTCAATAAAGTTGCCAGTTGTCTACTCATCTATCCTTATTGTGTAAGCATAATTTGACTTTTTGGGGATTTGGTTAAAAAAGTATAGATTAGCTTAGGTAATGTGAAATACAAAGAATAATCAGTGGTTGAGTAACTTCAATGATCTTATTTAATGTTCTTGTCTCATTTTACTGGTAAGTACTTCAGATTTTTAAAATGCCATGCCTCTCTTTACAATATACTGTTGAGAATTTTGTAAAATATATGATATTCCTGTTGATAAGTCAGTATATGAACTTTTTCTTGGTATTTTTGTTTTTTGATTAAGACTATCGACTAATTACCTTCTGGGAGGTAAGTAAGTTATTGAAGCCACACAGGAAGACCTTGTTGATGACATATTTGTGGTTATGCCTATATTAGGTCGGAAGGTCTTCAGACCATTACTGATTGGTGAAATTACTCGGGGATCTCGGTGGTCAGTATTTACATCAGTAGTAAAGGGTGTTCTAGGTATAGAGTCCCTAGACATTACTCAAGGGCCAAAGTGACAACTGTTCCTTAATTAGCAATTTGTTTTGACCACTTTATATTCTGTAAGTATAAATAATTATCTGTAAATGTCATCGCAGATGAGACTATGTAAATACCTGATTATGTACAAGCAGTGTGTAGAATGCTTTGTTTTGTATTTAAAAATCTGGCAAATATTGGTTCAGGTTGCCTCATCAAAGTTCTCAGCTCTCAACTCGACAAACATCTCTAACACATTATTTTTTTTATACTGCAGCACCCTTGGGTGAAAGGGAATCAGTTAGTATAAACAGTGAGTCTTGCACCCTCTGATGGAAGCGGCAGGGTTCATTTGGGAAATCGAGCAATACTTTGAAATCCTTCTTCTTCTCCAAGAATGACAGGATTCTGTCCCAATGTTTAAATGTTTAAATTATTGGTCTAGACCCCCTTCGTGGGAGGGGCAGGTCACAGTATGGGAAATAGAAAAAATTTCTTAGAAATTGTCCTTATTCTTTAGGAATGATGTTTATGCTCTTAAGGAGTGATTAAATTTTGTCCCAATTTGGTCTGAAGTATTGATGAGGCAGAGGAACAGGGCCTTATAGGGGAATATGATGAAAATCTGTTTTCATTTAGGTAAGATGAAGCAATTTCAATATACTTACATCAGGTGAGTTGGTTGGTTACAGGATTTCTGTCTCCATGACTCGTCCTATTGCTAGATGCCTCATTGACAAACATACATGTATTGGGGATGTGATGAAACCAGGTGAATGATACATTTGTCACCTGGTATAGTCATCATGGGTCCTTCATTGAGCACTGCCCGCTGTGCCTAAACTTTCTGTCTCCTTCTCAGTAACCAAAAGGCCCTGGGTGCTGATTTTAGGCCTGTAGCTTGCTTGGAGTTAGGGCTGCCAAGTCTGTCAATATGAATTACCTGAACTTGCATTCAAATATGAAGCCTAGCTTTTAGTGTCAGATTTCCCTGCTTAAAAAACACTCCATCTTTTAGCTCATTGACACTAACAAAATGAGTAAAACATCATGAGAAATTTGTAGCAATCACAGGATGTTAATTTATAAACAAATAACAAAGGAATCTCTGTTAGATTACACATCAAGGTAACTTTTTCACACCAGGGTTTGTACACATCAAGGTAACTTTTTCACACCAGGGTTTGTACACATCAAGGTAACTTTTTCACACCAGGGTTTGTACACATCAAGGTAACTTTTTCACACCAGGGTTTGTATACATCAAGGTAACTTTTTTACATCAGGGTTTGTACACATCAAGGTAACTTTTTCACACCAGGGTTTGTACACATCAAGGTAACTTTTTCACACCAGGGTTTGTACACATCAAGGTAACTTTTTCACATCAGGGTTTGTACACATCAAGGTAACTTTTTCACACCAGGGTTTGTACACATCAAGGTAACTTTTTTACATCAGGGTTTGTACACATCAAGGTAACTTTTTCACACCAGGGTTTGTACACATCAAGGTAACTTTTTCACACCAGGGTTTGTACACATCAAGGTAACTTTTTCACACCAGGGTTTGTACACATCAAGGTAACTTTTTCACACCAGGGTTTGTTCACATCAAGGTAACTTTTTCACACCAGGGTTTGTACACATCAAGGTAACTTTTTCACACCAGGGTTTGTACACATCAAGGTAAATTTTTCACACCAGGGTTTGTACACATCAAGGTAACTTTTTCACTCCAGGGTTTGTACACATCAAGGTAACTTTTTCACACCAGGGTTTGTACACATCAAGGTAACTTTTTCACACCAGGGTTTGTACACATCAAGGTAACTTTTTCACACCAGGGTTTGTAGTTAATATCCTACTGTAGTTGAACATAGACTGGAAGTATAACACACAGTTGACTTGGTTTATTGCTCAGTGAACAGACAGAGTCATTTTGAGGTGAGGACTTATTGTAGAAGATCGTGACCATCTGACTGAAAAACTGGAAGCCATACCATTCAGGGCAATAAGGGTAAAGTGTTTTACCCAAGTACACTGAACCTTTTCAGTACTAAATGAGAACAGGCTCTCTGAGAAATGCAAACTGACACAGGTATTTTCACATCAAAGCACACATCTGGTATCCTTACCTGAGCGTCCATTGGCCATAGCTCTACTGAATGAGGTTAGCATTACTTGTATTTATGCCAACAACTATATGGTGGTTAGATGAAATGGACTTTAAGTTTGTAGTTGGATTTTTTATCCTTATAAATTGACGAAACGTTATATGTAATAACACATCAAAATGATCTGTTTTATACTTCGATAAAAATAGTAAACAATGCTGTAGGGAGTGAATTTAATCCTTTGGAAGCCATTGTCAGTTCAAACAGTGTCTTTTTACTTGCTGACCAAGGTGATGGTTCAAGCCAGAGCTGTCCAAAGAAACAGCTTTACTTTCGGAAAGCCATGGCTGGTTGAAGTGGGCTGATGTGATATTACTTTATTCTTTGAAAACAAATGTGAGCTTAAGCAAGACTTATTCCTTAGAAGGTCAAAGTTAATGTGATTCTTTATCCTTTAAAGGCTAATATGGGATGTAGCAATATTTTATCCTTTTAAGGCCAATGTTGGATGTAGCAATACTTTATCCTTTGATGGCCAATGAGGGATGTAGCAATACTTTATCCTTTTATGGCCAATGTGGAATGTAGCAATACTTTATCATTTGATGGCCAATGTGGGATGTAGCGATACTTTATCCTTTAAAGGCCAATGTGGGATGTAGCAATACTTTATCCTTTGCCGGCTAATGCGGGATGTAGCGATACTTTATCCTTTGCTTGCCAATGTGGGATGTAGCAATACTTTATCCTTTGCCGGCTAATGTGGGATGTAGCAATACTTATTCCTTTGATGGCCAAATGTGCCTGATTTAATTTTTTGCTGTTATGAGATAGTGCAAATATTACTTGATAAAACATAAGTATATATTCTTTTCTTTTATGTCTGTTTTTTTTACTCTTTAAAAAAGGGTACATAAAAGCACAGATACTTATTTTCCGGGAAATCCGATGGATGTGGTTGACTAATTTAAAATCCATAAAAATGATTGCTTACCTCACTGATCAGTTATAGCTATATTAGGTTTTTAACTCTTTTCATTTCACTCTGCTATAAATATGACTAATTAATTTTCCATATTTTTAAATTATATTAATTGCTGCTATGTTTTGACAGTTTTATCTTATAGTTGAAAATCATTACTGTATCCAGTGATATTTCACCGTCTTATACTCAAGTAGTAAAAGGTAATGCTTCTGTATGGGGGAAAATAGAAGTTTGAAATTCTGGTTCATCAGCAAGACTGGTTCTGATCAGTAAGGACAGAATTTCCCTGAAATAGGCAAAGGAATTAGTGAAATATCAGACATGAGAAAATTGGAAGAACCCATATATTTTAATGTGATATAATTTTTCAATCTTCAACAGATTTCACATATAAACTTTTCTCAGAATAATTTTATAAAAGACTGACTTTTGATTTTTCTAACACAAAGTGCATTTATTATGTGAACTATTGGGATAAAGAATAGATGTATTCCCTGCATTAAGATCAAGGATGTAATCTGTAATACTGTTATGTATGGGTCTGCCTTCTGTCCATTTGTCTCTAAAACAGAATGTTGTCTGGTTGGTTGACATTGCCGGCCTACCATAATTTAAAAGCTTTTCATGTTAATAAATTGTGATGTCCTGCATATTTATCTGAAATGCATGGCAGACATCATGAAAAGTGCAACATATCATAACGAAAAAC
Organism: Ylistrum balloti; assembly: GCF_031769215.1. Classification (NCBI taxonomy): domain Eukaryota; kingdom Metazoa; phylum Mollusca; class Bivalvia; order Pectinida; family Pectinidae; genus Ylistrum; species Ylistrum balloti. Next base: position 233,664 of record NW_026781923.1, on the reverse strand, counting down.
ACTACTTAATATGTGAAAATTTAAATATCATATCACATGTAGTCACTGGTTGATGTACAATCTATTTTTAAGTCTAGGGGAGGGTTGATTGTTGTGTTTGTCAGGGGGTGTTGATTGTTGTGTTTGTCGGGGAGTGTTGATTGTTGTGTTTGTTGGGGAGTGTTGATGGTTGTGTTTGTCAGGGAGTGTTGATTGTTGTGTTTGTCGGGGAGTGTTGATTGTTGTGTTTGTTGGGGAGTGTTGATGGTTGTGTTTGTTGGGGAGTGTTGATTGTTGTGTTTGTAGGGGAGTGTTGATTGTTGTGTTTGTTGGGGAGTGTTGATTGTTGTGTTTGTTGGGGAGTGTTGATTGTTGTGTTTGTCAGGGAGTGTTGATTGCTGTGTTTGTTGGGTAGTGTTGATTGTTGTGTTTGTTGGGTAGTGTTGATTGTTGTGTTTTTCAGGGAGTGTTGATTATTGTGTTTGTTGGGGAGTGTTGATTGTTGTGTTTGTCAGGGAGTGTTTATTGTTGTGTTTGTCAGGGAGTGTTGATTGTTGTGTTTGTCAGGGAGTGTTGATTGTTGTGTTTGTTGGGTAGTGTTGATTGTTGTGTTTGTCAGGGAGTGTTGATTGTTGTGTTTGTTGGGGAGTGTTGATTGTTGTGTTTGTTGGGTAGTGTTGATTGTTGTGTTTGTTGGGTAGTGTTGATTGTTGTGTTTGTTGGGTAGTGTTGATTGTTGTGTTTGTTGGGTAGTGTTGATTGTTGTGTTTGTTGGGTAGTGTTGATTGTTGTGTTTGTTGGGTAGTGTTGATTGTTGTGTTTGTTGGGTAGTGTTGATTGTTGTGTTTGTTGGGTAGTGTTGATTGTTGTGTTTGTTGGGTAGTGTTTATTGTTGTGTTTGTCAGGGAGTGTTGATTGTTGTGTTTGTCAGGGAGTGTTGATTGTTGTGTTTGTCATGGTTGTTTATTGTTGTGTTTGTTGGGTAGTGTTGATTGTTGTGTTTGTTGGGTAGTGTTGATTGTTGTGTTTGTTGGGTAGTGTTGATTGTTGTGTTTGTTGGGTAGTGTTGATTGTTGTGTTTGTCAGGGAGTGTTGATTGTTGTGTTTGTCAGGGAGTGTTGATTGTTGTGTTTGTTGGGTAGTGTTGATTGTTGTGTTTGTTGGGTAGTGTTGATTGTTGTGTTTGTCAGGGAGTGTTGATTGTTGTGTTTGTTGGGTAGTGTTGATTGTTGTGTTTGTCAGGGAGTGTTGATTGTTGTGTTTGTTGGGTAGTGTTGATTGTTGTGTTTGTTGGGGAGTGTTGATTGTTGTGTTTGTTGGGTAGTGTTGATTGTTGTGTTTGTCAGGGAGTGTTGATTGTTGTGTTTGTCAGGGAGTGTTGATTGTTGTGTTTGTCAGGGAGTGTTGATTGTTGTGTTTGTCAGGGAGTGTTGATTGTTGTGTTTGTTGGGTAGTGTTGATTGTTGTGTTTGTTGGGGAGTGTTGATTGTTGTGTTTGTTGGGGAGTGTTGATTGTTGTGTTTGTTGGGGAGTGTTGATTGTTGTGTTTGTTGGGGAGTGTTGATTGTTGTGTTTGTCAGGGAGTGTTGATTGTTGTGTTTGTCAGGGAGTGTTGATTGTTGTGTTTGTTGGGGAGTGTTGATTGTTGTGTTTGTAGGGGAGTGTTGATTGTTGTGTTTGTTGGGGAGTGTTGATTGTTGTGTTTGTTGGGGAGTGTTGATTGTTGTGTTTGTTGGGTAGTGTTGATTGTTGTGTCTGTCAGGGAGTGTTGATTGTTGTGTTTGTTGGGGAGTGTTCATTGTTGTATTTGTTGGGGAGTGTTGATTGTTGTGTTTGTTGGGGAGTGTTGATTGTTGTGTTTGTTGGGGAGTGTTGATTGTTGTGTTTGTTGGGGAGTGTTGATTGTTGTGTTTGTTGGGGAGTGTTGATTGTTGTGTTTGTTGGGGAGTGTTGATTGTTGTGTTTGTCAGGGAGTGTTGATTGTTGTGTTTGTCAGGGAGTGTTGATTGTTGTGTTTGTTGGGGAGTGTTCATTGTTGTGTTTGTTGGGGAGTGTTGATTGTTGTGTTTGTTGGGGAGTGTTGATTGTTGTGTTTTTCAGGGAGTGTTGGTTGTTGTGTTTGTCAGGGAGTGTTGATTGTTGTGTTTGTTGGGGAGTGTTGATTGTTGTATTTGTTGGGGAGTGTTGATTGTTGTGTTTTTCAGGGAGTGTTGATTGTTGTGTTTGTTGGGTAGTGTTGATTGTTGTGTTTGTTGGGGAGTGTTGATTGTTGTGTTTGTTGGGTAGTGTTGATTGTTGTGTTTGTTGGGTAGTTTTGATTGTTGTGTTTGTTGGGTAGTTTTGATTGTTGTATTTGTAGAGATTGTTGGGTAGTGTTGACTGTTGATTTTAGTTTTGAAAAAAAAACTAATGAAAGACTGTAACATCTGAAACTATTCATGATTGAAGGTTGTAGGGTCAAGGTCATTTTCAATTTTACAATTTTTTCCGAAACCATTGTGTGGAGAACTTTACTACTTTTTTAGAGAAATCTTCAATAAACATATCATACACTTCCAGAGGACCATATAATCTTTACATTAGTGTCAGGGTTGTCAGGGCTTTGTTAAAACCTTTTAGAAAATAGCTTTTTGCACAAAGTTTTGCCTTTAAGGATTTCAATGAAACTTCATGCTTTGGCCATTTTTTTATTGTGCATCAGGCAAGGTGCAACTTGAACAGGATTTGTGTAGTGTACTTTGTTGGTTATACATTCATTTGTAGAAAGTTGAAGTGACATTCCTTCATTCAAACATCAGAAATATGCTACACTTTAAAAAGAGGGCCACACTGCTGATCTGTGATGACATTTAGATGGAAATGTACTCAAAATATATATTTATTATGTATAAACATTCTCTTGTTGCTAATCTTTATACTTTTGCAAAATTAAGCACTTCAAATGTTTTGTAATTTAATTTATTTTGAGAGTTTGACTGTCATGTTAATGTAAAGTTAATAACTTTAAATGTAAAGTTATTAACTTTTACGACTCTCCAAAAATACTTGATATATGCATTTAGTTTTATTATTATAAACTGAACTAGTTTCAATGCAGAAGTGTCCCTAATATAGGATGAGTGTATGTGAAAATAGCTAATGATTGCTGTAGATAACTGTACAGATGGGGATAAGTCAGTGGTAAAACAGGTGGTGGCAAACAAGCAGTCAAATGTACCAATAATCTTATATTTTCGTATGATATTTCACATAAAAGTCCTTGGACAAATTAACATGATGTTTTTGTTGTTTATGGTTGTTTGCTAGGTCTAATACTGACTTGAACTGACGAAACGTTCACCTATTACCTTTTTAGCTATCAATAATGTTTAGAGGTGTGTTTTGTTGATAAGGTTGTTTCGACAGCATCTGTAGAGTATAAACATTCATTGTAGTTTGGAGGAAGGGATGGGCTAATACTGTACCTAAAATGATAGGCTTCAAAAATCATTCTAAAAAATATTAACATTTTCTGTATGATTTCTGATGTAATTTTCTGTGTGATTTCTGATGTAATTTTCTGTACGATTTCTGATGTAATTTTCTGTCATATTTCTGGTGTAATTTTCTGTATGATTTCTGATGTAATTTTCTGTGTGATTTCTGATGTAATTTTCTGTCATATTTCTGGTGTAATTTTCTGTATGATTTCTGATGTAATTTTGTGTGTGATTTCTGATGTAATTTTGTGTGTGATTTCTGATGTAATTTTCTGTGTGATTTCTGATGTAATTTTCTGTGTGATTTCTGATGTAATTTTCTGTGCGATTTCTGATGTAATTTTCTGTCATATTTCTGGTGTAATTTTCTGTGTGATTTCTGATGTAATTTTCTGTACGATTTCTGGTGTAATTTTCTGTATGATTTCTGATGTAATTTTCTGTGTGATTTCTGATGTAATTTTCTGTCATATTTCTGGTGTAATTTTCTGTATGATTTCTGATGTAATTTTGTGTGTGATTTCTGATGTAATTTTGTGTGTGATTTCTGATGTAATTTTGTGTGTGATTTCTGATGTAATTTTGTGTGTGATTTCTGATGTAATTTTCTGTCAGATTTCTGATGTAATTTTCTGTACGATTTCTGATGTAATTTTCTGTCATATTTCTGGTGTAATTTTCTGTGTGATTTCTGATGTAATTTTCTGTGTGATTTCTGATGTAATTTTCTGTCATATTTCTGATGTAATTTTCTATAAGACTTCTGATGTAATTTTCTGTGTGATTTCTGATGTAATTTTCTGTGTGATTTCTTTGTAATTTTCTGTGTGATTTCTGATGTAATTTTCTGTGTGATTTCTGATGTAATTTTCTGTGTGATTTCTGATGTAATTTTCTGTACGATTTCTGATGTAATTTTCTGTGTGATTTCTGATGTAATTTTCTGTACGATTTCTGATGTAATTTTCTATAAGACTTCTGATGTAATTTTCTGTGTGATTTCTGATGTAATTTTCTGTGTGATTTCTGATGTAATTTTCTGTGTGATTTCTGATGTAATTTCTGTGTGATTTCTGATGTAATTTTCTGTGTGATTTCTGATGTAGTTTTCTGTCAGATTTCTGATGTAATTTTGTGTGTGATTTCTGATGTAATTTTCTGTGTGATTTCTGATGTAATTTTCTGTGTGATTTCTGATGTAATTTTCTGTACGATTTCTGATGTAATTTTCTGTAAGACTTCTGATGTAATTTTCTGTCAGATTTCTGATGTAATTTTCTGTAAGACTTCTGATGTAATTTTCTGTCAGATTTCTGATGTAATTTTCTGTATGATTTCTGATGTAATTTTCTGTACGATTTCTGATGTAATTTCTGATTTTATGAATACTAGTGTGTTGGTATTGCAGCTATGATAAAAGGTTTAAGACACTTCATTTATCACCATACAAAACCAATCAAACAGTTGTTGAGGGTCGGTACAACCTGACCATTGGGAAGTGAGTGACCTTGACCTGATAGAAAACTTTGGCTGTAGTGATGGAGATATTGGTACCTCTCTGTACCTATATCTGGTGCCATTACTTCATCATTCCCACTGGTGAGACTAACAGACTCAGAATGCTATAAACAAATACAGGCTGTTCTGTTGTAATGGCCTTGACCTTTGTGTTGCTGACACCATTGATATCCAAACCCCTTTGACCTGCTCCAGATAAATATATGACAACAACTCCAGAAGTGTCACTTTACATGATGACATTTAATGGAGATTAACTTGGTTTCTAAACCTTTGTATCAGGCAATTTTTATCTGAATATACTGGGGTCAAAAGAAAGTTCTTAATAACTGCACAAATTGTGATAATTGATTAGGCGTTTATTCCACATCTGTTTATATATGTTTGAAAAAGAAGTAACAGAGAGATGATATATGACAGATCACTCTACAGCAAATGTCTTGTGCTACATTATTTTATTTATGTGCCTTGTTAACTAAATTTTATATGATAATTAAAAACTTTTAAACTTAACATTGAAATTGTATTTATAGGTTTTAGTTTTAATAATTCTTTATATTTATAGTTTAGGTGTAGGTTTCTTAATAAATTAAAAAGAAAAATTCATTATATCAATGGATGTTTAGGATTTCTAAATTGTTTCCGGAGGTAATATTTGTCTTTCAGTTAAAAATGACTGCCACTAGCAATACACAATAATACTCCAGGAAAAGTCGTAAGTCTAATTCTGAAACAATATTGACAGAAAAAATCTAGTAATTAGCACATAACTTTTATTATTTATAACAAGCAATTAAAACAATTATAGCATACCTAGTATTTTAAAGGATTAGTTTTTACCTTAGGCCTATCTTCATACCTCTGTTACATGTAAAATAATGTCAGTAAGATTTTTGTGTAAAGGTGAGATGATGTTTATTACCACAATTTATGTCCAATTCTTCTGGTCAATTGTACATTTGCCAGTCACATAAAAAAGGATATTTTTCTTTGTTTTTTGCTCTTTAGATTTCTGTTCAATTTCACCAATCTTTGTAATGTGGATTGTCGGCACTGTAAAAACATTTAGATGTCTATTCAGAGTACCCTGTTGTTCCATCTGTCATCATTCCTTGTTGTCACATAATGCTGATAAATGCTGAAAATAAAATGACTTCTTGCAGTCATTATTTCTCAGAAAAAAGGAAAAAAAAGGGAATTACTTCCCTTTGGAAATCCATACTAAAATTTTGATTTTATGTTATATGATGGAGAAGTTTTTGAAGGTTGAAATTGTTGTTTATAATTTTATAATCATTGTGAGATGGTCCTTTGTATGGGATTACATTGAATTACATGAGATTTTCTGCCAACAACTGATGAACCTTTGACCTTTGATAAATGTTCAGTAAGACACACCTTGACTTACGCAACTTAATAACATGGCAGGACTTTGACTATGTTTTGTGTTTTGCCAACATGGTTTTGCCAAAATGGTATTGCTAGGATGGTAGGAATAGAACCCATTTGATCAAATGATTAAATGTAAATATATGTGAAAGAACAGGGAGAGTACACATTCCTGTCAAGTACCGGACCAGGAATTGAACTGGGGCTTCCAGCGTGATAATCAACTGGATCTACCAACGTAGACAAAGAAGTGAGATCCACGTGATGAGAGACAGAGACTGTATCTTAACCACTATAAACAAGCCACACCAACCCACTCCTTTTACATATACTTGTACATAATAGTAAAAATATATATTCTATAAAATCCGATATTGTAGAATTGCATGTGTAGTTGTTTTAGGTGTGACAATTTAATGGTAAAATGATAACCTGTTTGGTATCTTTGTTTTCCTTGCTGAACCATCAGGCACAGTTGATTTGTGATATATTGAAAATTCTAAGAGGAACTATATTTGATTTAACAGTTCTGGCAGTTTGTTTTTTAACATTTATTGAAATTTCTATAGTAATTCCTGTTTCAATGATCCTTCTTTTCTCATACTACCTTTATAGCCAATCTTTTTAGGAAGATAATGAAAATTCATCTTTGGTTATAGACATTTAACATGCAATGTTTCAGTTTCAATAATTGTCATTTCATTGTGTTTTATTACATATACTGGTCTAACATAATGGCGTCGTTTGTACCTATCGCAGCAATAATATCTTTCCAGTGGTATGATGCAGCACTCATTCTGTTCACAAATTCAAATATTGCCTGTTAAATTAAAAATCTGAAACCCATCATTGGTTCGAGTGTAATATCAAGGTTTTTATGTGGGCGATGTCCTGACCAACTCCATTCTGATATTGGGAATTATCTATAAATATAAGTTGTGGTTTTCTCTATTAGATTCACTGAGACTGTATATACTGTGTATCGTTTCATCGTTAATGGTTTTCTGTAGAGTTAGTGGGACGTTTTTTCTTTGACTTGTCCATGGGAATGACTGTGGAGCCACACTTTTGTTAGCTGATCCTTAATGTATTTTCTAAAATGTGATTGGCTGGATGTATATTCACCCGGACACAGTTACATCACATATTGCAGATATTTTGACAAAAGTACAAAGCATTTAAGAGAAAATCTTTTCAGAGAAATTATTGATAAAAACAACTCTTTCCATACAGCTGACAGCATATCCATTGACTTTGAAATCATCAACAACCTGTATATTTCCGATATACTGTTTTTATACCTGGTATTGAACATAAACATTTATCATCTTTTATTTATTACATAATCTGCCGGTTATCCAGTGGATTTGCCCATATAACCTTTTTCTGTATATATATATTATATGTACATAAAGAATTTAACATTTTTGACTTCTTCTCAAAAACCCCTTCACCAATTTCATTTAAATTTCGGAGAAAGCTTCAGTGGCCTGATATGAACCAAAATAGTGAAATATACAGTCCCTACTCTACAGGGGCTGATGGGCTGGGCCAGAAGAGGTCAGATTGACTCGGATTTCAAAAATCTTCTATTCAATGCCCGGATACGGTAGAATCAAATGCTCTTCTAGGATGGATTGTGTTAAGGTGGTCTAATTACCAAAATGGCTCTCACATTTTCTTCCTGGGTTTAACTTTACTGTAATTTTTACATCTATGAATTATTAGTATAGGATGACAGTTTTGTTGGTAAACACTTGCTCACAATTTAGTTTTCATGACACTTGAAAGCTACTTACCCTTTAACCTTTAGAATCAAATATTACTTATCTCAGGTTACTGTCAAGGATGCGAGGCCTCTTGTTTGGTCATCTGAGACAAAGTCTCATGCTGACCTGCTGTGATCACCTTTTGTCCAGCATTGTGTATTGTGTGGTGTGTCTGTCTTGTGTCTGTTTTTTACTTCTTCTCAGTAACCCTACAAAATTTTCAAGATATCTTCCATTGCCAAACCGGAGCCAAAATTATGAATCATATGGTCCCGAATTCCCTGGCTTCTGAGGACCATGTGAGTGAAAAGGGGTCAGATTGACTGAAATTTCAAAATTCTTCTTTACACACAGAGAGTGTAGAATCCTCATGGATGGAAAGCACTTTAGGTGTTTTAATTATCAAAGTTGTGAATTTCATGACATCAGAGTTTCACATTGTATATCTTACAATTGTTTATATAGGAACATTACATGTTTAACCCACCATAAAGGATGATGGCTTGATGGTATGCACATATTAATCCTGACTGAACCCCAGGGACTGATGGGCAGGGCCGAAAGGGATCAAGTTGACCTTAGTTTCAAAAATCTGTTCAACACCCAAATATAATAAAATACACTTCATAGATAGAAGAGTCTGCAGGTGTTGTTCCAAAATAGTGTGTGTTCCTCATTATTTCTATCTCAGAAATGATCTTAAAACAATTAACAATAATGCCTTTCCTCATGTTTTGTATTTAGCATTTCAAATTAAAATCATATCACTCAGGTCTTACTTTCATCAAAGTTGCTATTTCTGTTTTATGACACTTGAAAGCCAGATACCCTATAATCTTTCGATATAGGACCCTAAGATATATGACTGTTTTGTCTGAGAATGGACTGACATGTGCACAGTGATCTATTATAATATGTAGAATGAGTTGTCTGTTATACAATAGTGTCTATAATGAGTTATTTTGTTTTTGTCTTTTCAGGTAAGTTTTGTGTTGCTGTATTTGTTGAAGATTGACATATGGGCACCTGTTAAATGTGAGTTAAATATACAATGTAGCTATGTTGCCATGGAAACAATAGAAATATTGTTTTAGAAATATATATATAATGTTACCATGGAAATATACTCATGTATAATGGTAATTTTCACAATGGGAATGTTGTTATATAGGATTTTCTGTTTCAGCAGGTCATGGATTTTGTAAAATATGCATTAAATCAATGATCATGGAGACAAACTGAAAAGTTGGAATTAATTATTGGAAAATTTATTCCTATGATTATACTGTGTATGCATAAAATTTTCAGTATTGAAATGAGTTGAGTACAGAGGTGATGTGCAGATACTGGCTGTCAGCCATGACTGTCTAGGATGCTTTAGTATACAAAACTGTAACCCTGATATAAAGGTTTTATGAAAACTTCTATAATAGAATTGCAAAACATTTGTCCTTTAGGAAAAGTATTTATCAAGATATGAAAGGAAATGTTTCCCATTATAATTGATTGTGATCGGTATTAGAGAGTAGTCTCAGGTACCTTCAAAATATTATAAAATTATTGGGGTAGGAAAGCTGATACAAAATCTACAATGAAGCCATCAGAACGACCTGAAATGGATGACTGACTTCTCCATCACTGACTGGAGCTCATGTCATGTAACATCAGGTTTCCATGTACAGTCAGAACACTCTGTAGATCAAAGAGTTGATGAAGAAGATTAGCTGTCCTACAACAAAATGTCCCCAGTGCTTGCCTATATAAGATCTAGATGTTAAAAAAAGATGTTTATCCAACAATCAAGATTTTTAAGTTTCATGTAATTAGATAATTGAAACTGATTGGAACATTTAACAAGTAAATGGTTTATTGATAAATGAAAATGTCTTGTCTAACACAAGCCTGTACTGTTAGGTATTGACTAATGTTGCCACTTGTGATGTTACTATACAATAAGGAATTAACTTTATTAAAATTCTAATTTAAATTTGGTAAAATGGGACTGACGTGAAAAAGACCTCACGGTGCTTGACATTTTCCTCTTTTTTTTTTTTTTTTTTTGCAAGATAAATCATTAAGAAAAAATAAAAAACATTATTTTTTTGTGGTTTATATTTTTGTGGTTTATATTTTTGTGGTTGTTCAAATGTAATCTATGATGACAATATGAAGATTTCAATGGCCATTTGTGATAATTATATCAATTTGTCTTATACCATGTGATGTCTGTATGGAGATGTATACCCTGTGATGTCTGTATACACTGTGATGTCTGTATGGAGATGTATACCATGTGATGTCTGTATGGAGATGTATACCCTGTGATGTTTGTATGGAGATGTATACCCCGTGATGTCTGTATGGAGATATATACCCTGTGATGTCTGTATGAGATGTATACAATGTGATGTCTGTATGAAGATATATACACTGTGATGTCTGTATGGAGATGTATACACTGTGATGTCTGTATACCCTGTGATGTCTGTATGGAGATGTATACCATGTGATGTCTGTATGGAGATGTATACCCTGTGATGTCTGTATGGAGATATATACCCTGTGATGTCTGTATGGAGATGTATACCCTGTGATGTCTGTATGGAGATATATACACTGTGATGTCTGTATGGAGATGTATACCCTGTGATGTCTGTATGGAGATGTATACCCTGTGATGTCTATATGAAGATGTGTACCCTGTGATGTCTGTATGGATATGTATACCCTGTGATGTCTGTATGGAGATGTATACCCTGTGATGTCTGTATGGAGATGTATACCCTGTGATGTCTGTATGGAGATGTATACCCTGTGATGTCTGTATGGAGATGTATACCCTGTGATGTCTGTATGGAGATGTATACCCTGTGATGTCTGTATACCCTGTGATGTCTGTATGGAGATGTATACCCTGTGATGTCTGTATACCCTGTGATGTCTGTATGGAGATGTATACCCTGTGATGTCTGTATACCCTGTGATGTCTGTATACCCTGTGATGTCTGTATGGAGATGTATACCCTGTGATGTCTGTATGGAGATGTATACCCTGTGATGTCTGTATGGAGATGTATACCCTGTGATGTCTGTATGGAGATGTATACCCTGTGATGTCTGTATGGAGATATATACACTGTGATGTCTGTATGGTGATGTCTGTATGTATACCCTGTGATGTCTGTTGGAGATGTATACCCTGTGATGTCTGTAGAGAGCTTATACCCTGTGTGTCTGTATGGAGATATATACCCTGTGATGTTATAATGCTACCCTGTGATGTCTGTATGGAGATGTATACCCTGTGATGTCTGTATGGAGATGTATACCCTGTGATGTCTGTATGGAGATGCATACCCTGTGATGTCAGTGGTTTAGATGAAGTGGCTGGTTGACCGAGTTTAGTTGTTTCTTCCTTGTTTATGAGTTATGTGTTGGAGATGAAGGTGAGAGAGCTTTATGTGTTAAGATAAGTTTTATAATGCTGTGATGTGGGAAGCTGATTAGAGTGTTGCATGTTGAATTTGGATTAAAGGAAATTATGTGTTGCTCATCCATCTTCACATGCCTTCATCCTATACATTTCTAAATCTATACATATCAGCTTGATTATTTTTCTCTCTATCTTTAAATTAGGAAATTTATATAGATTATTAGAAATAGAATTTTGAATGAAATTTTGATAAATTTCTGTTGGTATTTATTGAATAGGTGATGTGGTGTGGCTCTCTTCTGCTGGGGATTATTGAACAGGTGATGTGGTGTGGTTCTCTTCTGCTGGGGGTTATTGAACAGGTGATGTGGTGTGGCTCTCTTCTGCTGGGGATTATTGAACAGGTGATGTGGTGTGGTTCTCTTCTGCTGGGGGTTATTGAACAGGTGATGTGGTATGGTTGTCTTCTGCTGGGGATTATTGAACAGGTGATGTGGTGTGGTTCTCTTCTGCTTGGGGTTATTGAACAGGTGATGTGGTGTGGTTCTCTTCTGCTGGGGATTATCGAACAGGTGATGTGGTGTGGTTCTCTTCTGCTGGGGGTTATTGAACAGGTGATGTGGTGTGGTTCTCTTCTACTGGGTGCTGTTGAACAGGAGATGTGGTGTGGTTCTGCTCTGCTGGGGGTTATTGAACAGGTGATGTGGTGTGGTTCTCTTCTGCTGGGGGTTATTGAATAGGTGATGTGGTGGGGTTCTCTTCTGCTGGGGGTTATTGAATAGGTGATGTGGTTGGGTTTCGTTTGTGGGTAGGTTGTTTTTAGTGCTATTTATGAAAAGTCAGAATTAGAAAATGTAACATTTGATGATTTTGAAAACTTTCTTGGATTGACCTAGGTTTAAGTGGAAGTAGTTTCATTGATAAAGCAGAAGGTAATTAGTCATTTTCTAGTTTTTACTGGAGATAGAAGCAAGAGTAGTAATTATTAACATTGTTCAAGGCTGGAGGACTTTGGTGTGAATGGGGCATGGTTTGATCTATTTGTTCATGTTTAGCTGGAAGAGATAATAATTCTATGGGTTATTCCTGTTGCATGGTTTGGTTGTTTGTATTGGTCCTGTCATTCATGGTCATGGGGCATTGGTTGGTTTTTTTGTTCATGATAGGAAGGGCATCAGTTGGTATTTTTGTTCATGGTAGGAGGGGTATCGGTTGTTTTTTTTTGTTCATGATAGGAGGGGCATCAGTTGGTATTTTTGTTCATGATAGGAGGGGCATCATTTAGTATTTTTGTTGATGATAGGAGGGGCATCAGTTGGTATTTTTGTTCATGGTAAGAGGGGCATCAGTGGGTATTTTTGTTGATGATAGGAGGGGCATCAGTTGGTATTTTTGTTCATGGTAGGAGGGATATCAGTTGGTATTTTTGTTCATGATAGGAGGGGCATCAGTTGGTATTTTTGTTGATGATAGGAGGGGCATCAGTTGGTATTTTTGTTCATGATAGGAGGGGCATCAGTTGGTATTTTTGTTGATGATAGGAGGGGTATTAGTTGGTATTTTTGTTCATGATAGGAGGGGCATCAGTTGATATTTTTGTTGATGATGGGGGGGCATCGGTTGGTATTTTTGTTCATGATAGGAGGGGCATCAGTCACTATTTTTGTTCATGGTAGGAGGGGCATCAGCTTGCATTTTTGTTCATGGTAGGAGGGGCATCAGTTGGTATTTTTGTTCATGGTAGGAGGGGCATCAGTCACTATTTTTGTTCATGGTAGGAGGGGCATCAGTTGGTATTTTTGTTCATGGTAGGAGGGGCATAAGTTGGTATTTTTGTTCATGGTTATCTTGGGTACTTTTTGATAGAAATGTTGAAATGGTTTATGATGAATGCATTAGAAACATTGAGTGAGCTGTTAAATGTGTTGGTTTTGTGGTGGTTTGTGTCTGTTTTTTAGAGATGACAGTGATGGTAAAGTGGGCGATGTTGGCGAGGTTATTGTTGCAAACGTATTTTTTGAGTTAGTAGGAAAGGGCTTCTCCTAATGTCCAGTTTACATGTTTTGGTCATCTAATTATTGTCAGTGAGATGTATATAAAAGTCCATATATGGTTGAGCTGTTGACCTTGTATGATGTTAATATTAAAAAACCACTTCCTTCAATGACCATCAGGTACCATGTATGGAATACACATAGACCTTAAATATGTCTTAGGTTAGCAGAATTGTTTAAACCCAAGATACATATATAACAATTCTTACGTATTATAATGACAATAGTCTAGATCATGGAAAACAAAGCCAGTTGAAATAATGTTAATCAAGTTGCTGTTGTCATCAAAATGTATTAAAGTCAATCTAGTGGATCTTTGGTATATTTACACGGTGGCTCAAAGATTAGAATGACATCATGATATTAAGTTTAATGGTAGTTGGATTTTCAATATGGTTGCCTTCAGTCATTTTGTGTTTTGAGCGTTGAATATTGTTGTCACTGCTATTTCTGGAGGAATTTACTTGATTGGTGTCGAGAATGTTGTTGTTGTTGATGTATTCATATCAATCAAAGTTGTATTTATCAGTCATATTTTGAGATTTTATTTTACAAAAACATAACTTTGAATGAAGGTGTTTTGTTATAAATAGTCCCTTCTTATATGCCACCACCAATTTAAGAGTGGAGATGGGGTGGGGGCATAATTTTAGTTTTACTTGTGTTCGTCCATCTCTTCCCATTCCACTGTGCTCTTTTACATCGCAGTGGGCGATAATCAATTACATAAGTTATACACCTGATCAGGATTGGATTTGCTAAGGCGTTATTCATATCTCATAGTTTCATTTCTAGCCTGTGTTAATTTAAATTACTTCAACAGTGGGTGCTAATATCTCTCCAGGATCTCTTGTTCATTGGTGGAACGATTGAGTACTTGTAACAGTCATGTTACAATTATCAACATTTGAAAATTCTGTTCTCGACATTTCCTTGACTTATTTCAATTTTTAACCAAAAGCAATGTTGATTTCCATTTATGTTGATATGTCAGTTTTGATGTTATTCCATTAAGAAATGGGGTCAACACGTTCAGAAGATTTAGGAGTGATAAATCAGATTAGATTGCAAAGTTCTTCAATTTGTTAACATTTGGGTCAATAGAACATTTAGTGCATACCAAAACTGTAGATAATGTGATGTATAGTTGTGAGCACTTGTGTGACAATGATTGGTATTCTATACATTGCCTAAGTAATGATGTTCTCGGTACTTAATGTTTTTGTTTCATCATTTTATTTTACACTTAAACACAAAATATGCTTAATCTTTTCTGGATACGCTCTGTAATTAATTGCTTGAAATATAAAAGCTGAAAAAGGAGTAGCAATTTATAAAACAAAATTTTCCTGCAGTATATTCTGTTATCACCTACAGCCTTGAAACAGTATACTATTTTGGAACCTGGCTTCATGAGTTAGATTAATATTTTTTTTTTATCAAATTGATTTTTGTCAAGATTGTATCCATGAAATCTAGGAGATGCCATACAAGAGCCTATTTAATACTTTATATATTGTTTGGGGAGCAATACTTCATCAGAACTGTTAGATCTTAATTATCTATTCCATGGTGTTTTATCAAAGTGGCTAAATCAAGTACTCCATTTAATGTTACTAGGATATTCTCTGTGGTGTCAGTTATCACAGGTTTTTGTTTGGTTTATAATGGAGACCATATTATCCTACGATATAGATTATCCATAATTTTTGTGCCATGCTAGTGATGAAACTTTTACTTCACTTTATCCATAATAGAATCACATTAATCATAATTTTATAGCCAAGAACTTGGAGGTGTTAAAAGAAAGTACAAAGCCTGTATCACAAGTATGAAGCTGGCTGTAATGATAGAATCACAGATAACCATCTTATCTGTATACTTCACTTTGGTTTCTCATGGTGGGGTTACTTCTGGGCATTACACACTGGGATCTGTCATTGATCATAGATCACTGTGATTACGCCTACAAGTTCAGAAATAGCCAAGACTGTTAGGCCAAACATAAATTTTGTCATGTAATGTGTCAGAACAGACAGGAGCTTCAGTTATAGAAACCTCATATATTCTTCAAAAAGGAGGTATTCTCAGTCAAATAGGAGACAGTATTCATTGATATTTAGACTAAGTTTGCCACGGTGATATCAGTAATGTATGATAATCTACTGAAGTGTAAAAACTGGAGGACAACTTTCATCACCTCCTTCATACATTGGTGTAGTGGGGACTTTGCTTATCTACCTTTCCCTTTTTGCTTTCCCCTTTTTGCCTTCCAGTCTGTCTCTCCCTTTTCACTTTTTAATCTGCCTTCTTCTTTTTGCCTTCTTGTGCCTCCCTATTTTTGCCCTCCTGTGCCTTCCTATTTTTGCCCTCCTGTGCCTCCCTATTTTTGCCCTCCTGTGCCTTCCTATTTTTGCCCTCCTGTGCCTTCCTATTTTTGCCCTCCTGTGCCTTCCTATTTTTGCCCACTTGTGCCTTTCTATTTTTGCCCTCCTGTGCCTTCCTATTTTTGCCCACTTGTGCCTTCCTATTTTTGCCCTCCTGTGCCTTCCTATTTTTGCCCACTTGTGCCTTCCTATTTTTGCCCTCCTGTGCCTTCCTATTTTTGCTTTCATGTGTCTTCCTTACTTTGCCTTCTTGTACCTTTCCCTTTTTTTTTTACTTCTGTGCCTTTTCCTTCTTAGAGGATCATACAACATTTACTTTATGGTATGAACCCCATTGGGCAAATAGGATCATGGTCATGATCATGATTTCATATACAGTTATAGGTCAAGGTCATTATCAAGGTCAAGGTATACTAAAAATAGAATTTCATCATCATTCTGCTCCTAGCCATCAATTCAGTAATTATATTTCTTTGTTGATTATCATGATGAACACCGAGATAAGATCACAGTTATAACATTATACTTTGTTGTTTCTTCCAGAAGTAAACAGGACACTAAATGTCTCTTAATGTTAATTAAGGGAAAGTTGTATCATTGCACTCTGTGATAAGTATGTGTCTGGAAGATGTCTTCAGATGGCATTAACTGTGTTGGTAGTGTGGTAATGAAGTTGTGTGTGCACTATATGCGGCTATCCTAACTCTCAGTTCCTTGATGTAGACAAAATAAATTGTGCGTGTACTTGACATTTAGGATACTCATTGAATAGAGTTGATCACTTACATCAAATTTGGAGGAGAACAATTCAACACTTGAGACAATTTCCTAGACCAGTGCTTGTATGAAACGACCATAAAGGGAACATGACTTATGTATAACCTATAAGAGTACAAATAATACTTTTTATGGATTGGGAGTACAAAGCTGATGGTGTGTATGTGCCAGACTTTCATTATGATACCATATTTATCCTACAAAGCTAACTGGTCCTTCATTGCTTCTAACTCAAAGTGGGGGGTTGGGCTTATTACACCTGTCTATGTAAATCATTTAAATAGTAGGTATTTTTAGGGTTATGTGTGGGGTAACTATAGCTATAAACATATTAAATTGTTAATGAATATTAATTATATAATTATATCTTTAAATTAAAATTTTACAGTAAGATTTATCTCCCCTTGATTACTCTTCAAATGAAAAGCATTTGTATATAGTACATGTGCCAAAGTAGGAAATAATAAAATGTAAATTCCATTTCTTTGACAAGTTACACATGTAAAATGTAAACTCCATTTCTTTGATAATTGATAAAATTTACGATCAGTGGCACCTTGAATAGCTTAAAAAAGCATTGGTTTGGACTCTCTTTGTTTGCAGTATTAATTTTCCATGAAAATTAGAGTTGTTATCATAAAGACAGTGTTGTCTGTATTCTTAATTGTCCTATAGTTGACAAGCTTTAGGTTATAAATCTGGAAATAGAAATGAACATTGGTGAAAGTTGAATTTCACATGACGACTGAATACAATTGTGTTTCAGTAATGGTAGGTATTATTGGCTTTGTAAAGAAAAGAAGTGCTCTTAAGTTTGTGTTTGTTAATCTGACTGTGGAAAACCTATTTTATTCCCAGCAGTTAACAAGTGAAGTAGATAAGATTATGACAGGAATGGTTGTAAGAATTTTTTTGTAGATGTTTTAGCATGCCTATGCTGGAATTTTGTAATAGGATCAAGGGAGGTAATTTTTTGATTGGATGATTAACATCTGTGGCATCATTTAACGGTTGTAGATTGGCTTTAATATCATTTACTGTTATTACTCTTCATTCCGTTACTGATGAATAGACCTGTTGAATATTGATGGTATTTCTTTCATCTAAGAACCAGCTGTTTTTACTAGACAATTCTCATTGTCATGTTTAGGTTATAGAGAAACAGATTTATGTGCAGAGTTTTATGTGTTTCACCTTGTAATGTCTGTCAAACTGGTATTTTTGCTCATAACAGCTCAAATCAAATTACTACAGAAATGTTTTGACTTTGATCTGACAAAATTGTTAGCATGTGAGGCTGGAGGTCTTGTACAAGGTTAGTGTTAAGCTGATGGCCAAGGTTAAAGGACTGCTCAGACACTTCAGGCTGTTTGCTGATACAATAACCATTGTTATAACCTCAGTATCACTGTTGGTCTCATCTACAAGTATTCAACTTGTATTTTTAAACATGACTAGCCTCTTTCAGCAACCATTAAGTTGCTAGCTCTACAAGTGACAGTAACATAACATTATACCATTTCTGCAGGCACGTATATACTAATAGAGCATTCCTGCATGTCATACAATATTGCTTTCCTGAAGCCTAATGTCATACAATATTGCTTTCATAAAGGTTAATGTCATACAATATTGTATTCTCGAAGTCTGATGTCATATTATATAATCCTGTAATAACTTCAGCACAAAGTGTGATAATCCTTGCCTTACTAATGAATTTAAGTGACCCAGATAGTAAAGAAGAAATGTATTGGAAGCTGAGTTTTTTTAACTTGTACAGAGTATAAGTAATAAGAGATATACTCAGTAGACATTCATTTTGTGACATGATACCTGATGTTATGACGATCAAGGTTTTATTGTGTGTATATCACAACAATTAACTCATATCACATGAGCTTTATCAAAGTGCTTTAATGACTGTAAATTTGTTAATTTTATTGATTAAGTGAATACACCACAAATTTATTTATCCATGAAATGATGAATGGAGAAAAATGGACATGAATTTTAGTTCGAGTGGATCCAGTGAGTAAGATATATTCATGATACAAAGTGCCAACAAAAATGCAGTTGTTTTGTAAAACAAAAGATTCAGCTCACTGATAATATGTGATTTTACAGTAAAATTTAGAGATGTTTTTTATAAAAAAATGTATTTGACAGATGTTTTTGGTTTTTTTTACTACTTAACAATCGAGAAAAAAACTGATTCCTATTTTAAGGAATTAGAATGATGCAATTGTTCTCAGCTTAAAGATGATGTCAAGTACACTTACAATTTGGTTTGCAAATATTATTGATTGAAATGCATAACATAACTTTGTAAACAGCAGCACTTATTGTATGGTCAATTTTACTTCTGTAGACTTGTTGATTGATGTAGTAGAGTGCAATTAGGTCAAGCAAGACTCCTCTGATGGTTAATAAAATGTGAAGTGAAAAGACATATGTTGTTTTCAATTCTACAAAAGTAACGACAATATTTGGTTTCTGTTTTTGTGATAATCTCGTCATTGATTAGCTATTTGCCTGGAAGTGACAGCACCACGTGAGTAAGATAAAGTGGTTAAATCCTATTAAGATGGTCTCTTGGGAGCTTTTTCTTGGCTGTACCTCTGTAAACAAATTTGTTGACAACATCCAGCAGATACATGGGTGACATGCATATCCACCTTCTGGTACAACTTCATGATATATAATATATATGATGTTAATCTTATGTCAGGTTTAGCATGTGCAATTTCTTCTCTTCTTTTAAAATTTAATTTGTAGATAGATTTTTTCCTTACATTTTTTCCTTACAGGATTTTCTGAGAGCTGGTTTGATAATATATCGTGTATACATAACACTACATATCAAACTTTGAGACAGAGTAATTTCCTGTGCATGCCCAGTGTTGATCTATAAGACTTCCTGTAGGGATGCAGGAGATTAGTAATCCCTGTATGTAGAGTTGATTGTAACTCACAAACAATGCTTTAAAACAAAAACATCATGCAGACAGAACTGATTTGTTATAGAATTTAATATATTTTTTTTATTCTGTTTATTGTAAACAATACAATGTTTAAAGTCATTAATGTATTTTTTTACATTACACTTAAATCACATCTTCTGGTGTCCTGATTTGGCTAATGACCCTCTGATTGAATTAGGCATTTTGAGCTTTTTGAAAAATGACTGCAGTATATACAAGTGACCAAGGCTGCAGAAATTAACATTGTCCTTGGTAGGGCTGTCACAGGATTACTCTGTACTTAGTTTGTAATCCCTTAGTACAAAACTCATCATTGAATACCTACTAAAAGGGAATTGTTAAATACTTCATAATTTGAAAAGCATGTATATTGATTTTTTTTATTTGTATTGTACTTTATAGAAAGAAGCATTCATTGTCTCAAAAATTAAAAAATCACAATAAATGATTTTCTAGATGAAAGAATACAATAGAATATTGATAATATAGGACATACAGTAGAATTGGTGTCCTTACTTTCCTGTCATCTACCTGTAGTTTTTGTGTGATGAAGTGATATTATGTGTAATTCACCTGAAAATAAGTGACATTATCAGATGAATTGCATATAATATATAGGGAAAATATTGGTTTTTCAAGAAACATGATATTAAGCTGAAAGTGACATTAACAGACATGACATTAGGTGGGTTCTGCTGTTTCAAGTTTTATGGTACCCTTAAAATATTTTACCTGTAAACTGCATTGATTTTGATAAACAAAAGAGAGTACTGTACCCTCAACATTTCCTATCACATATGCTTTGTTACTTTTGAAAAAAGCAATTTGTGTAAAGTTGAACATCATATTCAGTAATTTTCAAAAGAAATATAAAGCATAAAAAAGAATCTTCATAGCACTTTTTTTCCATAAAATTTTCTAAGATATGCTTAATTATGATTAATATTATTAAAACAATTAGGATTTAATCTAGTTCTGTATATAACCAGTAGGAAGTGTATAGACTTAGGATTGTGTGAGGACTTGTTGAAGAGGCTGTGTACTTCAACAGATGTCAGGATAGAGATCAATGAGTACAAACTTACCACATTTATAACTAGACTGGAAATTTATAGACTTTTACAACATAGGATGGGATTGGTAATCAGTTTAGCTCTTTATAGAGCATTTAACTGAAAATAATTATCAATTTTTTGCTTTGTTTTGCTGTATAATTCATGTCTTAAATCACGAACCAAAATCATTTACGTCCCAAGTTACATGTTAATGGTATACCCTATCTGCTTCTAGGCTTGTATGCAAATTTCAGGATGTTACTGACAAGTTGTAGAGTTATTTATATGGAGAATATTAATAGAAATACTGCTCCAATAGCAATGATTTGATGTTGTTTCCAAGAGGAGAGGCAAAAGTATTTTAAGCACATATATACACATCAGTATCGATATACAATATTGTTGTCAGTAGTGATACACCATAATTACATCAGCATTGATACACCATAATGATGTCAGCATTGATACACCATGATGACATCAGTAGTGATACACCATAATGACATCAACAGTGATACACCATAATGACATCAGTAGTGATACACCATAATGACATCAACAGTGATACACCATAATGACATCAGTAGTGATACACCATAATGATGTCAGCATTGATACACCATAATGACATCAGTAGTGATACACCATAATGACATCAGTAGTGATACACCATAATGATGTCAGCATTGATACACCATAATGATGTCAGCATTGATACACCATAATGATAACAACATTGATACACCATAATGATAACAACATTGATACACCATAATGACATCAGTAGTGATACACCATAATGATGTCAGCATTGATACACCATGATGATGTCAGTAGTGATACACCATAATGACATCAGTAGTGATACACCATAATGACATCAGCATTGATACACCATAATGATGTCAGCATTGATACACCATAATGACATCAGCATTGGTATACCATAATGTTGTCAACATTGAAACACCATAAGGACATCAGCATTGATACACCATAATGACATCAGCATTGATACACCATAATGACATCAGTAGTGATACACCATAATGATGTCAGCATTGATACACCATAATGATAACAACATTGATACACCATAATGACATCCGCATTGATACACCATAATGATGTCAGCATTGATACACTGTAATGATAACAACATTGATACACCATAATGATGTCGGAATTGATACATCGTATTGATATCTCACTGTTGATACACCACAACAACCTCAGCATCAAAACACAATATCTATTTCCTTCAACAGTTTTATTCTGATTTATAAATGATATTTTTCAATCTGTACAAAGCTATTTGTAATATTGATATATCAAGTATTTGTTTTGTTTTGCTAATCATTGTAACGAAAAATAAAAAAATGTAAGATATATTCTGTATATATATATGTGTAGTGCTTATCTAAACATTGGAGTATTGGAACATCTGATGCTGATTTAAACAGCTTTCATCATAGATAATTTGGTAGGGAGTGTTGTTTGTCATATGGGCTCAAAGTCCGTATCTTTCAACGTCACTAATTTACACTCGATATACAGGGTAACTATCACATTAGATCATATCAACTGAGAGAATTAGATACATTAACCAAAAAGGAATTCAAAATGTTTTGTGTACAAGTACTTCTCAATAAACATCTTTCTTATTGGGTTGAAGCTTTACTGCTGCACTTGTATGGGATATTATGTACAAAATATTCTGTTGATCATGGAAATAATGTATAAAGACTATTAGTTAATCCTGAAAGCTTAGAAGTCAACACAATGACATCCAAGGAGTGTTTACTTCTTCGTTTCTCATGCTTCGTCAGATACCATTATGCACAAACTTGATGTTGTGAAGATGTAAATTTCAGAATTAATGATAGTCACATCTTTTGATATGACTGTCTTGTTAAGTGGTTGGAAGCTGTGTAATCTACATATTTCATCTTTTATTAGAACTAACAGAATTCAGAGAAAGGATATTGACATATACCATTAAGTCAATTGTTTAATTGGTAATTAAGAGCTGACAGAATTAATCGAGATGATAATGGGAAATATATTACTCTTCTAATGGTAAAAACCATTACTTTAAGTTGTAATTAGTGATAAGAAAATTTCTTGATTGGTAATTTAGTTCTGGGAAAACTATTCAAACTGCATCAATTTAATTCAAAATCTTAAACAAGAGATTACATTTGAGGGCTGTGAGACGTAATTTGGTAGAAAGTTAAACTATTACAACCTGAGTTGAGGATCCTAGGTGTGTGATACCTCAATACTGACCTACTCACAGCGTTGGACTTTAACAACCTGAGTTGAGGATCACAGGTGTGTGATACCTCAATACTGACCTACTCACAGCGTTGTCAACCTTTATTGCCTCTGATATAGTGTTCATTTAGGTAACCACCAGCTTCTACAAGGAGACTGACTGTTTACTGACAATAGATACAGCAATTAAACAAGACAGTTACTTAATACAAGACACAGATCTAAGAATTCTTAATTAAAGTTATGTTTTGAAACAAGTAGGGTAAGTAATCTATTTTTACAATAATTATGTCTTAGGACTAGATTCATGAATAAAGATAGTTTTTAACTGATTTATTTAGGGAATAGTATGCTTGGTATTTGTCTCATGTTAAAACATCAAAATTCCTAATCCAGTCTCCCTATATGCATTAAAAACAAGCAAGATGTCCCCATGCTAAGATAACTTGAGTCCAAAGGTGATTAACTATCCCAGTATCAATAGCATTGAACTAAACTTGACATCTACACAATTTTGCACAAAACGGTACCTCACATGTTTTTAGCCAATTAATACATCTCTTTCAATCATTGTTAACGTAGAAGCTCTGCCCACTTTCTAGTCAAGTCGTTGATAGATTCAGGTCAGGATATAGGTTAAGGCCTACCAAAAAGCTTGAAATGTTTCTCTGCGTCGATTGTCTGTATTGTTTGTTTCTATTGTTTCCTGGTGTACATACCCAGAATTTGTCATATCTATCTCTGAATGGTAACAGCATTATATTTTGTTCATTTAAGTAGATGGATACAATAATAGACATTGGGGAGAGACATTGACAAGAAATCCTGACGGGAGACACATATGAAGTTGTCAGCATCTTTCTTTCAAATGGAGATATGGGATTTATATATCATTCCTTATGTCATCATCCAATAAAGTTAGGAGACATTGCCATGTAACAAATGATTTCATTTATTTGGATTGAAGTTAATCCAAACTTTTTAATATTTCCTAGAAGGACATTCATCATGCTCAAAAATAAAAACATTAAGATGTTAGAGGTGTAATTAAGAACATTTTGTCAAAATTCTGCAGTTTACCAATGTTTCAGATTGTAGCAATCTTAGGTATATGTTATGATAAAACGTAGTTGACTGTTAACACTAGAGAAAGCTGAAAATGGACTTACAAATTCACATTGAACACTACACCATTCCAAACAGAAAAGGAAGAATTAATTCACTGTGATTACCTTTATATAGCAATAAATATATGTTATAAGTTAGTGAAATAGGCCTGTGTGTTGATATAAAAACGTAAGGTCCACGTTTGCCCAAAAAGTTGATGAATGGATACAGGAACAATGGTTAGTAGATTTTGTTTGCTGCTATTGGTGCTAAAGACCTGCAAGTTTTGTAATCTGTAACCACTACATCTACCACTGATAATCGTTGTCAGGAAATCAAAAAGGTTTAGGCTATCTACACAAGCCACATGCCGTGATATCTAACACAATTCGTCACCGAGTTAGAACTAAGCCAACTCTCTAACACTATGTTTTCAAACTAAGTTCGTTGAAAGTGTTTAAAGCATTCAATGGCATAAAATCATAATTTGTTTTGAATTTGGTGTTTTAAATTATGCAAAGAATGAAACTTTCCTTGGCTGTTGCCTAGGAAACAACCACCACAATTTTCAAGGGGTGTCTTTGGCCAGATTCAAGCCAATATGAGCATTTGTGAGACTTTATATTTTCACATGTGTGGAATGGATTTCTTTGATGAATCTATGCTGAATTGATTTTTTTTCTGTTTTTTCAAAAGTTTAAAGTCAGTTTAGAAAAAACCCAAAAATTTGAAAATAATATTCTTTTGTTTCAGAGTGATGTTGATTTATTACAGTAAATGTTGCTCAGTGCCATGTACCCGTTATGTCCTTGCTCTCTAATTGGTGAACAGTATGATGGTAACTAAACTTGTTAGTTTAAAACAAAAATGTTGATGTATATAGAATTACAATTTGTTTTGCTTTCTATATGACTTATTCACATGCTGGAGATAGTAAAATTAAGGTCCAAAATTGGGAGGGATGGCAGGTATGGCTGAACCCAAGGATTGAAAACATCGCCTCACTTTAAGGATTATGGTCATGATGGACATGCTAACATTACCAGCAAATTCACTTGAAGCAGAGAAAAGTTAATACATCATGAAGATTATTATCATCCTAATGTCCACTTCACATTTCGATGACACGTTTGAAAATGTTGTTAAAAGAAATTTATCCAATGTCTCAACATAAAATATGGCCGCCTTATTTTGGACGAGCATTCTTGAATTCATGAGTATATCTGGGATTAGTTGATGAAGTTTATCCAATAAAAAGAGATATGTTACATAACCATTATTTCAGAAGGATCTTCAGACAAGGTAATGTGAAGCTAGATATTGCCTTTCATATACTTATTCATTGCCATCACTGACACAGTTGGATATAGTTTGGTTTTACAGACTATTGTGTGAATTTGCAGCTCAATTTTTCGTGTTTTTTTAACTAATTGTCTAAACAAAAAAAACCCCAGGCTTTTACTTATAATTATAAAATCTACACAATCAAAGTGAGACTAATAGGTTGATATAATGATCCAATGTCATCCATCAACTTCACCACCTCGTCTGTTTCCTTGTTTACCACATCTTATCAACTGATTGTGATTGCTGCGTAATTCTCTCTTTAAAACAGCAACAGGAGTTTCATTACAAGAACATGGTTTATCTATGAGGATGATATAGACGAACTTGGCTGGTATTTCTTTGATCTGTATATTACATCAGTATTGTTATGGAAGTATATATGAGTCTATCTTTCAATGTGTTATGTCACTGATTCTTTAACAATTAGATATGTTGGCCTGACTCATTCAAGACATTATGTGTCAGGGAATTGAGATTAATACCATGATGGAAGTTCTGTTTTATTTTGCAACATGTTCCACGGCCTTGTTTAATCACCAAGTTTTCGCCTTAATGCAAGCTTTTCTCGAGGTCATGGAACTTTTCCTCAAACTTGCAGTAATGAAGTGAGCTTAAGACATGCTTCTGAGATATACTTTTTCTTGAAGCACTGATTTAACAAGATTTTGCATTAACTTTATAACAAAATATTTGAAGCTATTAAGGATATATGTCATCTTTCTCAAGGTCATGCATCTACATTAAGTGTCATTCTTCACAACATCTCATGCCTAGTTTTGATGCTAATTTCTGAAAGTCGGTTTATGGTTAACTTAATATTGACTATAGGCAAATAGACATTTGCTGAAAGATAACATGCATTTTTTATTGTTATCAGAAAGGCTTTTAGTTAAGCAGAAAATAGAGCATGCTTTTTAGCTCACCTGACTGGAAAGGCCAAGTGACCTCTGAGCCATAGGGATGCCACAGCTTCCATCGTCCGTCATACGTCGTTTGTCAATTTTTACCTTATATTGCAACTATTCATGAACAACTGAGTGGATTTTAATCAAATTTGGTCTGAAGCATCCTTTGGGAAAGCAAAACCAATTTTGTGTAAATGGTGAGTCTGAAAGGCAGGGCCCAATAGGGAAAATTGATCAATTTCTTTAAAATCTATCTTGTTCTGTAGGAATTGCAGGTCCAAATTCGGTCTGAAGCATGTTTGGGTGAAGGGAAATCAGTTTTGTAGAAATGGTGGGTCTCAGTCCGCTGGGGCCAGAAGGGTGGGACCCAAAAGGGAATATCTATCTAATTCTTTAAAATCTATTTTGTTCTTTAGGAATTACAGGATATTGCCCAAATTTGGTCTGAAGCATGCTAGGGTGAAGGGAAAGAAATTTTATATAAATGGTGGGTCTCATTTCGCTTGGGCCAGAAGGGTGGGACCCAAAAGAGAAAATCTATCAAATTCTTTAAAATCTGTCTTGTTCTTTAAGAATTGCAGGACATTGTCCAAATTTTACCTGAAGCATGTTTAGATGAAGGAAAATCTGTTTGTATAAATGGTGGGTCTGTGCTCCCAGGGGTCAGGTTGGCAGGGCCCAAAAGGGAAAACCATCTATTTCTTTAAAATCTATCATGTTCTTATGTTTGCATGCCTGCATTCTTGGGAAATAGGAATAAATTTTTTATGATCAGTAGGTTTGATCCAGAGGGTTTGGGCCAATTAATTAGTAGACACAGAGCAAACTTTATGATGTTGGAATTGAAGTCATTGTTGGTGAAGAGATCTTAGTTATTTATAAACAGCTGTATCTAACCACATTCAGGAGGAGGGTCAAGTCTAGTACAGGGAAATAGATACAAGTGTATTGAATATTTTTCCCTTAGTTAAAATAAATCAATTTCAACAAACAATTTAGATGAGCGATACAGGCCCTGCGAGTCTCTTGTTTTTTATCGTAATCAAACAGAATATTTTTTTTGTAATCAAACAAGGCGTTCCTTAGATAAACAGAAAGTATAGCATACTTTTTTGTGTTCAAACAGATTTTTGATTAAATTTTAGTTGAACAGAAATATATCGCAAGCCCTTTTTTTAACATAATCAAATAGAACTTTTGTTTCATAAACAGAAGAAATATAGCATGCTTTATATTTGTTTGTATTTAAACAGACTTCAGTGATATTTAAAGCATTGTTAGCAGTCAAACTTTAAATTTTAGTTAGTTTGCTACATTATAAGAGATCAAATTTAGGTCACCTGCATGATTACTGAGGACTTTTGCCCTCATTTTCAATCATGGATTTGTTTCTAACCATTCATAAGTTTTATATTGACACTGGAGCAGGGTCTATGAGTGTTTATGAATTAGGCAGAATGGAGCCCTTGGATGAGTATGTCTGTTCAGTGTAACTGTTATTGAGGTTTTAAGGAGTTTGCTTTGACACATAGACACATGGATATATTGCGGGATCTTATATGAGATTCCATTCAGTCATTAAGACTCAATTAATAAACATTCTTTTTTTATTGCTAAATTGATATTTGTTTTCATGAATCACATATGGGATGGAAAGAAACATATAAGATTCTTTTTATCACAAGGCCAATTTTATTTTGACAGAAATAATTCTTTTCCATGCCAAGTCATTTAGGCTCTTAATGATATACTCCATCATGGGTCTTCAACGTCACGATGATATCTGTGATTGTATAACCTAACAGATATGTTTAAGAATTTTAAAAAATCTACTTACTGACTTCATATGGCTATAAAAAAGGGACATATGATAGTCTCATTTCTATTGTTTAGCGTCTATTTCCTTCTTTCTTTCTTTCTTTCTTTCTTTCTTTCTTTCTTTCTTTCTTTCTTTCTTTCTTTCTTTCTTTCTTTCTTTCTTTCTTTCTTTCTTTTTTTCTGTCTTTCATTATATGTAACTGCTTGTTTTCCCAACTGCTACTAAACATTTTGAAATAAGTGTTTATGATTGGAATACATGAGATGCTCAGATCCATGTGTTTCTGTTTGTTTTTTTGAGAGTTATGACCCTTTTTGACTTTTTGTCACATATTTGAAGACTAGTGAAATATAAACCTTTTAGCTAGATGAACAGATTAACAGTTTTGATACAGTTTGTTGAGATCCGATATATGACACAAATTAATCTTACATTAAAACAACTTCTGAAGATCTTTGAAGCTGAGGGTAACAATGAACGGCCTGAAGCTTACTCGGATAATATACCGCTAAGCCTTGAAAATGATTGAATGAAAGAAAATCAGTGAATGAAGTTCTAAATTAGAAGATCTTTGTGGATTACTAACTTGGAAAATCTCAAACACAAATCCCTTTAGAATCTGTTTTTACAGTTGTAGATGTCAGATGTATTTTTCATTAACATATGAATGTAAGCAGTTACTCAGATGTTGGATCTCATTTCCATTGTATTAGATAAGTGAGTGTGTCGGGCTCATTGGACCTTTTGTTTATGATATCAGTTAAAAAATGTGCTGTTTTATGGCAGAGATATTTCCTCCACCAGGGTACAGTACAATACGAAATGATCAATAATGTTAAGACGTCCTTGATTTTAACACGGAACATCACATGAGTTATTTTATATGTATTTATGGTTTCCTGTTTTAAAGTATTTGATGTGTCCTTGTGGAAAAGGGTTGTGAGCCAAGGTTGTGGATTTGAATTCATTTCAATTTATGTATCTGGTTTTCAAAAAGGACCCCAGCTCACCAGTGCAGGAAGTTACTAGACAAACGTTCTCTAGCTTTTCACTTGGTTTGCAATATAATTCTAGGTGGTTGTGCAATCCATTACATTTACATTTCCATCTATTAACAGGCTTTTATCTCAAGGGTCTACATACTGTTACCTGGTGAAATACTGTCTGTGATTTATAATGAATTAGTGTATGTATCATGATGTGAAGGCAAGCATTTCTTCCAAGATTAGGTATACCTTTATGGAATGGCAACAATTGAATCTCTAAGTTGAGTTGAAATTTTATTATTTTTACTAGTGTATAAGTTCGGTAAGAACATAAACAACATCCCCACATATTTTATTTGATACTCCAGTGTATAAGACT
The DNA here is from genome assembly GCF_031769215.1 of Ylistrum balloti. NCBI lineage: Eukaryota > Metazoa > Mollusca > Bivalvia > Pectinida > Pectinidae > Ylistrum > Ylistrum balloti. The sequence continues at coordinate 204,023 of NW_026781923.1, read as the reverse complement.
TCCCTAGTTTTGATATAGTTACCAGACTTTGGTTCAGTCAGATGTGTCTATGTTGTTGTAAGTCTATAGCCCTGTAAATGTCGTATATCTATTTAATCACATTTTAATACACTGTAGAAATTGCTGCAGGGGAACCAGGAAATTCAATAGTCCCTTTAATCAAATTCACCTTTTAAATCTATAGTTGCATGATCGTATATTTTCCTGTGTAACATCAAAACACCCGTACATGTATTTGGTAATCAAAAGTTATATTGCTACATTGCTAGTTTGTACTAGTAGTGGACTGGAGTTATCTAACTTGTATAATGAATAATAGTTTCAATTATTTTCCTTTCACAAAGAGTTATATCTTAAGAATTTTACTGTCTTGCTCTGAGAAATCAGGTGAAACATTCACATGGTCAAATAGATGTCTGCATTTTGTCCCGATATCCATGTAAAATGTAAAAGAACGTACTCAATAAAACCTTTATTATATGGGGTAAGTATTTATGTCCAGGTAGGGGCCACATTGACTCAGTAGGCTAAGCTGTTGGCCTAGGCAATCTCAGTTAAGGATCTGACTTGTGTGGTTCAATGCTGTCTTCCATGGCAGATTCTCAGGTATCTAAGAAATGGTCTAACTGTCTGTGATGTCACTGTTTTGTCCTTGGACAAGAAACTTTATTCTGATCTCTTTGGATGAAATGTGATGGGTTTCCTGTATGTTGTTCAGTGAGGTAGCCACCAGCTACAAGAAGGAGATCCTGCCTCAAAATTACCCTGGCTGTTCACTGGATGATAAACCCAGCAACAAACAACATCTACTTTCAGATTTTGTTAAAGGGAAGCCATTGCTGTTATGTTGACAAACATAGATATATTTATATAATTAAAGATAAAGGGAGAAGTGTGTAATTTGAATTCAGCTTTGAAGAGTTTTTAACTAGATTGATCAGCCAGCCGAGTGTGGTATGTTTTCAGGTGATTTTAGTTAGTGTAAAACGTAGTGCTGATAGTGTTGATGCTTGTAGATTCAATATGTCTTATCAATGTCAGTATATCTCATCGTCAATTAGAACTCTCCTCTTTTAGAAACACTAAATCTTATATTAATTATGTTACCTATAATACTAACAGCACATCCATTATAGGAAGGCATAACTGTAATCAATTAATGATCATGACTCCTATATGTTTATCTTCTACACTGATCAGTTAACAGTCCAGTTTAGGGTCATAAGTTGGGACTCCAGATAAAAACGATCTTCAGATAAAAAGCCAAAAAGATGATAGATTTCCTAGGCGCTGACCTACATCTTTGGACTATTCATCACATGATGTATAAAGCTTTGCACTTTCTCAGTTCTAAGGAGGTCAAGTTCAACAAAACAAGGCTCTCAAATTCTCAATAAAGTATAACATTTCATTTTCTGATTACTAGACATTTGAGTATGAGAGCAGCGGTATGGTAGATCAGTCTATCATATATATACAAAGGAAATGGAATGTTCTATTGGGTGATATAAATATCACACTAACGCACACACAGAAACCAAAACAACACCAAAACAATATCAAAACAATATCAACACCAGAACAACACTAGAACAATACCAGAACAACACCAGAACAACACCAGAACAACACCAGAACAACACCAGAACAACATCAGAACAACACCAGAACAACATCAGAACAACACCAGAAGAACACCAGAACAACACCAGAACAACACCAGAACAACACCTGAACAACACCAGAACAACACCAGAACAACATCAGAACAACACCAGAACAACACCAGAACAACACCAGAACAACATCAGAACAACACCAGAACAACATCAGAACAACACCAGAACAACACCTGAACAATATCAAAACAATATCAGAACAACACCAGAACAACACCAGAACAACACCTGAACAACACCAGAACAACACCAGAACAATATCAATACCAGAACAATATCAAAACAGTACCATATCTTACTGAATTTATCCATATTGGAGGGATTGAGATATCACAACTATGATGAGGGGATGGATGGAGGAATTTGGGGGATAGAGGTGTTTACAAAATATAGAAATAATGAATTCCAGTACTGATATATTTATAGAAAACTCCAAATTATTATTCATAAGAGACCGTGCACTTGATTGACAATAAACTGAGAAGGAGATCAGAGACTTGATTGACAATTAATATGGAAGGACAGCAAGGACTTGATTGACAATTTACATGGAAGGAGAGCAGGGACTTGATTGACAATTAACATGGAAGAAGAGCAGGGACTTGATTGACAACTAACATGGAAGGACAGCAGGGACTTGATTGACATTAAACATGGAAGGACAGCAGGGACTTGATTGACAATTAACATGGAAGGAGATCAGATACTTGATTGACAATTAACATGGAAGGAGAGCAGGGACTTGATTGACAATTAACATGGAAGGAGATCAGATACTTGATTAACAATTAACATGGAAGGAGAGCAGGGACTTGATTGACAATTAACAAGGAAGGACAGCAGGGACTTGATTTACAATTAACATGGAAGGACAGCAAGGACTTGATTGACAATTAACATGGAAGGACAGCAGAGAATTGATTGACAATTAACATGGAAGGACAGCAGAGACTTGATTGACAATTAACATGGAAGGACAGCAAGGACTTGATTGACAATTAACATGGAAGGAGATCAGATACTTGATTGACAATTAACATGGAAGGAGAGCAGGGACTTGATTGACAATTAACATGGAAGGACAGCAGGGACTTGATTGACAATTAACATGGAAGGAGATCAGATACTTGATCGACAATTAACATGGAAGGAGAGCAGGGACTTGATTGACAACTAACATGGAAGGACAGCAGGGACTTGATTGACATTAAACATGGAAGGACAGCAGGGACTTGATTGACAATTAACAAGGAAGGACAGCAGGGACTTGATTGACAATTAACATAGAAGGAGATCAGATACTTGATCGACAATTAACATGGAAGGACAGCAGGGACTTGATTGACAATTAACATGGAAGGACAGCAAGGACTTGATTGACAATTAATATGAAAGGACAGCAAGGACTTGATTGACAGTTAACATGGAAGGAGAGCAGGGACTTGATTGACAATTAACATGGAAGGAGATCAGATACTTGATTGACAATTAATATGGAAGGACAGCAAGGACTTGATTGATATTTAACATGGAAGATCAGATACTTGATTGACAATTAACATGGAAGGAGATCAGATACTTGATTGACATTAAACATGGAAGGACAGCAAGGACTTGATTGACAATTAACATGGAAGGAGCGCAGGGACTTGATTGACAATTAACATGGAAGGACAGCAAGGACTTGATTGACAATTAACATGGAAGGAGATCAGATACTTGATTAACAATTAACATGGAAGGACAGCAGGGACTTGATTGACAATTAAAAAGGAAGGACAACAGGGACTTGATTGACAATTAACATGGAAGGACAGCAGGGACTTGATTGACAATTAACATGGAAGGACAGCAAGGACTTGATTGACAATTAACATGAAAGGACAGCAAGGACTTGATTGATATTTAACATGGAAGATCAGATACTTGATTGACAATTAACATGGAAGGACAGCAAGGACTTGATTGACAATTAACATGAAAGGACAGCAAGGACTTGATTGATATTTAACATGGAAGATCAGATACTTGATTGACAATTAACATGGAAGGAGATCAGATACTTGATTGACATTAAACATGGAAGGACAGCAAGGACTTGATGGACAATTAATATGGAAGGAACGCAGGGACTTGATTGACAATTAACATGGAAGGACAGCAAGGACTTGATTGACAATTAACATGGAAGGAGATCAGATACTTGATTAACAATTAACATGGAAGGACAGCAGGGACTTGATTGACAATTAAAAAGGAAGGACAACAGGGACTTGATTGACAATTAACATGGAAGGACAGCAGGGACTTGATTGACAATTAACATGGAAGGACAGCAAGGACTTGATTGACAATTAACATGAAAGGACAGCAAGGACTTGATTGACAATTAACATGAAAGGACAGCAAGGACTTGATTGACAATTAACATGAAAGGACAGCAAGGACTTGATTGACAATTAACATGAAAGGACAGCAAGGACTTGATTGACAATTAACATGAAAGGACAGCAAGGACTTGATTGACAATTAACATGAAAGGACAGCAAGGACTTGATTGACAGTCAACATAGAAGGAGATCAGATACTTGATTGACAATTAACATGGAAGGACAGCAGGGACTTGATTGACAATTAACATGGAAGGACAGCAAGGACTTGATTGACAATTAACATGAAAGGACAGCAAGGACTTGATTGACAATTAACATGAAAGGACAGCAAGGACTTGATTGACAATTAACATGAAAGGACAGCAAGGACTTGATTGACAATTAACATGAAAGGACAGCAAGGACTTGATTGACAATTAACATGAAAGGACAGCAAGGACTTGATTGACAGTCAACATAGAAGGAGATCAGATACTTGATTGACAATTAACATGGAAGGACAGCAGGGACTTGATTGACAATTAACATGGAAGGACAGCAAGGACTTGATTGACAATTAACATGAAAGGACAGCAAGGACTTGATTGATATTTAACATGAAAGGACAGCAAGGACTTGATTGACAATTAACATGAAAGGACAGCAAGGACTTGATTGACAATTAACATGAAAGGACAGCAAGGACTTGATTGACAATTAACATGAAAGGACAGCAAGGACTTGATTGACAGTCAACATAGAAGGAGATCAGATACTTGATTGACAATTAACATGGAAGGACAGCAGGGACTTGATTGACAATTAACATGGAAGGACAGCAAGGACTTGATTGACAGTCAACATGGAAGGACAGCAAGGACTAGATTGACAATTAACATGGAAGGAGAGCAAGGACTAGATTGACAATTAACATGGAAGGAGAGCAGGGACTTGACATTAAATGTGACTAGAGACTTGATTGACAAATAATGGCACAACGAGTTTGACCTGGCTCGAAGCATGTTTCTGTGATAAGACCAATGATAGGTTGGAAATTACATGTGTGAAAGTCAAGGGCATCTAATTGTAGGATGAGATTTTATGTTAGGTGATAACAGTAATACAAGGAGTTTGTAGACCTTAATTGTATTTGATTGAGTGTGGTCTGTAGATACTATACAAAGGTAACACATACATTTAAGTGATGATTATTGTCAGTAGACTAAGAGATATTTATTATAGACGCTGTTATTTTAGGTAATGTTAACCTTGACCTTTGTCTCGTTTGGAATGAGTAATAGTAATCTATATATCTATCACAGCAGTGGACATCACATAATTAATACAAAGAGATATAGGGACAGTATTCCTAGAAAGACATCAATAATGGTAAGATTGTAAACCATAACTGATCCCTATATGTGTATCTCAGTTGGATCCTTGATATATTCCTGGTTAATAATTATTGTTATGAGCTTGGAATAGAGAAGATATCAGGAAAACTGGTCAGTTAATTCAAGCTTTTGCCTCAGTAAAGAAACTTTCTGGAAAACAAGCTACTTCAGTCTGTTGCCTTTGTTTAGAAATGTTTCACAAGAGGTCACAATTGACTTGAGATTTGAGCTGTTGTCAAGGTGTAGAAAACAGGTTTCTGGAAAGTCACCATTTGTTCATTATTAAACTGTTGCCTTGGTTTTGAAATTGAAAAGTTTTCTTGAAAGTCACACTTTGCCTCATTATTAAATTATTGCCTTGTTTCAATGTGTACCTTATAAAATCAACTGAATTTTTATAGTTAAGTTATTGAAAATAGTCTGAGTTAAGATTTCAGTAGAATTTACTTCTGAATTCATTTGCGTTGTCTTACAGGAAATTCAGTTTAGTAAATATTCATGAGATTTACTCAGAGGGTTGTACTTGGCACTTAATACCACCTTTCTGAAGCAAGATGTCCCATCAACTTCCTCTTGAGATTCAAAAACAAAGTAAAATCTGCAGCTAAATGGTAAAAAAAAAACTGGAGTGGCCATAATACCTACTGATATTTCAGTTTGTGTGACATCTACATGATAGCATGTTAGAAACAACCAAGATACTGTCAGGTGGGTACCACTCTACTGTTGCCTTTTGTTGGGGTTCGGGTGCAGTATTTGCCAACAAAATGTCAACTTTGATTAATACCTCATTACCTTCAGAGATTATTCTCCTGCGTTTGCGTGTTTGAAAATGGAGTCAGGCAAAACTAGCAGACAATTTTTTTATTTAGCCAGTTGATTGTCCAAGACCTGGTGATTCTCATTATGGAGGAGGTATTTGAAGACAGACTTTATCTTCAGTTTTCAAATCCATTTTAAGTTTCAAAATATCTGGGGATGGTACAATACAGTGATTAACCTAGACATCATCCTAGCACTACACCTTTTGTCCAGTAAATGAACAAACCCTTCTAAATAATTACTACAAATTTTACTGTTTAGTACGATTAGTAGAAAAGGAAACAGACATTAAGGGTGAGTAATTAGCATATCCAATGATGATTTATTTCATTGACCTCTTTAAAGTCTGTATAATTAAAAATCTAAAGCTGTCAAATTTTATTTCTTTGATATATTTACAACAAAGTGTTAAGTTTGTAATATTTGCAGGCTAGAGGATGTAATTTCACTATATTAAGTTTCATTAAATGCTGACATGGCAAAATTAAAACCTATGTAAATATTTTCCTTTCTGTTTACTGACAGAGTAGCACGAAATTTAATCCTGGTGAACTTACCATGATCAAAGTCTGACAAAATTAAACAACTATACAGTGCCTATACACGTGAAAACACAATGATTTAGCTAGATAATAGCAAAAAACAGCGGATTTGCATTAATTACCCATACATAGTACCATTATTTGTGTCAAGGTTGACATTTATAGAGTGAGAGGAAAAAGCTTATCCTTGTTCTATATTTTATTCTAAAGGAAATCTTTCTGTTAATATGTATTGTAAATGCTAAAATATAAAATCCTTAGGTCATGCTAAGTAGAGAATATAAAGCTTTCTAGTGATTTTTAGCCCACAGTTATTTAATTCATCCTTCATCTCTCACTACTTGTCTATATGTCCATTGTCTATATGTCTATGTGTCCATTGTCCATATGTTTGTTGTCCATACGTCCGTATGTTCATTGTCCATTGTCCATATGTTCATTGTCTATTGTCCATACGTTCATTGTCCATTGTCCATATGTTCGTTGTCCATACGTCCATATGTTCATTGTCCATTGTCCATATGTCCATTGTCCATTGGTCCATATGTCCATTGTCCATATGTCCATTGTCCATTGTCCATTGTCCATTGCCCATATGTCCATATGTCCATTGTCCATTAGTCCATATGTCCATTGTCCATTATCCATATGTCCATTGTCCATTGGTCCATATGTCCATTGTCCATATGTCCATTGTCCATTGCCCATATGTTCATTGTCCATTGGTCCATATGTCCATTGTCCATTGTCCATTGGTCCATATGTCCATTGTCCATATGTCCATTGTCCATTGGTCCATATGTCCATTGTCCATATGTCCATTGTCCATTGTCCATTGTCCATTGGTCCATTGTCCATTGTCCATATGTCCATTGCCCATATGTCCATATGTCCATTGGTCCATATGTCCATTGTCCATATGTCCATTGCCCATATGTCCATATGTTCATTGTCCATTGTCCTTATGTCCACTGTCCATTGCCCATATGTCCATATGTCCATTGTCCATTGTCTATATGTCCATATGTCCATAAGTCCATTGTCCAATGTCCATATGTCCATTGGTCCATATGTCCATATGTCCATATGTCCATTGTCTATTTTTTGGTTGTTGTAGTTATCACATTATTTCTAAAGAAGCACTGAATGGATGGTTCTCAAATTTCATATGAAAGTTTGGCATTGTCTTTTTTTGGCGTCCTTTTGATTCTGAGACTGATCAGGAAAGTTAAATAGCTGACAGGAGGCCATCGTGGATTTGGACTTTGAAAGCTTATTATCACTTTTTTTTAGTAGAAATTTTTTATGGATCTTTCTCCAATTACATATGAAGGTTTCCATTGGTTGCTCTTGGTTTTTTTATTTAGGGCTGATCAGAAAAACAGAATGATAGACAGAAAACTTAAATTTTAACAAAATCTGTTATCAGTATTGTTTTTCTGAAAAAGTGCTAGATTGATTTTTCATTTCATAGGATCATATAGTCATGGGCACCCACATCCCTCTTGGATCCTGAGACGCATTTCATAAGATCATATAGTCATGGGCACCCACATCCCTCTTGGATCCTGAGACAAAATTCATAGGATCATATAGTCATGGGCACCCACATCCCTCTTGGATCCTGAGACGCATTTCATAGGATCATATAGTCATGGGCACCCACATCCCTCTTGGATCCTGAGACGCATTTCATAGGATCATATAGTCATGGGCACCCACATCCCTCTTGGATCCTGAGACGAAATGCAATAAAAGTTCTTAAGAGTGTATACTATGTATTTAAATAATGTAAACAAGTTTCTGGTGAACAAAGTCCCAGGACACAGGATCCAATTGATGTCTAGTATACTCTGATTGATGTGGTTGACCTATCTGAGATTGATGTTTGAAGACATTTGTTTCTATTACCGTTGTGTTGGACAATAGTGATATAAATTGTCCCCACAATTAGATTCAGTGTGTTTTGGTTTTATTTGGAAGGTCTGGGGTTTGTAGAACATCTTCCTAAATTTTTTCTGTACATGCTTAATGTTGGTTTGTTGAAAACAAGAATGGATAGGTATTGGTATATGGTAAACCTCTTAATAGAGACAGTGGATGTCTCGACGTTGATGCTGAACACATTGACACCAGGTGGTTCGGTGGTGGGACCTTGATCTGGTATCATTCTGTGAGAGTCCTGTTGGTTTCTCACTATGTCTGATTCCCTTCTTGCTTGTACATCTGTCAATATGACTGTGGTGGACATATATCTCTTACTATCTCTCAGGTAGACAAATATCTCTAACTATCTCTCAGGTAGACAAATATCTCTAACTATCTCTCAGGTAGACAAATATATCTATCTATAGCTCTCAGGTAGACAAATATATCTATCTATAGCTCTCAGGTAGACAAATATCTCTATCTATCTCTCAGGTAGACAAATATCTCTAACTATCTCTCAGGTAGATAAATATCTCTATCTAGCTCTCAGGTAGACATATATCTCTTACTATCTCTCAGGTAGACATATATCTCTTACTATCTCTCAGGTAGACAAATATCTCTAACTATCTCTCAGGTAGACAAATATCTCTAACTATCTCTCAGGTAGACAAATATCTCTATCTAGCTCTCAGGTAGACAAATATATCTATCTAGCTCTCAGGTAGATAAATATCTCTATCTAGCTCTCAGGTAGATAAATATCTCTATAGCTCTCAGGTAGACAAATATCTCCAGCTATAGCTCTCAGGTAGACAAATATATCTATCTAGCTCTCAGGTAGACAAATATCTCCAGCTATAGCTCTCAGGTAGACAAATATATCTATCTAGCTCTCAGGTAGATAAATATCTCTATAGCTCTCAGGTAGACAAATATCTCTATCTAGGTCTCAGATAGAGAAATATATCTAGCTATAGCTCTTAGGTAGACAAATATCTCTAGCTATAGCTCTCAGGTAGATAAATATCTCTAGCTATAGCTCTAAGGTAGACAAATATCTCCAGTTAGCTTTCAGATAGACAAATATCTCCAGATAGCTTTCAGATAGACAAATATCTGTAGCTATAGCTCTCAGATAGACAAATATCTGTAGCTAGCTCTGAGGTAGATACATATCTTCACTTTGCTTTTACAACGCCAGGCTATACATTTACCACAATTTCTGTGGAAAATTCATGGACGTTCCATGTAAAGTTGTCCAGGAAAATATCATGGAAAATCTGTCCACATTATCCAATTTCAAGGCATTTCCCATGGACTTTTCTGTGATGAATAAAAACTTGAGCAAGTCTATGTTTCATGATAGCTATCTCCCCTGAAGGAAATAGTGCAACCGACTTGTTCAAAGAATTCTTCAGTGGACTTATGGATTAATTCCTGACATAAGCCCTTGTCATATGTCTAGCATTGAATCAAAATGTTTCCTCAATGCTTTGCCAAGATAAAAGAACAGCTATCAGATGATAAGGTGATTAAGTTTGAAGGTCACTGTAAAAGCAGACACATTAGCTGTAAATTGACACTCGATTTTGTACATGAAGTGTTGATAGTTTAGTAACTGTTTCTTAACACATCAAGATCGGAATTCAGAAATGATTTAATGTCTTTGAAAGTATGATGATATCTATGTAATATTTTCTCACTAGTAATGGTCGTAAACCACCCAGCTTTTCATGGTATTTCATTTGTTATGGATGTCGGGGTACTGGAATTTTCACATTTTGACGATGATTAAACCATCTGTTAATACACTACTTAAGTTAATTTAATTGTGATAGACCACCCTTAACTTAGTTGTACTGTAACTTGTGGAGTGTGCAGTAGTCATGACTTGCTGGTATTACAGTCAGCAGATCACTGCCAAAAAGTCCTAGAAATACACTCTAATACTGTATTTGCCAACATTTCCCACATTCCACCATCAACACAGAGAACAGACATCGTTTTTTGCTTGTTTCCAGGCCTGATCTTCCCGACTGTCCTGAAAACAAGGCGCATGTGAGCCGGAAGTGACATTTTACATTGAGCGTCTGAAGTTACCTAATTAAAAAGAGACAGTCACAGTGTTCAATATCTCTTTCTGTGCAAACGATAGTCAAGTTAGGGATGTATTTGATACAAAATAACAAAATACTAGAGAAATATGGCTTTGCCATGGACATTGTCCATGCACTTTGATATGTCCCTGACATTTACAGACATGTCCAAAAAATCCCTGGTTTTCCATGGAAATTGATCTTTTTCATGGAAAATGCACAACCGGGCTTGACTATGATTATCTTTTTTTTAGATTTTCAAATCTATGAGAGTATACCATGATTATACTGTTACAAATGGAGTTTTATTGTTGGCTTAATTGATCAAGCTTACATACTTCCTTAATCTGATTGTGTTAATATAGATTGATGATATTTGGAATCAAATACAATGAAAGACACATATGATGTTGATGGTAACACTTATTTAGTATTCCTTATCAGGCTTTAGCAAAGCTTGTTTTTACCTGGGCCTTCTCCCAGGTTGAATGAGGAACTAACTTTATATCCATTCATCTCTGTTCATGCATGTTCATTTGTCGACGTTAACCTTGTTTATCACTTGAGTTTGAACTTGTCATGCACTGTAAATTTGGGTAACTATGTTTCGAAAAGTTTTCTAACATAGTTTTCCTGCAGTATTCTGATTAAAACAACTTCACAGGTGAAAGTCATATGTTTTTAAAGTGTTAAACATGAATATGATAATCAGATGTACCACACATATGATCATACATGTTAAAATAACATACTAAATACTGTATACGTATTTATTTATTGTGAAGGTTGCTATGCTCCTTTTGTTATAATGGTAGGTTGGCTTTTTTGCCTCTGATTTATTTCAATTAGGAGCCAGACGGACTGACCATTTGTGTGATCAACATAGTAAGTTCTGATGTTTTACACATGTTGGAGTATCAATATGTTACTATCCCTGCCTCCCAACTAACCTGATTTATCTTCTTTCCACTGACCCAGACATTGTCCACCTTCTTGGGAGGTGATGTAGTGTTAGTTATACAATAGACAAAGCCCAGACAGCTGTGGACTGGCCAGATTTCATGTCATTTCCATTGTGACTTGTAACAGCAAGGAAGATCTGTAACTAACAATTTGCAAGACTTCCTTGATTAAGACATACTGTTCAAATCAATTTTTATCCATCACATTCCATCGGCCACTTGTAGGAGACGACATCTATCAACCCTTAAACAATTCTTGTCATCATTAATTTTAGTAAAATCCTGGATAGATCATTCTCAGACTTCATGCGTTGCTTCCTCTTGGTCACTTTAGCTTACAGTTGTGCATTGCCCATTTCTGTACTGATTAGTTGAAAAAAAGGCTGACAGCGTTAAATTTGACATGGAAAATTTGTAACACTATTTCTATAGAAGAAAAGGGGGGATCATTTTCAAATTTAACTTTTAAATTTCCCCTAGTCCCATGTGATGGTTGGTATAAAGATCATATGATGGTGTTGTAAATATGCTGTGGGATCTGTGGTTATTACCACCATATGTATAATGACTATCAAAGGTTTGATTGTATCCGTTAGATGCCTCCATGTTGTTGTCAAAGCCTGATGTCTTGGTTACCTCCCTATTGCTTTCTCTGGGTAAACTTAAAGCTATCGTGCCCTTTATTTTGTTTAAGCATGATTTATTATGGTCTTATGTATTGTCATGGCCAATCCTTTATCTTTAAGGTCTCAATTGTTGCTGGTATCTAAACCAATTACTGTAAAGATGAAGTTTAAACTGTATTAAGATTCTGCCTTCGGAGACAGATACAAGCAGTAACATACTATACTGAACTTAATGTTTTAGATCTGCTTACCACACATAGATAAATGACCTGTGACTTAATAATGAAAGAGCTCAGAATGAAGATTGATCTTTGTGAGGTAAACCAGATATCTAGATAACATGCTTCACCTTACGTTACATGCTGACTTGATTAAAGAAATAACACACTTTACAAAGTAGATATTTTATAGATCTATAGTAATTATCACTCTTCCTGTATAAAAATATATTTCAAGTCGAGAGAAAATTCATCGTTTGACATGCAGTCCCTGTCATTAATTCCATATGTCATGCTAAAATCCATGCTTTAACATTGTTTATTTGTAAATAAAGACATGGATAGAAGTCTGCATGTGCTTTTGCCAGAGCACCAACCATAGGCTAAACTGATACTTTCTTCCAAGCAAAAAATATGAGTAGATTTGTAATTCTTAAACTATGATGCAGTTTTGTTTCTTTTATGTCAGATTTCAAAGATCAGATTACCACTTATAGTGTTAATCATTGCTTCTTTTGGTCAGAAACTGGAAATGTTGTATACCTAATTACAGCCGTCTAGAAAATTCATAAAACTTCATTTCATTTTTTGTTGCATTGATTTTTTTCCAGGAAGTTATGGCCCTTTTATCAAAAAATCAAAATGATGGCATGACATCATATAGTCAGATATCAATAAAACTTCAGATGTATTGATAATTCTGAAAATCATATTAGTTTGGAACTGAGAGATGAGTTGAAAATATACAGAGAATAGGCTACCTATAGTTGAATAATCTCTTTCCCTATAAATAGTAAGACATTTATTTGAGATGTCTATAATGAAAAATAATGAAATTTTTTGCCATAATAGACAATCTAGTATCTTCACTGCAAAGTGTGTTAAGATTTTACCAACTCAGTAGTGTAGATTCTGATAGTTAAAAAAATATCATCAACTAATTGTTTATTGATAAACGGATCATAAATGTACTTTTACAAGGCTTGAATTTTTGTAATATTTCAATTATTCCATATAGAAATGCTAAGAAAAGAATTGACCATGATGGATTTCACTTAATTAAGTTACGGTTGAAGTGTTTCCTATGATATCTGTGTTCTAGTTTCTTTATCTCGACTGCTGCAGATAACATGTCGGTACCTCAAGCTTCATTTCTTTCTATTTTAATTGTAATTTCACCACATTCAACAAGTGATTAGATTCATTGTTGCAATCGTCATAACCTGATAAGGTTTCTCTAAGAGTTCAAATCTAATTTAATGAAATGATTTTTCATAAAGTTTCCCATGATTATTTCCATATAAAAGGAAACAATCTCTCACCATTTGTAACTTTTGTGAAAGGAATTTGACACAAAATGGTTCAGTGGGGCTTTATAATTAGGTTTGCTGATTAAAGGTTTTCATTGCAGCCTGTGGTCTTTGATACCAGTATTGGTATACACCTCGTATGATAGTCTTTTGCCTATACAGTCCTGGTGATATCTTCTCCAATACTTACGTACAAGGACACTTGCAGGTTGTATTAAACACAAAAGTACATAATGGAAGTTCTGCTTGGTCCAAATTAAAATGAAAATTTAAGTGCTGTATGCTATTTTTCTTATATCAATGCAATGTAAAAAAAGTTAGATTTCTTACCCTGAGAGTTTAGCTGAGATCACTAACGTCATCAGTGACCAGGCTAGCAGAATGTTAGCAAAACTATCTGGGTAAGACACCAGTGACCAGGCTAGCAGAATATTAGCAAAACTATCTGGGTAAGACACCAGTGACCAAGCTAGCAGAATGTTAGCAAAACTATCTGGGTAAGACATCAGTGACCAGGTTAGCAGAATGTTAGAAAAACTATCTGGGTAAGACACCAGTGACCAAGCTAGCAGAATGTTAGCAAAACTATCTGGGTAAGAAGCATCATTTTTATTTACCTAGCCGTGACATATAGTCATTGTTATCTACTTCCTGTTAGATGAAACATGTGGTAAGCGTTTATTTTAGATAAAGAGTTACATATGAACCATTTTTAGGTAGATTTTACTTACCTGTTGTATATTGTGTTACCTGTTAAATTGTTCTATTACGATACTGGAGATATGCTTGCCTGAAATGAAAACAAAGATTGATTTCCTGTTTATAAAACAGGATATTAGACTGCATACATGTACATAATGACTTCCTGTGGAATTCTTCTCGGTCAAGACAGACCGGAGAAAGCGTGGGCATTTATTGACTAGAGAAAGAGTGGGCACTTATTGTCATGTTTTAAGTATTAAATGGCTGTTACAATGAAGAGTTTTACAGTGTGAAAATCACGTTTCAGAATGATTACAGGATGTGTTTAAGAACTAATGGAAACAACTGTCATTCTGCTGATGACTACCAACTGGAGGATGAAATGTTGAAATAATGCCAGCATCTTGTTGGTAATATGACACAATTTATCTTAACGCTCCAGATGTTTCACTTTTTCTACCAGCATGAATACAAAATCAGATTTTGGGATTTTATACTGGAAACAATACACTGTACCAAGGTCAAATACATGGAATAAAATGTTTATGTTTAGCTTCATAGTGGTCATTTACAACTATTCCTTTTTTTTGTATTGAGTGCAAATCTAAAAGTTGAAAATGTAGGAAAGGTTATCAATGTGTTTGGTATAGACAATGGCTAAGTGTAACACTAGGCAATTCCATAGCCTAGCAGAATTCGATTGTAAACACATAAAAGTGTGGTTATATTGTTATTATTTTATAATACCCCCAACTAACACTTGGGAGTTAGAGTTTGTTTGAATGGTGGTTGGGTGTTGTTTGGGGTAGGAGTCTGAGGTGGTTGTCTTCTATAACAATCACTTTGCCTGCCCCAAAGACCTTTTACAATTTTAACCAATCTCTCTCAAACTTGAAAGGTTGAATCCTAATGACTTAAAATTGTTTGCTTTAAGAGCATTTTGATTCATCTTATTTTGAAAGAGATATTAACCCTTCTTTTGAGATTATAGTTTTGGATTGTGTCTGTCCGTTCTTACATTGTTCCGTCCTTCCGTCCTTCTGCTACCTTGTCTGGGTTCTTTCTTCTCCAATACTTATCTGGTGGACTGGTATACTCAGGGGTTCACCTGGGTGAGGCAGTGTGTCAATGGAAGATGTTAATTCACTGAATTGTCCTGTTTCATATTTGTTGAGGATAAAACAATGTCTTATTCTCAATATATAAAGTTTATTATGGTAATTTTGTGTGAAGATACCCGCCTCCAATTTTCAAATTGTTTCTTTGAAACTTGGTAGGCATATAACCATGATGTAGAGATATGGTTTCTTCCCCAACATTTTGATTTAACAGCTTGGTTCTGGAAGATTTACTACCCAGTGTTTTTGTCCAACATTCTTGTTTTATATAATATACTGTCTCAATTTTTAACAAGTTTCTGATATGCTTAAAATTGAGGTTTTTTAATGTAAAACCAATTTTCATGATGTAATACTTACCATAACTTTAGTATGCAAATACAGTACCTACACCCATCTTTGTATCCCAACAACAAAAGATTCAAAAGAAAAACAATCTCGCCCTCCCTACGATCCATGAGCCATCACGGCAGGAACGCAGAGTGATCTCCCTTCCTCTAATAACCTTTATGGCGTAAACCCCACAGAGGGGCAGCCAGGCAGATAAGGAAGAGGGGAGGATAGGGTGGGACTCCATAAAGTTATGGTAAGTATTACATCATGAAAATTGGTTTTACATTAAAAAACCTCAATTTCATTTCAGTAATAATTACCATAACTTTAGTATGCGAATTCGTCTTACCGTAGTGGTGACTAGAAGCCAGGCAGCCCCTTCAGCACAACCAAAGTAGTAGGGAGGGAGAACAGAGTGCTAAAGTGAAGGAAGGGACCTCTCTGTGAAAGAGTAGGTGTACCCACATGCCGCCGTACGGAAAGACATGGCCCGGGGCTAACAAGGAGGCCCAGCCACTGACTATGCCACCACCAAAGGTCCCAATGAATACAGGCCTTCTGAGTGGGAAGCTAGGGATCACAGATAAAAATCTGTTAAGGTATCCCTGCCCTGCCAGAATACTGCAGACATGACCTCCTGAAAGGAGGACTCATTGAGAGAAGGGCCCAGGATGAAGCAAGGGCCCTGACCTCGTGAGACCGCGCTTTTGCTCTCGCCCGAGCCAGATCATCAAAATGCTCGTAAGCATACTAAATCACCTGGCAAACCCACCTGGAAACCGACTGGGAGGAGATATCTCGTTGCCCCTGTTTAATGGGCAAAACAGACGGGATCGAGAGCCCCGCCCCCCCCTGGTTTTATCAAGATAAAACCTAAGAGCCCGACAAGGACAAAGCAACCTATCTCGCTCCTCCGAGCTAGTCACAGCCAGGATCCTGATGGGATCGTGCGAGAACCCCGGAACCTGATTCTTCGCTAAAAACAACTCTATTCATAGCAAAGCCTCTGATTAGGGCAGAAAGAGAGAAGGACTAACCGATCTCCTTCCTGCCATAACAAGCAAGAACTCTGGCAATAGCTGTACGATAGCCAGCAATAGTGCCAGGTGGCAGATAGCGGTACCTAAACAGAGAGATTAGGAATTCCGCTATCAAATGCAGAGGCTTCGAATGAATAAGCTTCCTTGCCGACACACCAATCACAGAAGATCATCCAACATGACTGGTAGACGGCAGAAGAGGAAGCCCTGATTGATTGCTCAATGCAATCTGACACCTCTTGAGAAAAGCCTGCCTTGGCGTGGCTTCCAGAGATAGCCTCAGCGCGTGAAGGTGGAGGATCTCTGGTCAAGAGTGTGTCGTTCTGGGCCAAGGCTGGCGAAGGAGATTCGGTCTGGTGGGGAGAGCCAAGGGCTCCTCCACCAGAAACGACAAGAGCTCCTGAAACCAAGCTTGCCTCGGCCACAGAGGGGCTCTCAGAAGTAAGGAGCAGTGATGCTCCCAGAACTTCTGTAGAACCCTGCCCACCAGGTTGAAGGGAGGGAATGCATATGCATACGTCCCTTCCTATTCCAGAGAAAGGGCGTCCACAGCCCACGCCTTACGGTCTGGGACCGGGGAGACGAAGGTTAGCAGCTGGTTGTTGAGGGAAGTGGCAAACAGGTCTATAATAGGTCTGTCCCACGCCTGACAATTCCCCTTGAAAATCAAGGGACACAGCTGCCATTCCGTCAACACTGGCTGGTGGCGCCTGGAGAGTGGCCACCAACACACTCAGCCTGCCAGAAAGATGCTTGACCGCTATGGTCAACTGCATGTCCTGGCAGAGAAGATGGATGTGGATGGAGAGGGCACACAGGACATGAGACCTGGTGGCCCCTGTCTCTCCAGATACGCGACAACTGTTGTCGGTAGCCACACTTTGGACTGCAGGATACCCCTAAAGGACTGCAGAGCCAAATGAACAGTCTCATCTCGAGTACACTGATGTGCTCCGAGAGTTGTTCGCCAGACCACTCCCCCAAGCGGCATTGGCCATCGAGGTAAGCTCACATTCCTGTCATGAACACGTCCATGAACAGGATCATAGAGGGGATAGGCTTGGTCAGAGGTACCCTGTGGAAAACGTTCTCCTGAATGGTCCACCAGCAAGAGAACTCCCTGACCGACTGGGTAAGCGGGATCCAGGCCTCCTGGATGACGGAACCCAGTCAGACAGGAGGAACATCTGGAGAGGTCCGATGTCAATCCTCCCTAGGGGGACCACATATGCCAAGGAGTTGAGATACCCCAGAAAACTGAGGAACCAATGTACCTGGACAAGCGACCAAGTGATGAAAGTCAGAGCCAGAGCCCTGACCTTCTCAAACTTCTCCAGAGGTGGAAGGGCTAAGCCCCGAACCATGTCAAAATGGTTCCCCAGGAAGAAGAAGTCCTAATATGATGGAACCTCTGACTTCTCTCTGGAAGGAATGAAGCCGACTCTGAGCAAGAGTTTCAGGACCAGACGAGTGTCCTTCACTAACGATTCCCACACCAAAAGAGGCATGAGGGAGTCGTCGAAATAGATGTGGACGTCTATTCTGCAGGAGTGAAGGAAACACCAGCAGCAACTTGGTGAACACCAAAGGAGCTGTCGTGAGCCCCAAGGTCATCTCTGCCTTGGCAGCATGGTCCCTACTTCCTCCTGGAGCACCCGTGCCCTTTCTGAATCCCCGGGAGGAGGAAAGAAACAAAAACGGCCAGGAGGCGAGGGACGAATCCTGAAGAAGGGGAATACCTAGACCCTCCCTGACCACCGACAAAAGCCCAAGCGTCCTCTGTAATATCCTGCCACTAGGAAAGGAAAGCAGAGAGACGTCCGCCCACAGGGAGTTCCGGATGGGGCAGATCGAGCCCCTGCCAGACCAGAGAATCGTCTGCCCACCCGGAGCCTGAGCCTGCAGGAGAAGGACATGAGCCCGGGAAAGGAGAACCACCGTCCACCCGGCCATACCCTTCGCCTTTCGCGGCCAAGAAGCAGAAATAGTCAGGAACCCTTCTTCTTGCCCCCAGGAGGTTTCTTACCCTTCCTACCCTTCCCCTTGTTGCCGTTGAAGTGAGGTTGGGACTTGGGCTGTGCAGAAAACTGAGCAGCCGAAGACTTCTCCTTCTTCTTAGGAGGCACTGACCCCTGCGAGGCACTGGCCTTCTCAGCCTGAAACCTCTTCACCAGAAGTGCTGAGGCGACCGAGTCCTCCTTCATATCCTTCTGAACCCAAGGAAGAGCTCCCCTGAACAGGGTAGAGCCCTAGAAGGGGGCATTCAACAAGCGGAAACGGTAGGGTTACTGGACTGGGCGGAATTTCAGAACTGAAAACTGCCTAGCCAACACGGCATTGACGAGCAGAGAACCTGCAAGGCTGCCGTGTCCTGTATGTCGGCTGTTCTGTCTCGGATAACCGACACTCAGGCAAATCGGATACCCTGTATAGACAAACTGTCAGGAAGTCTATGTATGACAGAACTTGGATGGAGAGGTGCAACATTCTCTCCATCCTGTGGTGCTCTTTGGGATCGAGCACCACCTGGTCCACTGATTTGCCGGGCCAGGCAGCCAGCTGTCTCAACTCCAGCTGTGCTGGTTGAGAGGCCAGCTGCCCATCATGTGTGGCATAGTCGGAAGCTGAAGCCTCCGACAATTCACCAACACTGAGCTGCAGACCGACAAACCCGGGAGCACGGGTAGAGAAGGAGTCCTTCTCTAAAACCGGAGCCCGGGCCGTGGCCAGAACCGAAGACATGATATTGCCTTCTGGCAGAGACCGATCTGAGCGAACGGAAGCCCGAGGAGCCACCAGGGAACCCAGAAGGATGGTGGATTCAGGCGCCGACGATGCTGAGGCGGTGGGCAAACCTCCGCCCTGAGAATCCGGGAGATGTTGGCCCGGAGGACCCGCATCCCAGAAAGCACATGCTGAGCCTCAGCTTCAGCAGTCTCAGGGCCATCTTCCACTTGTGAACCCTCTTGGCCCAGGAGAAAGATGAATGACATCGTCTTCCTCTGCCGAGCCCGCACCCTCGATGTCCATCTCCTCCTCAATAGAGACCGAAGTCCCCTTGGGAGGAACAGGGGCCGCCAGAGGAGCCATCTCCGCAGAGGGGAACTCCTCTTTATGGCATTTGGACGCAGCGCGACCAACAGCTGTAGCTGTAGGCTTGGGTCGGAGACCCGAAGCCGACCCCTGGGAACAGGAGACCGACGGGTCCGCGCTGGAGGCGGAAGTCCTTAAGGTCTGGCAAACCTTTATAGGACCGGCCAACAAGGCCCCCGAAGTAGCAGAACATTGGGGGGATTCCGCACTGCTATAACATCTCCTAGAGGAGAGACCAACCCCTATGGGTTCCACGAGTGAAGACCCATGGGGTAAAAACCCAAACCCCTGAGGGAATGGGAACGGTCCAGCGGGCCGGGAGTGACCCCAGAACTGGCCAAGATGGCCTGCCTGAGT
The DNA here is from genome assembly GCF_031769215.1 of Ylistrum balloti. NCBI lineage: Eukaryota > Metazoa > Mollusca > Bivalvia > Pectinida > Pectinidae > Ylistrum > Ylistrum balloti. The sequence continues at coordinate 183,427 of NW_026781923.1, read as the reverse complement.
CTGGGGCTGGACATCCTGTCCAAAGGACCAGGATGAACCGCCACTCCCACCAGGTGGAAACCCAGACATGTACAGGCTAAGCCCGTAACTGCTGAGTAACTGTTGGTACCCAAAACCATCCGCAGGTTGGCCTGGGCGACCCAGGAATAAGTGCCCGCAGGCACCCCTACTCCCTGAGCCCGGGGGAAAGGGAGACCGGAAACCGGACTCCTGGCCTGAAGCCCCAAACCCTTGGAGGAAAACCCCCTGGGAAACCCTGCACTGGGAAATCTGGATTGGGACGGAAGTCCCAGAGCCAGAAGCCTGTGAGGGTGGGAAAACAGACCCCGCGCTGACACCAGGATTAGTGAACTCAAGTGTCACTAATCCCCGTAGCCACAGACAATCCTGACAAAAAGTCTGTGGCCCCTGAACCTATACCCGAAGGCACAGTTCCGGAGTCAAAGCGGCCCCCACCAACGACGCCACCTGGCGTGCCGAGGTCCCTGAAGGAATCAGAGACCTCGACCGGAAGTCCCTTTCCGACGGTAACACCGCCGCCTATCGAGAGCTACCGGCCAATTCGACCCTTGACTGCGCCGAGTCAGGGTCGGGCTGCCCCCCCCCCTACTCCAGGACGCACCTGGACAGGGGGAGCCACCCCCTGCTGAAGGGCGGAGCTCGGTGGAACGAGAGCACCCCCAGCAGGAACGCTCTGGTTCAGAACTTCAGGAGGGAGGTCTTAAAAAGCTTACTTCCCTTACCGGAAGAAGAGGATGAATCCCTCTTCCGGCGGAAAGTTAGCTGGAAAGGCATGGGAGCCTAAGCAGCAGACTCCATGTGCAAACAAAGTTCACATAGTGAGGTCTGGCTGTAATGTCGGCAAATGGGACAGGTATCATGGGGTTCCCATTATCTATAGAAATAGGAACATCCATGCGCTGACCCCCGACGTAAACCCGGCACCTTTATCCAGCATCGAAACAATAAAAAATTGTAACAATGAAAACAAGGATAAAAAGTTTTCTAACAATCAAAAAACTACGAACGAGATCATAAAACCTACCGTACGCAGCAAGATTGTACTGCAAAAAAAAAAAAAAAAAAAAAGAAAACGGTCATACAAAACGGCCGACAAAGCAGCAAGAAAACAATTTCAACTTCACGAAAATCCGAGTGACGAGACAAGTAGTCACTCACTCGAACACGCGGAGGAAAAACACGGCCGGAAACGAAGTTCTCGAACAATCAAAAAACTACGAACGAGAGCACAAAGCCTACCGTACGCAGCAAGATTGCACTGCATAAATAAAAACGGCCGTACAACACGGCCGACAAAGCAGCAAGAAAACAAATTCCAACTTCACGCAAATCCGAGCAACGAGACAAGTAGTCACGCACTCGAATACGTGGAGGAAAAAACGGCCGGAAATACGGTCAAAATAAACAAATGACAATACTTAATTTCACAATATAAGTTGGGAGATGGGTTTATAGACTACTAATAGAGTAACAATATACTCAAACGACAATGGCAGTACGAAGAGAAGGAGTAAGAAAAGCACTTAGCTCAGACACCTCTGCACTCGTCGGCAGCCATAAAGGTAAGAGGAAGGGAGATCACTCTGCATTCCTGCCGTGATGGCTCATGGATCGTAGGGAGGGCGAGATTGTTTTTCTTTTGAATCTTTTGTTGTTGGGATACAAAGATGGGTGTAGGTACTGTATTTGCATACTAAAGTTATGGTAATTATTACTGAAATGAAATAGCCTTATGACTATGATATGAAATTTTGTTTTTGCTGTTTTAGAGTTATTGCCCTTTGTCCCTTTCTGCTTTTTGATCCGTCTTGAGACCCTCTACATCAGTTTTCTTTTTCTTTCTTTAAAACTTGGTAAGCTTTATCATAATAAAATGATACTGTGTTTTTAGCTCGTCTGGTCCATTCATCATCCATCCGCCATCCAGTAGCCATTGTCCGTCGTCAGACAGCTTTTCCCTAAAAATCGCTACTAGTCTTGATTGACTGGACAGATTTTAACCAAAGTTGGTCAGAAGCATTGTAAGGGAAAGAGGAAGCAAGTTCTTATAGATATTGGTGTAAAAATTGAATGGATTTTCCCCAAATTTAGTCAGAAGGTTCATTGGGGGAAGAGGAACAAAGTTTGTGTAGATATTGGTTGTTAACACCCTCAAAGGCCTGAGGGGCAGCCCCAAAAGGGTAAATTTTGCAAGTTCTTTAAAATTCCACTCTTCAAGTACATGTAGGAATGAATGGATATTGCCGAAATTTGGTGTGAAGTACTCTAAGATGAATGGAAATCAATTCTGTATTAACAGTGTATCCTGGCCCCCTGGGACAGGAAGGATGGGACCGCATTGGGGAAACATAGAAATTCTTTGAAATCCTACTTCTCCTTGCCTCTAGGAATGACTGGATGTTGTCCCATGTTGGTCTGAAACATTGTTTGGTAAAGATATATGAATTTGGTATAACAGATGGTCACAGACCCCTTTGGAGGGAAGAAAGAGTCAAAAAGGAGAAAGAGCAAATTAAAAGCAAGAATTTTTTTTCTGTAGAACTGCTTGGAAACAAGAAATTTATTGACTATTTTCATTATATATACCCACCAGAATTGGAAATCAAGACACAACAGACTCTTCTACATTTGCTGCTTATCTCAAACTTTTCCTACAATGAAACCAACATGGAAAGCTTTCAACCAAGCTGTATGATAAATGTGATGATTTCAATTGTGAATTTTCCATATCTGGATAGCAATATTAGTGCATCTCTACTCTGTGGTATTTACAAGTCACAGTTGTCTTCTGTAGGAATGTCTGAATGTTGTTCAAAATTGTTTTAAAGCATGTTTGGGTTAAGGGAAATCAGTTGGTATAAACAATGGATATTGGTCCCCTGGTTTGGGAGGTGCAGGGCCCAATAGGGGAAATAAAGCAAATTCATAAAAATCCTTTTTCTTCTTTAGAAATATCAGAATTCCTTCCTAATTTGGTAGGAATTATACATGGATGAAGGGGAATGAATTTTGTATAAATATTGGGTCTCAGCCCTGTGTGACTGGGTGGAGCAGAATAGTGGAAATGTATGAAATTATCTGTAGTCCTTCTTTTGAAGGAGTGCCTTGATTCTGTCTGGATTTGATCTGAAACATACCTGGTTGAAAGGAACCTAATTTTGTATCAACCATGAATCTGACATAATCAGAAATATGGGGCTCAAGAAGGGAAATAAAATTCTTAAAAATCGTTCTTCTTACCTACAACAATATGTTATCCTAACCTTATTTCAAAATTTGTTATAGGTATGTTTGACTTTATGTGAACATTTCAAATATTCCTGATATCAAGAAGGTTTTGTATTAAATATTTTTTGTCTTAGTCTGAATTGTGATGAAATTATCTGTTGCTTAAATGGAAATGTTTTATGATCCTTGGTGATGCAGTAGGAAATCGAGGTTCATTGCCCTAGAAAAAAAAACAAGGTCAACCATTTACTTCAGCAGTATCATATACACAGATATTAAGGCAAGAAGCATCCTCCTTGATTAACCTGACAAAGATTGTCCATGTATGGAAATTAATGGTGCACATGGCCTCTTTAATGTCCAAATCGATAAAGTGCTGACACATGCCATCTTGTACAATTGTAAACACAGAGTCTCGGGTGTGTATGGAGCTAATGAAGATATTAACAAGTTAATTATATGCAAAAAACCTCCATGGAATCAATATTGACTTATAATTTGAAGATTGATTTGAATTTTGTTCACTGAGAATAAATTTAAGTTTCTCACATGCCCGATATATTAAGATTCATCAGGCTTGGTAACCTAGTACCATCTGACACGCTATTTCAGTGTTTATTTCTTCTGTCAGACATCCAATACCAAAATAAATGCTTGACGGTTTTTGCTAGAGTTCTTGAAGATTGTATTACATTTTGGTGTATCTATTAAGGCCTTACATGGCATGCTTTCAATTAAAGTAGCTGGTTTAGTCCCGTGTTTGCCATTATCAGAGTAGATATCTGCCGTACCTCTACTGCTGTAGTGGTTTCTTGGCCAAAGCACTTTTTTGTAGACGACATGTCCCATGATTGCTTTTTCCAATATCCCTTAAAATTCCTTCAACGACCTTGTTGTTGTTATTTTCAAAATCACAATTAAGAATGTGGAGACCTAAACTGTTGTAAGATCCAAATGTCTCTGTAATTTTGTTAAGCTTTAAGACTAACAGTAATGACAAATTCTAGGTCTGTTTTGTTCTGCTGGAAAAGGTGCTACATGTTTATATTCAAAAAGTAAACAAATGTTTTTTGGGTTATGTTTTCTTTATTGTCCTGATATCTGAAGAAAAACCTTGACTAGATATAACAACCTGCAGTCACAAACAAAGAGTCAGATGATATTAACGGAGGTAGATGCCAAAGAAACACATTTACTACATATCATGTAGTTTTAGACAGAAAGCGAGTAGGTATGAATCTTCACTTTTGATATTACTTTTCTACCATAATGATGTATACTGCAAGAATATGTAATTTAATGTATGATCATGTAAGGTTGAAGTCTACACAGTAGATCTATCATCTATGGAACTATTTACTATCACGTACTGATAAAATGGTTCAGACCACCTAAGTGACAATTAGCCTTATACTTCCATTTTTCTTTCCCAATTTCACAGATACATGCCTCCAAAATAAAAGGATGTAGGAAATACCTTTTGTTACCATATTTAAAAAAAAATCTTTTGATGCCGTTTATAGTTTTCTGTTTCTGAAGTTATGATCAAGGTCACAATGTCAGCACTCCATCATATCAAGGCAGTATTCACATGAGTTGAGCTATTACTAGGTTTTGGATATCCTTTCTGGGACACCTGGTTCAGATAAGCTTTATACAGATAGCGTACTTCTGCCAATGCCTACAATATATAAAATTTCCATGAAAGCTTGCTTCTGCTTGGATGCATCGAGACAATTCAGTTGGAAAGTTAGCATGCTCGTACAATCAATGTTTAATGCTTTTGGCATAAGAATTTGTTTATATATGTCACTTAGCCTTTCACTACAAATCGTTCTGTTTGGCGGTCTGAATTGGCCATAATGTAGAGAGGTCTCTTAACAGAAGGGTGAGAGACACCTAGGACCATGGAGTGGGACTTGTACAGACAAGCTTGTTGATTGGTTCGGAAACTTCTCTTACCAACAGCTCTTGGAACTGTGATAAAGTGACACCAAAGTGCAGAAGGCCTGTCTCTGATTTCTGGTCTTAAATCAGTGCTTGATCTCTTACTTATACAGACACTGGGTATATGGAACATTAATTTGTACTGGTCAGTTAAAGAGAATAACAACTGATTGGGTAGGGCAAGTGATTCTAATGCTGACTATACTTAAGTGAATGAAAACATTTCTGTATGAGACAGTTATCATGTATGATATTGGCCCATCGTGACAGAGCCCAATAGGGAGGTCCGGATTTATCAACAATCAGCAGTCTAACCATCTCACCAGGCTCAGGTGCTGTCGTCTTTGATCTCCACTTTTCTCTAGTGTTTTTCCTGACACCTTTTAATTTCTCTTGTTAATTTCCTTCCTGAGTAGTTGGAAATCAAATATGGATGATTGATCCAGGAGTTTAAACAGGAAATAGATTTAAGATGAAACATAAATAAATACAGTGTTCCTGTTAAAAAAAAAAGATGCTTTTATTTCAAGTAATATAGAAATTAAATGATCACATTCAGTTTGGTTGATGATGAAACAACTTCAAAACATTAGAGAGCAATATTTAGTATGCTTGATAGCCTGCAAAGTGTAGATAATTGTCTATGTATATTTTTTAGAGCGGGTGATGCGTATATCGTGAACATATACATAACAAAAACAACATGTTTGGTTTAGGATTTAAAGAGAATTGTTCTGTAAATGATTGATATATATAATGTACATTTGTGAGAATTGTTAACAGTAAATTACTGTTCTGTATTAATGTTCTATCATGTTTGATATTTACACAGAAACCAGTGATGATCTCATGCACCTTCATAAAAGAATGATTTGATTGTTAAACTTTTTAAAATGTTACAGATTCATTAAAATGTTGCAGATAAGATTCAGTCTGATCATTCTCCACTAATGTCAATCCAGAATAATTATGTAACTTGGAGCAAATTAATTGAAGATTTGCCTGTGTTACAGTACCATTCCCCAGTTTTGCTGAAAGCTTGAGATTTCCATTAGTCTTGTAATTGGAAATATTGACCTTGAAACGTAGACTGAATCTGGTTTTGTTATCTAGCGGTGTTATTCATCAGACTGGAAATTCTATGTAGGAAGTCCGCAATTAAAATCTTAACAAGTTAGCTCTCTGATTCAACTGAAGGTTTGATCAGCATAATCAGATTAGTAGTAAGGCCAGAGGACATCCATATACATCAATGATTATTCAGTAAGTATGGTATAAAAATGAACCAATGATAAAACATGAGGGTGACAGAATGTAAGGTTTTTCATGGTCTTGTATCATATTTCACTGATACTGATTCTTTCTGTGAGATCCAAATTATCCCTTAATTATCGTCTCAGTTAATATAAAACCATGTTGACATGTTTGTTGTTTTTTGTGTCTAGAAACGTAGGTTTTCTATTTGTATCCATAATTCCCCGGGAAAATTTTGACACTAGACCGTCTCTACTGATATAAACTCTGAGGTTAATGGTTAGATCTATTTATCTAATAACATCTGTGTAATGACAAATTACTGATTATCATTAGGTGAATGGAAACGGTATTACTTATGATTTACTTCATAAAGGTCAACAAAGGTCAACTACATATAAAGTAAACTTTTTATCACAACAATGAGAAGAATCGTGAACTTTGATGATGGTTTCAGGATCAATGAGAAAAGCATACCATATGATGATACAAATAGCGACTGCTTATCTGTATAGATATTTGTGTCATTTACAACTACAATGATAGTCAACTGTGATTTCTTTTGAAGTATTCATCCTAGCTGTGGGAGAATTTGCTATCTATAATATTCACTCTGGACATTTTGAGCTGATTTATTAGCCAGATGGTGGTACCTTGTCATAAAACATATAACAATACATGTAGATTAAATACTGAACGGTGTCAAACAAACTACCAGATATCTGGTGGATCACGAGCTAGAGATATCAAGGGAGATAATGTACAAAGAGTTGTGTGGAAACTTCTGTGACTAATTCAAACTTATTCATGTACTTTTGAGGATTTCTTCTTTCTCTTTTTTTGTTTTTTCCCCAAATGAAGAATGGTTTTAAAAGCCTTTCTGAAATCATCGTTAAATAAAGTATAAAGGATTGGGTTGAGAGCAGAGTTGGCATATCCTAGCCAGATAATCGCCGCCTGTATATGTACGTTTAAATCACAGGAGGCACAAAAACTTCGAATGGTATACATAAACAAAAATGGTATCCAACAGACTGTAAAACAGGCCATTACTATAGCCATTCTCTTCGTTGCCCTTTGCTCTCTTAACTCGTATTTAGTTTTTATACTGTTAAGTTTTCCATTTCTCCTTGTGAAGGAGTTCTTGTGTTTTTTAATTCGTGCGTTTGAGCTTCTTTTCGTACGCTTCTTAGTACTGGAGTTATGAGAGTTTGTAACATTGTGCTCCTCTGATTTGCTCTCTTTGTCCCTGTTTAAATGTCCATTTTTCTTATCCATTTTGGGAAGGCAGTGCAGAAGGTTATCAGAATTACTAGTAGATTCATTTTCATCATCCACAAATGAATCCTGACAGCTGTGAGTACGAATGATACTTATTTTAGGTGGACGAATACCATCCTTGGACCGGTTTATAGCTGGCACATTTTTAAACTCTGACTTACCGTTATTTTTATTGTTGTGAGTGCCCTTATAATTAATTCCATAATCAGGGTTGGATTTCTGGTAGATTTTTGTTTTATCGTCATCTTTTTGGGGTTTTGTACTATCAGAAGATAAATTCACATCTTGTGATGTTTTCTGACCTAAGTACACTGATGACTTTGGTTCCAATAAAAAGTTTCCAGATGACTTTGCAAGCATTGGACTTATTTGTGTGGCTTGGTCCTTCATCTGTGTAAAATCACTGGAATGTAGTTCCAGACGGCTATTACTTTCTGCTATAACACCACTTTCCATGTCACTCTCCACTGGTAGGGAAAGGTTCCGTTTTGGTTTTAGATGTTTCATGCGTTTTTTCAAAACAATAAAAATTCTGACGTACAGAAAGGACATTAGAACAATGGGTATCACAAACGAACACATGGCAGAGTATACCACATATCCTTCTGTCTGGAATAAAACACATTCATAACGATTCAGCATGTTATTATACTGATACAATTCAGGAATCATTTCTCTCCATCCAATAAAAGGCGCGAGTGACACGACGATAGAGAAAAGCCAAACAAATATAATATAAGCTAACGCTCGCATTGGAGAGCGACGTTCAAAATACCATACAGGATACACAGTGGCTGTGTAACGATCAACAGCAATAGTGACGAGACCCCATATTGAGGCTGTGCAGTAAAGTACGTCGATACACAACCAAACGCGACACATCACATCTCCAAATATCCAGTACCCCAGTAGGTCATTTCCTGTTGAGATAGGTAATACTGTTAAGGCCAGTAGTGAATCACTCATCGCCAAATTTCCAATCAAACAGTTGGACATCGATCGTAGATTTGGAAATTTGTACAATGCAAAACACACTAAAAAATTTCCAAATATAGTCCAAAGGGTGATAACTCCTAACAGAATTGCAACGAAAACCAGCACCCAGAACGAGGTGAAGTTTAAAGAGCAGACCGGGTCAGCCATTTTCCACTTGGTTGAGTTTGACATGCAGAGATTGGCGTGAAGGAGTTCTATTCCAAACACCCCATCGCCACTTGTGGAGTTATCCAACATGTTGTACTGGTTGTATTGTTCGAACACATTTGATTCCTGATCCCATGGGAGAATCAAGGAGCCTTGTGGAGATTTCGTTGTATTTTTTAATATTTCCATTGTCATCAGCATGCAATTACAGAAACTATGTTGATATTTGTTAATGTCAAAGAAAATCTATAAATCCAAGCAATCACTACCTATCAGAAAACTGAATACTTCCTCTCCAATCATGAATTGATCCAGCAATTCATTGGTAGTTACATGAATATCACAGATAGAATGTTGTCTGTTAACAACAGTTAGTTGGTACTAATTGTTTGACCAATATATGAATTAGCACAGTCAGGGAAAGAGATATCAGACTTTCCAGAGAATTTTCAATTATCGCCAATGTGTTGAAGTTATGTTGCTGTTGTGGTTATTCTTTCATCGTCTTCATTTTACTTTACAGTTCAAGTCTCTTAAAACCTTAAGTTAAGAAATTTCTAGAAGCAGGACTGTTTTAGATGATTTATACTCCAACTTGTCATCTATTGGCTTTAGGAAGGTATTGCAGGACAGCCATTGGTTAGAGTATAGATACTGCAGAATAACTACTGGTTGGAGGGTAGACACTGCTTGACAGCCATTGGTTGAAGAATAGGTACTGCAGGGCAGCCATTGGTTGAAGAGTATGTATTGCAAGACTGCCATTGGTTAAAGAGTGGGTACTGCAGGGCTGCCATTGGTTGAATTGTACAGACCATATGTCAACTTAGATGAGGGAAAGGGGACCACAAAGTAGTCATATTGACCTTATGAGAGTTAAGACAATGTTCCTGCATTCCTGTAGTATTTCAGCATCATTGCCATAACACAAGCAATGTCTCACAGTGGCTGCAGTGAAGGTGTAGGGATCGCAAGCTTTGTTGACACTGTCCAGGATTTATGGTTGTAAGCGATTTGTTGGTTATTGTCTCGCAGCTATTTCCAGCATGATATCTTCGTCATGATATTAGAGGTGTGCTGTTGCTATGGTAACCAAATCTGTCTTCACATGCTTACTTGTTCCTGTAAAAATGAAATTAAAATTGAATTTAAGATTATGAAAAGTTTGTTGCGAACTAGAACTGATTTTTTTTTCATTAAATCTAAAACCTTTAAAAAAGCATTATATTACTTTGACATGAAAATAAACACATACTGCTGTTACCGGTGTTACGTGCTGTTCACTTCCAATGCTGTAGCTATGCCTTCAGCCGACCCATTCATAGCATTAAATACCTAGCTTCAGTGATAGCAAGGAAGCATGGCTGGTAATACTCAATTGAATTAAACTGCCAAATTTCTATGGATGTACATACTGATTACCATCAGCAGGATGTAGTGTTAAAATTGAAGTGTGTCAACACTTGTCACCTGGGTGCTGCTGAGGTAATTAGCTAGCTTGTTTCTTCTTAGCTTACAACTCCCCATATAATATCTGGATTGGATCGATCAGACGAAATCAATGGAATATGCCAGTAAGCATTAATTGTTAAATTATCACAGGCTCTTCTGCTCATTGATTTTGTCATATTTTCTTAAAATCTCATCCTGACTAAGAAAGGAACAATAAAATGATTATCTTGTGAGTTGCTCTCACTTACGAAGTAAAAAAAAAAGATTTTTATGTTTTATATTACAGTATGTGTGAGATGTTTTCTCATGTTGAATTATACAAAAAAGGTAGATAATGACAAAGAATGATGAAAATGTCTCTAAGGATACAGACAACACCACACCTTGAATAGGAACTTGTACATACTTCACCCTTCACCATTTACATAGATTCTAGGCCTAAGATTTCCTATAGTGTTGGTGAAAGTACTTGAATGGTAGAAGCCTCTTTTTATCCATGACACTTTCCCATCACTTAGAATAATATTAAAACCAAATTATAACATCCTTTAAGTATTTTTGTGTTTCCTCTACTCCCTGTTGCGTTAGGCGGTGATATCGGGGAGAGTCAGTGTGAAAATGGAAGTGTAGAGATGTGTAAGGCCCTCAGGGACACCAGGTTGCTTGGAGATAGAGATAGAAAGCATGCACTTCTGACATGGCCAATCTGTATTTTGGAACACAATCAGCAGAAGCCAAGAAGAATTGGGCTCATTACATACCATTCCACAGCATGTTTAAAAAAGGGTGAAAATAAAGGAATAATTTGTGTCAAGTTCTTCAAGGGAAAGTGTAAATTAGACTGAAACTGAAACAATTTAGCAGTAATCTGAGTCATTAAAAGTGCTTTTAATGAGGTGCTGCCCTGCTCTACCATGAAGATTTTTCTTATACAGTCATGTATTACAATGTGGATGTAACCAAACCTTAATACTAACCTAGGAACATAGAATTTGATGTAAATGTTGCGCTATAGCTATTGTCAGCCTCGTCAATATACCAAAGTTATCCCACTACCATATATGGTGATGTGTTTTAGAGCTGTTCAACTTACCACATTTGTCTGGTGATAAGCCCTTGCTTAATGAAGAGCCTGCCACTTGATTGCAGTTTCACTAGCAATTCCAACCAACACTATATACCATTATTGTGTAGAAAGTTTTAACTTTGAGTCACAGGTAATGTGTTGGGTACTATATACCATTATTGTGTAGAAAGTTTTAACTTTGAGTCACAGGTTATGTGTTGGATGCCTTTAACATGCACACAGTGTCAAATGTTTGCTGGAGTTTATGTAGTATTTTATTTACAATCATATTTACAAGAAACAGGATATCAATAACATGGGCTGATTCAGTCTTTTTCAGCTGTGTATTATATTGAAAATTTATTTCAAGAGGACTTAAGTGTTCAATCCATAAGCTATTATACATAAAATTGCTATTCCATTTCTGACATATGATGCTTCAAATGTCAGCAAACACCGTTATAGTATAGCCTAAGCTAGATTTATCACTGTTATAATGAAAACTGATACTAAACCCGAGACCTGGGAGCTGCCAAGATAACGTTGATATCATATGAAATATTTACAAAGTACGATGCAATGATAGCCGTTTTACATGAAATGGCATTCATTATGTCAAGTTTTTTCTTCCAGAATTCTAAATTCAATGTCACACATTATAAGCTAGGTTACTTCAGTAACACATGTAATCAGAGAAAATTATTTTAAAAATCAACATCGTAAAAAGGGATTATAGAAAGGCAACAGAGTGTGTATGACATGTTTTTTTGAGCTTTTTATCATATATTGATAAATTTCTGCTATAGTCTGTATGCTCTTAAATATCACTCCTACATCTAATGAGCCCCACACGAGATAAAAACACTAACCTCTCCTACTGCAGACAGACTTATGTTACAGTATCATCTGTATTTGTTATTGGACAATAAAAAGGACAGTCTGCCAGAATATTGCATCGCACACTATGTTGGTGGTGAAAAGTGTTGATGTTATGTAATTATGTTATCTCAATGCATTCCGAGTCCTTGACCTTGTCGTTAACAGGTCTATTACCCCAGGGATTGCCTATCACTGAAATGGACCCTATCTCTAATTATAACTGTGTCATATATGTGAAGAAGAAGCGGAATTTACTAATGGAGTGCTCATCTTTAACAACAAATCAGTCATTAGATGATGTTATATTATTGAAACATCAATATTCTCATTATGTTCCTAATTCTTCCGATACAATCTCTATTAAAAGTTTTATTTTTAAGTCATATTTTATCATATACAGTCTGCTGTTACAACATGTATATTGTGTTTGAAAGGACAACATTTTGTACCACAATGTTTTTCAATCTTTTTGTGTTTTAAACAAGGAATTATTTATCTTTTCTTTTTCACTAATCATCATCTTTTTGTGAAAATATGTACGTCTTTGCATTTTTCAAAAGTGACTTTTCAACTGTGACCAGTTTTAAAAGCAAGGAACAATCACAGACTTGTGATATTTCAAGCATAATTTTGAATTTTCTCTCCAAAACAGCTTAGTGTTAGAATAGTGTTATCACATGTGTTATCTCTTGATAAACATTCATGTGATGATGTTTTTTCTTGTCAAACATTCATGTGATGATGTTATTTCTTGTCAAACATTCATGTGATGATGTTTTTTCTTGTCAAACATTCATGTGATGTTATTTCTTGTCAAACATTTATGTGATGATGTTATTTCTTGTCAATCATTTATGTGATGATGTTTTTTCTTGTCAAACATTCATGTGATGTTATTTCTTGTCAAACATTTATGTGATGATGTTATTTCTTGTCAAACATTTATGTGATGATGTTTTTTCTTGTCAAACCTTCATGTGATGTTATTTCTTGTCAAACATTTATGTGATGATATTATTTCTGATCAAACATTTATGTGATGATATTATTTCTTGCCAAACACTCACATGATGGTGTTATCTCTTCTCAAACAGTCAAATGATGGTGTTATTAATTATCAAAAAACTCATGTGATTGTGTAATAAACCATTTCTTATTTGTTATTCCAGCTTGTAAGTTACATTTTGTTACCAGTATGTACACCCTTCAGCACTGATGTAGTGATTGGTTAATATTTCCTAGCAACAGATGTTTACATGAATAGAAACAATCATAATTATACATATTTCTATCTGAAATATTGGAATTACACTAAAATCACTAACCTGAACTTCAGGATTGTTATTCCTTACAGGAATAGCAGGAAAGAAGTGATTGTACTTTACATTAGGAGAAAATGTCCCCTGAGAGTCTGGTGAGACTTAGCCTAAATAACCAATACCTCTCAATCACTCTACACAATTACATACAATTGGAGTCTGGACAAAGCCATGCTTGATCTTGACAAATCTATGTACAACACTGTCCAGTTACAATGATGAATGTCAGGCAGATTTCTGACATGAAAAAAAGGTCAAAGCTCACTCCCATGCGTGGGCATTTTAATCTTACCTCTGTCTTAAGTCAACCATTTCTCAAAGTCATAACTTTACCTCTTTCTTCTGTCAACCATTCTTCATAGTCATAATCTTACCTCTTTCTTCTGTCAACCATTCTTCATAGTCATAACCTTACCTCTTTCTTCTGTCAACCATTCTTCATAGTCATAATCTTACCTCTCTTCTGTCAACCATTTCTAAAAGTCATAATCTTACCTCTTTCTTCTGTCAACCATTTCTCAAAGTCATAACTTTACCTCTTTCTTCTGTCAACCATTCTTCATAGTCATAATCTTACCTCTTTCTTCTGTCAACCATTTCTCAGTCATAACCTTACCTCTTTCTTCTGTCAACCATTTCTCAGTCATAACCTTACCTCTTTCTTCTGTCAACCATTTCTCAGTCATAATCATACCTCTTTCTTCTGTCAACCATTTCTCAAAGTCATAACCTTACCTCTTTCTTCTGTCAACCATTTCTCAAAGTCATAACCTTACCTCTTTCTTCTGTCAACCATTCTTCAAAGTCATAATCTTACCTCTTTCTTCTGTCAACCATTTCTCAAAGTCATAACCTTACCTCTTTCTTCTGTCAACCATTCTTCAAAGTCATAATCTTACCTCTTTCTTCTGTCAACCATTTCTCAAAGTCATAATCTTACCTCTTTCTTCTGTCAACCATTTCTCAAAGTCATAATCTTACCTCTTTCTTCTGTCAACCATTCTTCAAAGTCATAATCTTACCTCTTTCTTCTGTCAACCATTTCTCAAAGTCATAACCTTACCTCTTTCTTCTGTCAACCATTTCTCAAAGTCATAACCTTACCTCTTTCTTCTGTCAACCATTTCTCAAAGTCATAATCTTACCTCTTTCTTCTGTCAACCATTCTTCAAAGTCATAACCTTACCTCTTTCTTCTGTCAACCATTTCTCAAAGTCATAATCTTACCTCTTTCTTCTGTCAACCATTTCTCAGTCATAACCTTACCTCTTTCTTCTGTCAACCATTTCTCAGTCATAACCTTACCTCTTTCTTCTGTCAACCATTTCTCAGTCATAACCTTACCTCTTTCTTCTGTCAACCATTTCTCAAAGTCATAACCTTACCTCTTTCTTCTGTCAACCATTTCTCAAAGTCATAACCTTACCTCTTTCTTCTGTCAACCATTTCTCAGTCATAATCTTACCTCTTTCTTCTGTCAACCATTTCTCAAAGTCATAACCTTACCTCTTTCTTCTGTCAACCATTTCTCAGTCATAACCTTACCTCTTTCTTCTGTCAACCATTTCTCAAAGTCATAATCTTACCTCTTTCTTCTGTCAACCATTTCTCAAAGTCATAATCTTACCTCTTTCTTCTGTCAACCATTCTTCATAGTCATAATCTTACCTCTTTCTTCTGTCAACCATTCTTCATAGTCATAATCTTACCTCTTTCTTCTGTCAACCATTCTTCATAGTCATAATCTTACCTCTTTCTTCTGTCAACCATTTCTCATAGTCATAATCTTACCTCTTTCTTCTGTCAACCATTTCTCAAAGTCATAATCTTACCTCTTTCTTCTGTCAACCATTCTTCATAGTCATAATCTTACCTCTTTCTTCTGTCAACCATTTCTCAAAGTCATAATCTTACCTCTTTCTTCTGTCAACCATTTCTCAAAGTCATAATCTTACCTCTTTCTTCTGTCAACCATTTCTCAAAGTCATAATCTTACCTCTTTCTTCTGTCAACCATTCTTCATAGTCATAATCTTACCTCTTTCTTCTGTCAACCATTCTTCATAGTCATAATCTTACTACTTAATGTTCACCAACAGATCAACTCTGTAAAAAGTTCACCAACAGATCAACCATTCTTCTGTCAACCATTCACAACAGATCATCTGCAAAACCCAACTTTCTCTCTGTCAACCATTCTTCAAGTCATAATCTTACCTCTTTCTTCTGTCAACCAGTTCACCAACAGATCATCTCTGCAAAATGTTTGCCAACAGATCAACTCTGTAAAAAGTTCACCAACAGATCAACTCTGCAAAAAGTTCACCAACAGATCAACTCTGCAATAAGTTCACCAACAGATCAACTCTGTAAAAAGTTCACCAACAGATCAACTCTGCAATAAGTTCACCAACAGATCAACTCTGCAAAAAGTTCACCAACAGATCAACTCTGCAAAAAGTTCACCAACAGATCAACTCTGCAAAAAGTTCACCAACAGATCAACTCTGCAAAAAGTTCACCAACAGATCAACTCTGCAAAAAGTTCACCAACAGATCAACTCTGCAAAAAGTTCACCAACAGATCAACTCTGTAAAAAGTTCACCAACAGATCAACTCTGCAAAAAGTTCACCAACAGATCATCTCTGCAAAAGTTCAGAACAGATCAACTCTGCAAAAAGTTCACCAACAGATCAACTCTGCAAAAAGTTCACCAACAGATCAACTCTGCAAAAAGTTCACCAACAGATCAACTCTGCAAAAAGTTTGCCAACAGATCAACTCTGCAAAAAGTTTGCCAACAGATCAACTCTGCAAAAAGTTCACCAACAGATCAACTCTGCAAAAAGTTCACCAACAGATCAACTCTGTAAAAAGTTCACCAACAGATCAACTCTGCAAAAAGTTCACCAACAGATCAACTCTGCAAAAAGTTCACCAACAGATCAACTCTGCAAAAAGTTCACCAACAGATCAACTCTGCAAAAAGTTCACCAACAGATCAACTCTGCAAAAAGTTCAGATCAACTCTGCAAAAAGTTCACCAACAGATCAACTCTGCAAAAAGTTCACCAACAGATCAAGTTCACCAACAGATCAACTCTGCAATAAGTTCACCAACAGATCAACTCTGCAAAAAGTTCACCAACAGATCAACTCTGTAAAAAGTTCACCAACAGATCAACTCTGCAAAAAGTTCACCAACAGATCAACTCTGCAAAAAGTTCACCAACAGATCAACTCTGTAAAAAGTTCACCAACAGATCAACTCTGCAAAAAGTTCACCAACAGATCAACTCTGCAAAAAGTTCACCAACAGATCAACTCTGCAAAAAGTTCACCAACAGATCAACTCTGCAAAAAGTTCACCAACAGATCAACTCTGTAAAAAGTTCACCAACAGATCAACTCTGTAAAAAGTTTGCCAACAGATCAACTCTGCAAAAAGTTCACCAACAGATCAACTCTGCAAAAAGTTCACCAACAGATCAACTCTGCAAAAAGTTCACCAACAGATCAACTCTGCAAAAAGTTCACCAACAGATCAACTCTGCAAAAAGTTCACCAACAGATCAACTCTGCAAAAAGTTCACCAACAGATCAACTCTGCAATAAGTTCACCAACAGATCAACTCTGCAAAAAGTTCACCAACAGATCAACTCTGCAAAAAGTTCACCAACAGATCAACTCTGCAAAAAGTTCACCAACAGATCAACTCTGCAAAAAGTTCACCAACAGATCAACTCTGCAAAAAGTTCACCAACAGATCAACTCTGCAAAAAGTTCACCAACAGATCAACTCTGCAAAAAGTTCACCAACAGATCAACTCTGTAAAAAGTTCACCAACAGATCATCTCTGTAAAAAGTTCACCAACAGATCAACTCTGCAAAAAGTTCACCAACAGATCAACTCTGTAAAAAGTTCACCAACAGATCAACTCTGCAAAAAGTTCACCAACAGATCAACTCTGCAAAAAGTTCACCAACAGATCAACTCTGCAAAAAGTTCACCAACAGATCAACTCTGCAAAAAGTTCACCAACAGATCAACTCTGCAAAAAGTTCACCAACAGATCAACTCTGCAAAAAGTTCACCAACAGATCAACTCTGCAAAAAGTTCACCAACAGATCAACTCTGCAAAAAGTTCACCAACAGATCAACTCTGCAAAAAGTTCACCAACAGATCAACTCTGTAAAAAGTTCACCAACAGATCAACTCTGTAAAAAGTTCACCAACAGATCAACTCTGTAAAAAGTTCACCAACAGATCAACTCTGCAAAAAGTTCACCAACAGATCAACTCTGCAAAAAGTTCACCAACAGATCAACTCTGCAAAAAGTTCACCAACAGATCAACTCTGCAAAAAGTTTGCCAACAGATCAACTCTGCAAAAATTAGTCACTATGATTACAACTATTCTGCAAAAAGTTCAAAGATCAACTCTGCAAAAAGTTATGCCAACTCAACTCTGTCTAAAAGTTCACCCATGTAACCATGCAAACATTTGCCAGTACCTGTAGTCTGTAATTCCTATTGATCTGTTAGGTCTCACCCCATGAATAACGGACATGGTGGATACACCAGTAACATTGAAAAAAACCAAACTGTAATGGTCATTACTTTTTTGAGAATTCTACTAGAATAGATAGATTAGATGAACAAATGTATTTACCTAAAATAACGTTAACAGATAAAGGGGTTAATTCAAACTTCCTTATTGCCTGGCCCACGCTCTCGGTATAATGATGTTAGTAGACTGTAGTGTCGGAATCTGTATGCTTAACATTTGGCTTTAGGGAGACGTTCAATCTGTTAAACTCTTCTAACAAAATATTTTAATTAAATTTTTCTTGTAGGATTGGAGGAGAGAGCAGACTCCCCATGTTAAAGTTAACACATAAAATCTACCAATTCTTTTTTTTTTTTTTTTCAACTGGAACATGGTCCAATTTTATCTTCTCGGCAGAGAGACTTTAATTTGGATTTTATAGGTCCCCTGTGATAGAGAATATGTGGAATTGAAACCCATAAATGAATGGAGAAAGTTGTTAGGACAAATTTAAATGGACTTGGTGGCTGATTGTAAGCTGTGAGTTCCTCAGGCTGGCAATTTTATATACTTTATAAGGTTGTCAGCCACACTTAGAGTTCCTAAGGTTTTATTGATGAAATCATCTCTACCATAAAGATACTTGATTACAACCAGGAGGGGTGCAAAACCAATCACTGGGTCTATACATTGTGTATAATTTATCTCTTTTTGGAAGTCATGTACATAAAGATTTCAGTAGCTGGTTTCTTTATCAGATTGTTTTCAAACAATGCAAGAATTGGATACAATATATTGAAAAAAAAAACTGTAATGGTCATTACTTTTTTGAGAATTCTGAAAATAGATGATTGTTGATATATTATTTTAAAATTTAACAGATAAAGGGGTTAATTCAAACTTCCTTATTGCCTGGCCCACAAAAATCATTATAATGATGTTAGTAGACTGTAGTGTCGGAATTGTATGCTATCATTTGGCTTTAGGGAGACGTTCAATCTGTTAAACTCTTCTAACAAAATATTTTAATTAAATTTTTCTTGTAGGATTGGAGGAGAGAGCAGACTTCCCATGTTAAAGTTAACACATAAAATCTACCAATTCTTTTTTTTTTTTTTTTCAACTGGAACATGGTCCAATTTTATCTTCTCGGCAGAGAGACTTTAATTTGGGTTTTATAGGTCCCCTGTGATAGAGAATATGTGGAATTGAAACCCATAAATGAATGGAGAAAGTTGTTAGGACAAATTTAAATGGACTTGGTGGCTGATTGTAAGCTGTGAGTTCCTCAGGCTGGCAGTTTTATATACTTTATAAGGTTGTCAGCCACACTTAGAGTTCCTAAGGTTTTATTGATGAAATCACTCTACTATAAAGATACTTGGTCACAACCAGGAGGGGTGCTTTGGTGCCAATCACTGGGTCTATACATTGTGTATAATTTATCTCTGTTGGGAAGTCTGATACATAAAGATTTCAGTAGCTGGTTTCTTTATCAGATTGTTTTCAAACAATGCAAGAATTAGGATAAATATATTGTCTGTCAGTAAAAAAATAGCTGTTTCATCTTGTTCTGAAAACAACTGTTGTTTATATATTTTTTTTTCTGTAGAGAAAGAGGATGCTTTGTAGACATATAGTACTCCTTTAGGGAAAACAAAAATCATTATTTGTATGTGTATAAAGAATTTCATATATCTTTTGAGATAAAAGGAAGCTTAACTTATTCAGCCCCCCCAGTATCCCTGAGGGGCCGAAGAGAAGACTATCACTTGTGTTTTAATTACTCTGTCATATAACTTTGTCAGAAATCATCTTTATGGTAGTATATTGGTACAGAAACCATAAACATAAACAAATCTCTAACTGGGTATCTTATATGTTTAACATTTTGTCCAAGTCGTTATTATAATCTTTCATTAAAAAATGGTATAATCATTCAGTTATTCAAATAACACCACTATCATTAACACGTTTACATGCATCAGTTTGACTTAATGACATAATGATTTAACAGACGTTACCATCAGTTGTCTGACATTGTGAGGTTTAACAGACGTTATCATCAGTTGTCTGACATTGTCAGGTTTAACAGACGTTACCATCAGTTGTCTGACATTGTCAGGTTTAACAGACGTCACCATCAGTTGTCTGACTTTGTCGGGTTTAACAGTTGTTATCATCAGTTGTCTGACTTTGTCTGGTTTAACAGACATTATCATCAGTTGTCTGACAATTGTATCATGGTTTAACTAACAGGATTGACAAATTGTGATTTACTCATCAAGAAGTTCATAGGAATTTTTGAAAGTAAGGTTTGATCCTTTATAAGCAATGGAAGATGACACTCTCAACTAATCAAATTAAACTCTCCAAGTTTAATGTATTTTTGTAATTTCTCCTCTGGGTGTTGAATTGGGAAATGAGATTTGATCTGTACTGACAGATGACGCCAGATTTAGTATGACACTTCCCAGTTCTGTTTCCAGTTTTAATTTGATTTTTGCTGAGTTGGATCTCTGATAGGAGAGTTTCTATGTTACCATGCATTTTCATGCCTAGAAGGGTTCTGAAAAATCTAAGTGGTATTGAAGCCATCATGTCTCCTTGTCAATCTATTCTGTGACAATATTGATTGTTTACTGATCACTGAATCTGTCATGAGATTTGTTGATTGTTGAACCTGCTCGCTAAATTGAGAGCTGAATATGACATTTATTCTCAGTAATAAAAGGCATCATGTTCAATTGTTTACAGCAATTAAAATATTTGAAAAAAAATACATCAATACAATTGTGTACGATACAATATGCTGCTGTAAGTCCAGAGTGGTATCGTTCTTATACAAGTCTAGGTTTAGACATATTGAAGGAAAATGAAATGGCTTTATAATATTTTGCACCAGTTAATGTACATGGTTGATTTTAGTACAAGGCATGGGCAGATTGACATAAACAACATTAGAGAGTTGGTAGAATATAATTATATATATGCTGTTGATAAAGACTGTATTGATAGATTTAGTGCAATATATCTTACTTCTGTGACAGAAACAAAATTCCTGAGGACATATGAATGAATACTCTTCGTGACCTATTTAATGATGAAGATTGTTGATTTCCAGCCTTACCTCCCTAGGGCTTAGTAGCTCATTTCCTGTGTACCCCAGCTTAATTGTGTCACAGACAATCACTTGTCTGTATAATCTATATTGTAATTAAATCAGTTAATATCATTGTAACAATGTTAACACATTTTATTTCTGGCTGAAAAAGAGAAAATCTAAAAGATAGCTTTTGATAGATAAACATTCCATGTCAAAAAATGTAAACACCGATCTTTACCGTGTAGAGGTCAAAAGAAAGAAGCAACATAAAAAATATCAGTTATTTTATCTGTCATGTCACCAAGGAAAACTATCAGTTGTACCCATTGGAGTGATTTTAACTTTTCTGTCGCTTACATCAGACATCTTATGAACAAGATTTCTATGTGTCTGCAACCTCTGAAAGCATCCCTGAATGAGCTACAGTAAGAGAGGCCCTTAAAATCATCAATAGAAACCTTTAGGCTTGGAGTTATCAGCTGGTTCATGGTGTGCATTCTCTATCCAGAGTTTTGGTCAGAAAGGTCAGAACCTTTTTAAAACAAATGCCAGAGAATGCTTGTAACAATAGAACAACTGTTTGTAATAACCAGTCACTGAATTAGAAACACTATGAATAATGGAGATTTCAGAGGGAATATAGCCCGTATACAAAATCTGTCTTCAAACTATGTCAGTCTACAATACCAGGCAGCTGGCACTCGCACATCATATGTCTGTTTACATCAATGTTTTATATGGCATTGGAAATAAATATTCATTATAAGAGACGAAACAATGGTCCACCTTTGGCTGTTTGTCCAGTAAGTTCCTGTCTGAACACCAACTCCAGTAATATATCATGATCGTTACGTTGGTTGCCTGCTCCATCTACGGTTATATGTCCATTTCAATTAAGATGCAGGAAAAATGTCTTAGGAAGAAACGAAAATACAAACATAAAGTTGAAATATATCGATATCATTGATTGAAATGGACGTGTATCAGGTTTATAACAACATATAATAAAGGTATTGATTTCAGATTTCTATGAAAGCATCCATTTACAAGCATCATCTGAGTTCAAAGACTTGTAATCATTAATGGTGGTTTTTACCTGTGATTACCTTTCATCGAGTCTTGATTACAACAGATACAGGTATGAATAATATAGGTCAACAACTATACTTGTAAATAAAGCACAAAGGTCAAGCTGACAATACTTAACACACAGCAGAAAGAATATGGTTGGGAACATTGTGTTTCTGTAGATTTAACAATAGACAACTGTTGCTTTCTTAACTGAAAATTTGTGAAACTGGTGTTTGTGTTAATGGTTTTTATCACTAAACCAAAGAGAAATGCAGCATCTCCTGAAGCCATTTAACAGTAAAACTGTCTACCCATCACTTAAAGATAGTTGTCAGCGCATCAACACTACGTTGACTGCTTGTGCTGGTTCCAGCTCTTACAACAGACATTAAGTAGTATAGATTAACTAGTGCAGTGAGACTTACTAAAAAAGCACACAAGTCTTACATACTAATTATTTATCATCATTATGGTACAAATTCTCACCTACCTGATCATCAGATGTATTGAAAGACAGGATGCTTCTGATTACAAATATTGACTCACCCGTAAAATATGGAAATTTAAGGCCAATTTGGGAGGTTATTCTTGTAAGACTACTGGACATAGAGACAACCAGCAAGTCTTGACTAAATGATCACAACTGTACACAGATACAATATTTCCTATAGTATATAGTGGTAGATCTCTCTATATTTACTAGACTTAAGACATGTAGGAGCCTTGTAATACTGGTCTCTGAAACTGATCTGTACACCTGTATATAGTGGTAGATCTCTCTATATTTACTAGACTTAAGACATGTAGGAGCCTTGTAATACTGGTCTCTGAAACTGATCTGTACACCTGTATATAGTGGTAGATCTCTCTATATTTACTATTATGTAGGAGCCTTGTAATACTGGTCTCTGAAACTGATCTGTACACCTGTATATAGTGGTAGATCTCTCTATATTTACTAGACTTAAGACATGTAGGAGCCTTGTAATACTGGTCTCTGAAACTGATCTGTACACCTGTATATAGTGGTAGATCTCTCTATATGTACTAGACTTAAGACATGTAGGAGCCTTGTAATACTGGTATCTGAAAGTAATCTGTACACCTGTATATAGTGGTAGATCTCTCTATATTTACTAGACTTAAGATATGTACGAGCTATTGGACAGTAAAACTAGAAGAGATACATCATTATATTAATCACCTTTGACTATCCCTGGTACATACGTCATATGTAACTCTATATGCGAATGTGACATGTTTCAGTCTGGCCTTTGGTGTTGTAGATCAATACAAAAATTTCAATTGTTACTATTGTTCTGTATTGTTTTACTCTATATAGGTGACATGTGTTGCTATAGTTACCAGTCAAGCGTTGGACCATATGTTACTATTGTTCTGTATTGTTTTACTCTATATCAGTAATATGTGTTGCTATAGTTACCTGTCTGACCTTGGACCATATGTTACTATTGTTCTGTATTGTTTTACTCTATATAAGTAATATGTGTTGCTATAGTTACCTGTCTGACCTTGGACCATATGTTACTATTGTTCTGTATTGTTTTACTCTATATATAGGTGACATGTGTTGCTATAGTTACCAGTCAAGCGTTGGACCATATGTTACTATTGTTCTGTATTGTTTTACTCTATATAAGTAATATGTGTTGCTATAGTTACCTGTCTGACCTTGGACCATATGTTACTATTGTTCTGTATTGTTTTACTCTATATAAGTAATATGTGTTTTATAGTTACCTGTCTATATATATGTTACTATTGTTCTGTATTGTTTTACTCTATATAAGTAATATGTGTTGCTATAGTTACCTGTCTGACCTTGGACCATATGTTACTATTGTTCTGTATTGTTTTACTCTATATATGGGTGACATGTGTTGCTATAGTTACCTGTCTGACCTTGGACCATATGTTACTATTGTTCTGTATTGTTTTACTCTATATAAGTAATATGTGTTGCTATAGTTACCTGTCTGACCTTGGACCATATGTTATTGTTCTGTATTGTTTTACTCTATATATGTGTGTGTTGCTATAGTTACCTGTCTGACCTTGGACCATATGTTACCTTGGACCATATGTTACTATTGTTCTGGATTGTTTTACTCTATATAAGTAATATGTGTTGCTATAGTTACCTGTCTGACCTTGGACCATATGTTACTATTGTTCTGTATTGTTTTACTCTCTATATAGGTGACATGTGTTGCTATAGTTACCTGTCTGACCTTGGACCATATGTTACTATTGTTCTGCATTGTTTTATTCTATATATGGGTGACATGTGTTGCTATAGTTACCTGTCTGACCTTGGACTATCTGAGTATTTTGTTTTACTATGACAATCATCACTGGTATTGCTGTACATTTGATCATATGAATTATCATCCCTTGTCTTCTCAAGCAGTTTATTTTAGATTGTGTACACTCTCTGAATATATATATTGTGAAACATATATTTATGGACAGACAAACATATACCGCTGAACTTGAATCATGCCTCTGATACAAACAAAACATGATTACATTTGTGAAAATTTACTGTCAAAAGTTGGATCTTTCTGGAAAGCAATATTTTGTCACACAATGCAGATGTGTATCATAAATATTAGTTATACAAATTAAAAAAAAATCTTGCATGATGTTTTACTACAGTTTTATATATCAGTTATTGAGAATTATAGGATATTGGATTTCAGTTGACCATGGATACAAAGTGTGGATGATTGTGACAGGATGGTAAATATTCATAAGTTCACTTTGTAAAAGTTAAATTGTCTCTCTGTCATTACTACCATACAAAGCCCTGTAATGTGCAGTTTTTCTGCAGAAATTAAAGGTCCCAGTTGGGAAGTGCACACATATGCTACATGATATTTCAAGGTTCTTGTGGGGCTGCTGTATTTATTGTTAGGATTATCTGATATGCAAAACTGACACAACAAGGATTTAATGATTTATCTATGAACAACAATAACATAAGATAATTACCGTATATATTAATGTAAAATATCGGGGTCAGTATCATCCAAGATCAGGATAAAACATCAAAAACATGATAGCAACAGCAAGACAGGAACCTACCTATCAGTTAACACAGTGAAACACTGAAAAATATGTTGCTATTAGTATGAATGTTGACTGTTAAGAAAGGACAGGTTTCATGTCATTTTCCTTCATGTTGGAAACAAAGAAGCCACAAACACATGTTTGTTTGTGTATTGGTTTGAAGCTACTATGATATATTAATATGCAGCGTGTGGATTGAGACTTATGACTCTACAATAATCATTTGTTGAAATAAGTATAATTTGTGCTTACGAGCAGTTCTATGAGTGTTACAATAAATTAGTGATCATACTGATTCTGGTAGTCTTTGTGTGATGCTCTTACCAAAACGTGTAGTGAAATGCCATTCCTCATGCATGCCTTCAATACATGCTGTGCTCCATCTAGTGATTGCTTGCATATACAGAGTTGGAGTCACAGTTTGTGTCATCTGGTGTGCACTGTATGGCAGCAGGACATGAAGGAAAACTTGATCCCCAGAGATAACCTAGTTTGGTCATTAATAGACAGATAATTACTTGTACCTGTGATGTTGAAGTCTCCACGTGTGCGTGTAGTAAGCCAAATTCGCACACTTAACATATGGTAATCATTACTGAAATGAATTTTTTTTTTCATCATTTTCTCTTGGTATGGCTGCCCTTTTTTTGGTGCCCTAAATGTTTTTGAGGAAGGGAGATCACTCTATGTCTGTCATTATGGCTCAAGGGACTGTAGGGAGGGCACGCTATTTGGGTGTTTTGTTTTTGGGCTGCAAGGATGGGTGCATGTACTGTATTTACATACTGAAGTCATGCTAATGATTGCATCTTGAAAATTTGTTTTACTTTGGAAAAAAAATGTTTGTGTAGGTAAGATAAGTAAATCTAGGTTAATTGGATAGGTAAGTGAACTTGTAGTTTATGAAAACAAATGATTGATACTCCATGGACTTTTTGATAACTACAGTTCATAAAACTTAGGAGTAATTAAAGTACTAGATGGTTATTTATAAAACAGTTACATTTCAGTTCATGAATGGTTCATAAACATTGGCTTTTCTATGAATGGTGTTGCCAGGGATGTCAAAAATACAACTTAAAACCTTCCATAATTGTACTTTTTTTTTTGAAAGGTTTCAGTGATGGATAAAGCTATTTCTTGAGTACATGAATATTTTAAGACAAACCCTTATTGACATAGGACTTTTTAATGTGTTCAAGAAAATTTCAAGAACTTGTTTTGAAATTTATTCCTTGATGGTTCATCAGATTGCATGGACTCAAAGCATTAAATTCAAAAAGCATGTTCCTGATAAAATATTCAAGTTTTAATTATCTGGTCGCTATTGAAATATCAAGCTCATTAATAATCATTTTAAGGTCAACTCCATTACCCACCAATCTAACATTATCAAAATGCCAAGTTCATCATCCAAAAATTTGAAATTGTTATCAAGGGGTCAAATTCTTTATCCAAAGCTCAAAGTAATCACCCAATGGTCAAGCTTATTATTAAAAGGTCAAACTCATAATTCAAAAGTCAAGGTCATTTCCCAAAGGACATGACCATCATAAAAAGGTAAGGTTTTGTCAGAGGTTAAAGTTACTGGTACATTTTTTCTGTATTATCTTTTTCGAGTTTTCTTTTTTCCAATTTTGCGATTACCTGCTGGTCTATAATAAAATAATATTGCTGTCTGTTTAGTTTAATTTCTTGATTGCTTGGTTTACAAAATCTAATGAAAGTATGGAGGTGTTTCAAGACCATATCAAGGTGATCTATCTTCTGATTGTTTTTGTTGTCTATAAAACCAGATAAAAACTGGGTCATGTTTTCGTCTTGAATGAGTCTTACAATTACTGTTAGCTTTCCCTGTAGTGTCTATTTTAGATATCGGTCTGCCATTTTCCGTTATTTATGATGCAATTTCTACAATGATGGCTGTTACTTTATCTTGTGGATGTTTCTGATTGAAGTTTGTGGTAAAAAGTATGTGAGTGGCTCTTCATTGATTACAGATACCGGACAAACAGGTCCAGTTCACGCAGATCGTTTTTACCTTAAGTTCCAATGTTATTGCCTGTTCTGACAAACGAGTGTTGCAGGCTTCTCAAGTGACCCAATACATGTTTGTGACATTTTTATCATATATATGAGAAGCTATTTATTCATGAGACACAAGCGGAAATTATTATTGCCCTTTATTTGGCTGAATCATATATCTGTGTAGTCAATAAAACCAGGTTATAACTGGTAAATTTGAATTTTTGTTTACATTAAATGACATCATAAGGAGAAATTGTGAAGTACCAAATGAGTTAGGAAATGTCTACTTCAGTGACATAATGATAGAAATGATTATAGCAACACATCTTGTCAACAGTTTCTCTTGTGTACAAATTACAGAAAGTAGCATGATAATAACAACAGTTTTTATTGTATTTAATGGGAAGTCATTGCTATCTACTGTTGTCTTATCTAAAGTTTGGAAGCAATTTTATTTTCTGGTTATAAACTGCACTGATATATTAGCCACAGAGTCATTTTTTAACCAAATTTTTTTTAATTTGATCAACTTATAAGCCACACTGGAATATAAGCTGCACCCTTTTCTTACGAAGTAGTAACCATTACATTGACCTAAATTTGTTGATATAACAGACAATGGAGGGCAATTTATCAAGATCATCAGTGAAACATTTAATGAAGTTTACAAATGACTTATACACAGATATTCCTTTATTTGATTGATGTATTTCAAAAAACATTAAATAGCAAATATCAAACTCATTTGTCTTGGGAGCCTTCAAAGATTGTCTACGCACAGATATAGGGCCTGATGTTATGTACGGTTAACTACACAATCTCTCCATCGGTGTCTGTACTGTTAAATATTAACAGTAAGTTACATGGAGCCATTCATATTGGAATATTGAGAGACATACTGCATTGTATTACATGTGCAATTCTGTCTATGCCATCAGTGCCTTGGAAGTGTTACATTAGCAATCATTTCTGGTTTCGTGTATTGGGGTGACCGCTGTCTGTCTGTCGTTTGTCTTTGCTATAAGGTTTTGTTTTTTTCCGTCAATGTTTACTCCATGGAATCAATGACAGTGATTACTAATCAAAGAAGTGGTGTTCTTTAATTACCAATTCACCTGCTACCATGGTGTATCGTTATACCTTCATTAACCATCTCTTGCCTATAGATCCCTTAGAGATTTACCAACCTCAATACATACGACAGAACATTTCAGAGGTCCACTGGGTTATAAATCGAACATGTCACATTTCCTGTCAACGGAAATTGAGAGATTAACAAGAATTAGGAATGGTGCTTCAGGCACCATTGGTTTGCTGTTTGTTAGGTAGAGGGGAGTGGGGAGGTTGAGGTAGCAGGAAGGAGGGTCAGGATGTTTTTCTCTACTTCACCTGAGCTTGATTACAATCTAATGTTGGGTTCCAGTATGCAGTCAACAGTACATTGTATCTGAGTTTACCTGGAGTGTGATAGTATGACTTAGTGGGAGTTTTTCAACATGTGGTTCTGTTTAATTACAATACTCAATCATCACAGCAGGGTTCATCAATTAAATAAAGACAAAAAAGGCAGGTAACAATGTTTCAAATCAAAATTGCAAATTATGTATGTTCAGGTTTCAGATACACTGACTGTAAATAACTGAAGATTGCACACAGAATTAACATGTGATGGATGGCAGCTATTAATCTTCCCACTGGCAATCTTCAAAGTCAATTCTTTCATCACGAAGATAAAAAAAGGTTCCTAATTTTAGTCACAAAGTAACAAACTGTTGCTCAGTGGGATCATAAAATTAGTGTATAATTTTGGTGTGAAAGTGGCAAACTACAATGAAGGTTGTTTGAGTTACATACCGTTATGGTTTGAGTTAAATACCATTATGGTTTGTGTAAAAACGTTGTGTGGGACCAATCAAAGGAAACATGTCTTTACTTTGTTAAATCAAATCACTTTGGTGAGATTGTTTTCGTGGTTTAAAGATTTTCAGCAATTTGAAGATACTTTTAACCTCTAGCTGTTTTATCAAAACAGTGAGAGGAGAGAGAGATGTACTTAATTGACCAATGTAGGGCTGATATATTGAATATTCAAATCACTGATTTCCACTTTGAACTCTTGTGACTTTCTGTAGGATGTGACTGTATCTACATCTGTGATAATTAAAAATGGTCTGTACATCCAGTAGGTTGACCTGCAGTGAACCCTAAAGCCAGCTTGGAGCAGGAGACAGGGATTAGACCTGTATAGATAAGGCTTTATGTCAGAGCTTACTGCAGGAATTCTGGATAGCTTAAGTAATATATCACCAAGATTTACTGAGCCAGGTCTTAGAGCAAAGTGCACAAGTTAATTCCAACCTGAACAGTTTATGGTCAAATTGGTTAACCCATTCCAATTTATCTCAAGACTGCAGATAATGTCTTCATATTGTGGTAGATTTGAGAAGCAGCACACTTGGCAGTTCCTCCCGTCTAAGACATGCCAGAAAACATCATATCTTTGTAGGATCAATGCGTTATATGTTCGATAACTGAGTCCTGATACCATATACAGTGGTATTGAGGATATATTTCTTTCCCGATTTAAACCCTTAAAAGGAGGAATTCAAGATTTTTCATTGAATTTCAAAGACATGGAAATAGTTCACTTTCCTGGGAGATTGATGTGTTTTTCAGCACCCCGACAGCATGTAACACTTACAAGACACTGAGAGGCGATATTGTTGGTGCTAATCTTGATAAACATTATCACTTCACTGTTTTTAACCAATCGCTTTCCAGGAGCTTTAAAGACAAGAAAAAAAGTGGACAGGTATTGGCCTAATGTGTTGATACTGTAGAAAGTAATTAGGGTAATTCTATAGAGAGCCAGCATTATTATCTGAGTGACGCTACTGAATCACACCAAAGTGTGTTATGTAACCATCCAGCACTTCCATTGGAGAGGAAAGCATTGCTGTAGGACAGAATCGTATGTTAAGTATGTGTTATGTCTGCCATTAAAAAAAGCTGGTAGAAAATAGACAGTTTTGTGATGGACTTATAGACATGTTTTAAAATATGAAAATGTCAAAACAAGCAAATCAATAGCTTTCCCTCAACAATCTTGTCAGATTTTTTAAAACATGTTAATATTATTTTATTATTTGTGTGTTGGTGTAGACAACAAGTCAATATTTTGTTATTCTGAAATGGGTAGATGATGATGATTTCTTATGGTATATCATAATGGTGAAGGTCAGTAGTGCTCTGTGGTAAACTTATACACTAGGTCAATAGTGCTCTGTGGTAAACTTATACACTAGGTCAATAGTGCTCTGTGGTAAACTTATACACTAGGTCAATAGTGCTCTGTGGTAAACTTATACACTGGGTGAATAGTGCTCTGTGGTAAACTTATACACTAGGTCAATAGTGCTCTGTGGTAAACTTATACACTAGGTCAATAGTGCTCTGTGGTAAACTTTTACACTGGGTCAATAGTGCTTTGTGGTAAACTTATACACTAGGTGAATAGTGCTCTGTGGTAAACTTATACACTAGGTGAATAGTGCTCTGTGGTAAACTTATACACTGGGTGAATAGTGCTCTGTGGTAAACTTATACACTAGGTCAATAGTGCTCTGTGGTAAACTTATACACTAGGTCAATAGTGCTCTGTGGTAAACTTTTACACTGGGTCAATAGTGCTTTGTGGTAAACTTATACACTAGGTGAATAGTGCTCTGTGGTAAACTTATACACTAGGTGAATAGTGCTCTGTGGTAAACTTATACACTGGGTCAATAGTGCTCTGTGGTAAACTTAAACACTAGGTCAATAGTGCTCTGTGGTAAACTTTTACACTGGGTCAATAGTGCTCTGTGGTAAACTTATACACTAGGTGAATAGTGCTCTGTGGTAAACTTATACACTAGGTCAATAGTGCTCTGTGGTACACTTATACACTAGGTCAATAGTGCTCTGTGGTAAACTTATACACTTGGTCAATAGTGCTCTGTGGTACACTTATACACTAGGTGAATAATGCTCTGTGGTAAAATTATACACTAGATGAATAGTGCTCTGTGGTAAACTTATACACTAGGTGAATAGTGCTCTGTGGTAAACTTATACACTAGGTGAATAGTTCTCTGTGGTACACTTATACACTAGGTTAATAGTGCTCTGTGGTAAACTTAAACACTAGGTCAATAGTGCTCTGTGGTAAACTTAAACACTAGGTCAATAGTGTTTCTGTGATAAACTTATACACTAGGTCAATAGTGCTCTGTGGTAAAATTATACACTTGGTCAGTAGTGTTCTATACAATGGTGTGTTTCTTCACTCATTATGAAATACATCAAGTTTGTGTTTGCCCACACAAGATATATAATAACACCATGATTACTTGTATTCTGGATTAAAAGCCAAAATATTTTTTGTTGTGGGTTTGTGTGTACCAACACTAGAGGGAATATCATGTTTGTGTGTACCCACTCTAGATGGAACATCAAGTTTGTGTGTACCCACACTAGAGGGAACATCAAGTTTGTGTGTACCCACACTAGAGAGAACATCACGTTTGTGTGTACCCACACTAGAGAGAACATCAAGTTTGTGTGTACCCACACTAGAGAGAACATCAAATTTGTGTGTACCCACACTAGAGAGAACATCAAGTTTGTGTGTACCCACACAAGAGAGAACATTAAGTTTGTGTGTACCCACACAAGAGGGAACATAAAGTCTGTGTGTACCCACACTAGAGGAAACATCAAGATTATTTGTAACTTTCTGCTTAAAAGATATCATGAAATTTCTTTATATTCCAAAGTTGTCATGATAACCCCAATATATTTACCAGCCAAAACATATCAGTATTAGGGATATACATTATCATTGTAGACATTGACTTGTTTTAACTCCATGCCATAAAAGGAAGCCTTACAAGAATGATGTTTTGCTCCATTACGAACATGTCAGGTCTGTCGATATGTTCCATCTAAATGGCTTTTATATGGTGCAGTGGTGGTGTTACTTAATGAAATACCTTGTAACTTGATATCCTACAACTAAGTAAAACACTTACTCTTGTTTTAATAGCTCGACTTTTTTACCCATTTAATAATAGCTTTCCATTATTGATAATGATTTTTTAACTTTACATGTAGCCTTGAAAGTTACATCCCTATAAAAATCCTCGAGGAAAATCAATGTTGTATATACACTGTTTTACAAATTGGACAAGTAATTTGTCAAACCAATAATATCACTTTCACTCCCTTATCACACACAGTGAAATTCAGGCTGAAATTAAAATGATGATGTATCAAATTACTACTTAGTTTGGTGGAAATTTGGCAAAGTAATTGTTAAATATGTGCCTTTAGATGACTGGGATGGAAGATGTCCTTCAGCAAAGTGACTCTCCTGGGGTAGAAGATGTCCATCTTTAAGTGTTACTCCTGGGGTAGAAGATGTCTTTCTTTAAGTGTCACTCCTGGGGTAGAAGATGTCCATCTTTAAGTGTAACTCCTGGGGTAGAAGATGTCCTTCTTTAAGTGTTACTCCTGGGGTAGAAGATGTCCTTCTTTAAGTGTCACTCCTGGGATTGAAGATGACCTTCTTTAAGTGTCACTCCTGGACAGAATATGTCCATCTTTAAGTGTCACTCCTAGGGTAGAAGATGTCCTGTTTTTAGTGTCACTTCTGGGGTAGAAGATGTCCTTCTTTAAGTATCACTCCTGGGTAGAATATGTCCATCTTTAAGTGTCACTTCAGGGGTAAAAGTTGTCCTTCTTTAAGTTTCACTCATGGGATGGAAGATTTCTTTCTTTAAGTGTCTTTAAGTGTGGTAGTGTCACTCTGTTGATGGGAGATGTCTCTCTGTAGTCCTGTATTGTCACTCCCTTAGTGGTTAATGTCTCTCTGTAATCCTGTATTGTCACTCCCTTGGTGGGAAATGTCTCTCTGTAATCCTGTATTGTCACTCCTATGGTGGAAGATGTCTCTCTGTAGTCCTGTATTGTCACTCCCTTGGAGGGAGATTTCTCTCTGTAGTCCTGTATTGTCACCCCGTGGTGGAAGATGTCTCTCTGTAGTCCTGTATTGTCACTCCCGTGGTGGAAGATGTCTCTCTGTAGTCCTGTATTGTCACTCCCTTGGAGGGAGATTTCTCTCTGTAGTCCTGTATTGTCACTCCCGTGGTGGAAGATGTCTCTTTGTAGTCCTGTATTGTCACTCCCGTGGTGGAAGATGTCTCTCTGTAATCCTTTATTGTCACTCCCTTGGTGGGAGATGTCTCTCTGTAATCCTGTATTGTCACTCCCTTGGAGGGAGATGTCTCTCTGTAGTCCTGTATTGTCACTCCCGTGGTGGAAGATGTCTCTTTGTAGTCCTGTATTGTCACTCCTATGGTGGGAGATGTCTCTCTGTAATCCTGCATTGTCACTCCCTTTGTGGGAGATGTCTCTCTGTAATCCTGTATTGTCACTCCCGTGGTGGAAGATGTCTCTTTGTAGTCCTGTATTGTCACTCCAGTGGTGGAAGATGTCTCTCTGTATGGTGGTTATGAAATATCCTTGTACAGTTGTGCCTCATTATATCTGATTTGACAAGTGATAATCTGCCTTAGAGGAAAGTTGCCTTTAATAAACCTAAAATTGAGCCCTGGGAGAAGCGTATTGAGAATTGATTGAGCTGAAAATAGACCAGAAATATATTCCAATATTTCATTAAGTTGTGAAATCACATGGCCATACTTTATACATCTTGCAATTTTGTGTCATTCCAGAACAATTACCATTCCCAAATTCATTCCATATCGGATGTTACTGTGAATTTGTATGGATTTACATGGCCATTGGCAGGAAAACGTCAGGAAGATTTTACCTTACTTTACAAGGTCATCATTTTAGTCATCAAATGAAGCAAGGCTATGTTAAATATACATAATTTTGTACAATAGGCTTTGGAACAGTATATTGAATATTTCAGTATGTCTTGTGTTGGAGTTTGTTGGTAGGAACACAATCTTGTCTATCAAATCGGTTTTAAAAGAGGAAGCTTTGGTTTCTAGCCAAATACTAGGTCAGATTACAAGGAGAGGGGAGTTGCTGGCGTTGTTATCAGTTGATAGGGAAGACATTTGATGAGAGATGATATGTCAGGTTGAAGTATATGTACTATTAATCTTTATCTATATGACATGGGAAATAAATCATATTTATTACATATTTATGTGTATGTGATATTCAGTTTATTATGTGTTGAGATGTTACATAATAAGGATTCCCTGATACCTGTGGGTGATATGATGGCAGAGTGTACTGCCTGTTGCACCAGAGATCAGCTGGTATCAGGACAGAGCAGCTCACCTCACAGCTTATATCCAGGATGAAAACAAAGTCTAGCATAGCTAGGACTGAACAGTCAGAGCTTCTTACCCTAAAGTACTCCTGACATACACTGCAGCCCTGTATCCTGACTGTTATAGGACAATGTGACCTCTGTGCCCTGACTGATATAGGACACTGTGACCTCTGTATCCTGACTTTTATAGGACACTGTGGCCCTGTCTCCTGACTGACATAGGACAATGTGACCTCTATATCCCAACTGATGTATGACACTATGACCTCTGTATCCTAAATGATACAGAACACTGTGACCTCTGTATCCTGACTGACATAGGATTATGTGACACCTGTATCCTGACTCATAGAGGACACTGTGACCTTTATATCCTGACTTTAATAGGACAATGTGACCTCTGTGTCCTGACTGATGTAGGACAGTGTGACCTCTGTATCCTGACTGATATAGGACACTGTGACCTCTTTATCCTGACTGTTATAGGACACTGTGACCTCTGTATCTTGACTAATGTAGGACACTGTGACCTCTGTATCCTGAGTGATATAGGACACTGTGACCTCTGTATCCTGACTGATATAGGACATTGTGACCTCTGTATCCTGACTGACATAGGATAATGAGACCTCTGTGTCCTGACTGATATAGGACACTATGTATCCTGACTGTTAGAGGACACTGTGATCTCTGTATCCTGACAGATATAGGACACTGTGACCTCTGTATCGTGACTGATATAGGACACTCTGACCCCTGTATCTTGACTGATATAGGACACTGTGACCTCTGTGTCCTGACTGATATAGGACACTATGACCTCTGTATCCTGACTGATATAGGACACTGTGACCTCTGTAACCTGACTATTAGAGGACATTGTGACCTCTGTATCCTGATTGTAAGAGGACTGTCATGTCTGTGTCTTGACTGATATAGGACACTGACCTGACTGATATAGGACACTGTGACCTCTGTGTCCTGACTGATATAGGACACTGTGACCTCTGTGTCCTGACTGATATAGGACACTGTGACCTCTGTGTCCTGACTGATATAGGACACTGTGACCTCTGTGTCCTGACTGATATAGGACACTGTGACCTCTGCGTCCTGACTGATATAGGACACTGTGACCTCTGTGTCCTGACTGATATAGGACACTGTGACCTCTGTGTCTTGACTGATATAGGACAGTGTGACCTCTGTATCGTGATTGTAAGAGGACTGTCATGTCTGTGCCTTGACTGATGTAGGACACTGTGACCTCTGTGTCTTGACTGATATAGGACACTGTGACCTCTGTATCGTGATTGTAAGAGGACTGTCATGTCTGTGCCTTGACTGATGTAAGACACTGTGACCTCTGTGTCCTGACTGATGTAAGACACTGTGACCTCTGTGTCCTGACTGATATAGGACACTGTGACCTCTGTGTCTTGACTGATATAGGACAGTGTGACCTCTGTATCGTGATTGTAAGAGGACTGTCATGTCTGTGCCTTGACTGATGTAGGACACTGTGACCTCTGTGTCTTGACTGATATAGGACACTGTGACCTCTGTATCGTGATTGTAAGAGGACTGTCATGTCTGTGCCTTGACTGATGTAAGACACTGTGACCTCTGTGTCCTGACTGATGTAAGACACTGTGACCTCTGTGTCCTGACTGATATAGGACACTGTGACCTCTGTGTCCTGACTGATATAGGACACTGTGACCTCTGTGTCCTGACTGATATAGGACACTGTGACCTCTGTGTCCTGACTGATATAGGACACTGTGACCTCTGTGTCCTGACTGATATAGGACACTGACCTGACTGACAGAGTATTTTGCTGGAACTGTTCTTCAAGCTTGAATAGCACTAGAGCCATCATGAGTAGCATGCCTGATTTGATAAACCGGGAGTACACTAGCATCTTCTACAGTATTAACCCTCACTTATTACACTGGTAACAGTAATGGTCACCTCGTAACCCCTACAAAACACTTAACTTAGCCTAAATTAATCAACAATACCTGCTACTCTCCATGTATCAGTGTTAGACGATCCAATCATGTTAGGTACACTGGATAATAAAAACCCATCGCCCAAGAAAATTGCCATTTTTACTGTCTGAGTTTGGGCTGTAACAGTAGGGGGTTTCATTGGTACAAATGTATTGCTACGTACTGGGCATATCACAGAGGATCTGACACAATAGAAAAGCTGGAACAATTGATAGAAAAGGAAGAATTGGCCTGTTTTAACTATCTTATATCAGAGGGGATCTGAGACAATGGAAACGCTGGAACAATTGATAGAAAAGGAAGAATTGGCCTGTTTTAACTATCATATATCAGAGGGGATCTGAGACAATGGAAACGCTGGAACAATTGATAGAAAAGGAAGAATTGGCCTGTTTTAACTATCTTATATCAGAGGGGATCTGAGACAATGGAAACGCTGGAACAATTTCAATGAAGAGTTCAAGTGAATTTTATTTTGACTCCATATCCATAGGAGGTTGATTAAAATATTGATATCATTCAGTGAAATTCAATGAAAAAACCAAAGGCATCTTTATGAAGTAGATAAGCTTGAATTCTAACATATT
This sequence comes from Ylistrum balloti, assembly GCF_031769215.1. NCBI lineage: Eukaryota > Metazoa > Mollusca > Bivalvia > Pectinida > Pectinidae > Ylistrum > Ylistrum balloti. The sequence continues at coordinate 146,028 of NW_026781923.1, read as the reverse complement.
GTAATTTTTATACGTCATTGAGTTATAACATACAAAACTCACATACTGTTTAAATTCCTTCCCATTAAGATGATGTAAATTCTTAGGAAATCATAATTCATAACAAGTATAAGCAGCAAAAGTGACCCTGAGGAAAATTTTCACTTTACAGCTGTTAGCTTATAAGGAAAAATTTCCCAAATCCAAATGTTTACTGTGAAAAAGTACTGTACAATAATGGTTAATGTGAAAAACTGGCTGTACATAATTATAATACTGTACACTGGTCAAAGTGGGCATCTGTTTGTGTGTATATATACATATATATACTTTCAGTTTCTTTGGGAAATAAAGCTCACCAAGCTGATTGATTCTTGATTAAACTTTAACTGATGACTTTGCCATGCTGGTTTGAAAGATTCCCAGTTTGATTATGAAAGATTGAAGAGAGAGAATATGTCTAGGTGTCTAGGCAATATTTGCTTGAAAGATAGGTACAATCAAAGTATTTAAAAACCCATAGTCATATAAAGAATATTATTTCATACATTCATAACAGCTGGCTTCAGTAATATTCTCAAGTAAATTTCAGCAATACTTAGCAAGTCTTACAGTCAAACACTTAAGCAATACTTAAACACATTGGCATTACTAGGAAGAAAATCCGTTGTTCTGTAAGTCTATAAAATATTGGACACATTGGCAGTACCAGTAGGAAGCAACTTATCCTTATACCCAAATTTCTTTATCATAGGAAAGTTAAGACATTTCACCTTCAATCTGATGTACAATATAGGAAAAGCTAGAACCCTGCCACAACACTCTAAGTCATGGCTGGGAAAGCTAGAACCCTGCCACAACACTCTAAGTCATGGCTGGGAAAGCTAGAACCCTGCCACAACACTCTAAGTCATGGCTGGGAAAGCTAGAACCCTGCCACAACACTCTAAGTCATGGCTGGGAAAGCTAGAACCCTGCCACAACACTCTAAGTCATGGCTGGGAAAGCTAGAACCCTGCCACAACACTCTAAGTCATGGCTGGGAAAGCTAGAACCCTGCCACAACACTCTAAGTCATGGCTGGGAAAGCTAGACACATTCGTGACACTTATAAGACAATAAACCTTTACATGGACAACGAATGCCATCACAGTGCCTTTCTGTGGCTGTAAAACAGTGACTTACAGGCAGCTTCAAATGATCTTTTCAACACGATGCAGGGACACCAGTTACTATGATCAAAGCTAAATCACTGTAGCTAGAATATTGTGTGGTATTTGGAAATCAACATAATCCTATTTAGTTAGTATGGATTAGCTATCTCAGTGTCAGTAGATCTGGCTGCCCTGGTTTAGCGTTTCACTTGTTAATGATGGACATCAGAAACACATTTGTAGTTTTTATGTCTTTTCTGTGATGGGGAACAGTTGCCTAAGGAAATCAATTTCTGAGAAATTGCTTGTAAAACACCTGTCTTTATATTCCATGGAGCTTCAGATGTAGAGAATAATCAAAATATATTGTCATACTTACAAAGTATGAGTCAGCACATGTAAATACCATTATACTTCCAATAAATTTTTAAAACTTGATTTTCTACTGTAATATAAAGACACTGTTAACTTTAAAACAATTCCAAATTGATGTAAAGGCATTATGGAACAATAACACAGAACAACAACACAGAACAATAACACCCTATAGAACAATAGCACAGAACAATAACACAGAACAATATCACCCTATAGAACAACAGCATAGAACAATAACATCATATAGAACAACAGCATAGATCAATAACACCCTATAGAACAACAGTACAGAACAATAACAACCAATAGAACAACAGCACAGAACAATAACACCCTATAGAACAACAGCACAGAACAATAACACCCTGTAGAACAACAGTACAGAACAATAACAACCAATAGAACAAGAGCACAGAACAATAACACCCTATAGAACAACAGCACAGAACAACAATGCCCTATAGAACAACAGCACAGAACAATAACACCCTATAGAACAATAGCACAGAACAACAACACAGAACAATATCACCCTATAGAACAACAGCATAGAACAATAACATCATATAGAACAACAGCACAGAACAACAACACCCTATAGAACAACAGCACAGAACAATAACACAGAACAATAACACCCTATAGAACAATAGCACAGAACAACAACACAGAACAATAACGACCAAAAGAACAAGAGCACAGAACAATAACACCCTATAGAACAACAGCACAGAACAACAACGCCTATAGAACAACAGCACAGAACAATAACACCCTATAGAACAATAGCACAGAACAACAGCACAGAACAACAACACCCTATAGAAAAACAGCACAGAAAAACAACACCCTATAGAACAACAGCACAGAACAATAACACCCTATAGAACAACAGTACAGAACAATAACAACCAATAGAACAAGAGCACAGAACAATAACACCCTATAGAACAACAGCACAGAACAACAACGCCTATAGAACAACAGCACAGAACAATAACACCCTATAGAACAATAGCACAGAACAACAGCACAGAACAACAACACCCTATAGAAAAACAGCACAGAACAACAACACCCTATAGAACAACAGCACAGAACAATAACACCCTATAGAACAATAGCACAGAACGACAACACAGAACAATAACACCCTATAGAACAATAGCACAGAACAATAACACAGAACAATAGCACCCTATAGAACAACAGCAAAGAACAACAGCACAGAACAATAACACCCTATAGAACAGCACAGAACAATAACACCCTATAGAACAATAGCTCAGAACAATAACACCCTATAAAACAACAGCACAGAACAAATAACACCCAATAGAACAACAGCACAGAACAATAACACCATATATATCAACAGCACAGAACAATAACACCATATATATCAACAGCATAGAACAATAACACAGAACAATAACACAGAACAATAACACCCTATAGAACAACAGCACAGAACAATAACACCCTATAGAACACAGCACAGAACAATAACACCCTATAGAACAACAGCACAGAACAAATAACACCCTATAGATCAACAGCACAGAACAATAGCATTATATAGAATTAAATTGTCACAACTTAAACATTATTGTATAACAACAATTGTAAAACCCAGCAGCCATATAGAACAACAACCACAACTGAAAAACCCAGCAGCCATATGGAACAACAACCACAACTGAAAAACCCAGCAGCCATATAGAACACTTTTTAGGACTATGGAACTATATAGAAGAAGAAGATTGTAGAACACAACAACAGATCAACAACACTTGAGAACAATAATTGTAGGGAACAAAGCCTTCATCGTTTCAGTTTCATCAGGAATAAGTGCAAGGTAGAATGGCAATGAAATGCCAGTTTAATTCAAACAAGATAAATATTTGACAATGACGTGTTCCCCTGGTGTGTATAATGACATTGTATAGTCTGTACCAGCCTGTTTATGACTGCTCAGGAAATTTTCCAATACTGTCACCAGTAAAATTTTCATAAGGGAAAATATTGAGACAAAAACGATCACTTGTCATTAGTCTGCCTGTACAGGGTTGATCAATACTGCTATAGAATGTTTACCTTTGTATACCTTACTAAATGTGCTGTAGGTTGGTTATTATAGAACATGATCTATTCTAATAGAGAATACTGCACGATGTACAGAACACTAGACACAGCACAAAGGATTGCTGCTAGTAATTTCTTTAGGTTATCGACCCTTGTCACAGGAGGTGTTCAACATGACTTCAACAGTTGTGAAAACGGCTCTTTATCTACTCAAAGCACCTTAATATCAAGTGTAAAAAAAAGAAAAAAAATCCAAAGAAGAAATAATGTTTCATGCACACCCTTAAACCATTCACTCATAAAACCTGGTTTTATTTTAGATATCAACAGTTGTAAAGCATTACGCTGTCAACAGGAGATTTGTATGTGATGGTACCAGGTATTTAACTCAGGCTAATATCAGTTGGTTACAGCACACAATTGATCCATGAAGATTTCATTGACATCAAATACCTGAAAGTCAATCTAGAATGCCCATACATGTTTCCAGGCAAAGCTTGGACTAAAATGTAGGCTACTTCTTACAGATATGATAACCAGAAGAGGGGTGAAGGGGAGCTCTCCGAAGCATTCTAAAAATCATTTTTATTTCATGATGGAAGTTTTTCAACTTTCATTGTCAGCTTTAGGGGATTTTTATCAAGCTATAACACAAAAAAATAAAGTTATTTAGCATGATAAGAGAATGAATATTCATAGCTTTAATCTTTTCATGATGTGATTTCATTCAAAATGGAAACACCAATATATTATCAATCTGAACTGGACTGTTAAACAAACTAATGATGACTTTACAGAGCAATACCATATCTAGGCTAGCTTCTGTACAAGGTTTAAGCATTATTATCAGAAATGTTAATAGTGATGTCCTATGTGTGACAGTACAGCTTTTGTACAAGGTTTAAGCATTATTGTCAGAAATGTTAAAAGTGATGTTCTATGTTTGGCAGTACAGCTTCTGTACAAAGTTTAAGCATTATTATCAGAAATGTTAATAGTGATGTTCTCTGTTTGGCAGTACAGCAGCATCATCATCACTATGTTTGACAGTACAGCTTCTGTACAAGGTTTAAGCATTATTATCAGAAATGTTAATAGTGATGTCCTATGTGTGACAGTACAGCTTCTGTACAAGGTTTAAGCATTATTATCAGAAATGTTAATAGTGATGTCCTATGTGTGACAGTACAGCTTCTGTACAAGGTTTAAGCATTATTATCAGAAATGTTAATAGTGATGTCCTATGTGTGACAGTACAGCTTCTGTACAAGGTTTAAGCATTATCATTAGAAATGTCAATAGTGATGTCCTATGTTTGACAGTACAGCAGCATCATCACTATGTTTGACAGTACAGCTTCTGTACAAGGTTTAAGCATTATCATTAGAAATGTTAATAGTGATGTTCTATGTTTGACAACAGTATGATTACTATTTAAACAGATATAAAAGATTCATAAGGAATGATAAACAACCTTTTACAACCAACATGGTCCTTCTTGCTTTGTTGATCAGTGTGCTCAACATTAGCCTGATGTAACTGATATCATACCTTGGATTCTAATGCTTATCAATAGTATTTTTATTTGTTTTGTATGATGATTCTTTTTCTTGTGTTTTTCATCCTTACCATGATATTATGTAATAGTATATGGAAGTGACAAGTGGACACAAACTTCTTTAGTGAGGTATGGTCTGATAATTTGTTATATAGACATTGGACACTTGACTGATGAAGTGACCAGTGAGAATGGACACAGTATACCTATTATTTGTGAGGTATATTATCTGGAAGTCTACCCTATAGACATCGCTGTAGTGACCACTGAGCACTATACCTATTATTTGTGAGGCATTGCTGTAGTGACCAGTGACCACTGAGAATGGACACAGTATACCTATTATTTGTGAGGTAGAATGGACACAGTATACCTATTATTTGTGAGGCATTATCTAGTAGTCTACCCTATAGACATCGCTGTAGTGACCAGTGAGAATGGACACAGTATACCTATTATTTGTGAGGTATTATCTAGTAGTCTACCCTATAGACATCGCTGTAGTGACCACTGAGAATGGACACAGTATACCTATTATTTGTGAGGTATTATGTAGAAGCTTACCCTATAGACATTGCTGTAGTGACCAGTGAGAATGGACACAATATACCTATTATTTGTGAGGCATTATCTAGAAGCCTACCCTATAGACATCGCTGTAGTGACCAGTGAGAATGGACACAATATACCTATTATTTGTGAGGTATTATCTAGAAGCCAACCCTATAGACATCGCTGTAGTGACCAGTGAGAATGGACACAGTATACCTATTATTTGTGAGGCATTATCTAGTAGTCTACCCTATAGACATCGCTGTAGTGACCACTGAGAATGGACACAGTATACCTATTATTTGTGAGGTATTATGTAGAAGCTTACCCTATAGACATCGTTGTAGTGACCACTGAGAATGGACACAATATACCTATTATTTGTGAGGCATTATCTAGTAGTCTACCCTATAGACATCGCTGTAGTGACCAGTGAGAATGGACACAGTATACCTATTATTTGTGAGGCATTATCTAGAAGCCTACCCTATAGACATCGCTGTAGTGACCAGTGAGAATGGACACAGTATACCTATTATTTGTGAGGCATTATCTAGCAGCCCTCGCTATTACAGTGAGTAGCAGAAAGAATTGACAATATTATTCTACTCATCAATAGTGAATATTAAAATATCAAGCTGCTTTTATTTTGCATTCATATCATCAGTATGATCACTATCTGGACATAAACAAATTCAACAGAGCATGTTGAATTTTTCCTGAAATTTACCCCATTCAGTGATAAAATGTACCATTTTTAGAAATATTTCAATTTATTGAAATTGATTGTCTATTTTTTTGTTTTTGTTTTGAAGTTCAACTGTTAGTGGAAACAAACAATCAACAATTTATCAACAAACTAACAAGAAAGAACCCATTGCTTTTGATGTTTAGGAACATTGTTCATGGAAAGTAGAGAGTTGCTTATATGTCATATCAAAATGGTCTAGATTTGACATTTATTGGCTTTTTAACAACTTATAAAAGTTAAAAACGGACATCAAAACATGTATTTTATTTCAAATTTTTAGAAGAGTGATATATGCTTATGTGTTAAATTACTAGTAAATAGAACTGAAATAAGAAAATAGAGACAAAAATTACATGTATCTATTAAAGAGCTTTCAGGAATTCTTGATTAATGATAGATTGTCAGGTTTTATATCCTTGTTTTAAAAAAATATATATATAACTTGAACATAAAAACATATTGAAGCAATAATTCCTTAGTGGATGTTTAAACTCTCCTGTAAATCTGACATATTCAGTGAATACCATCGATATTTTGAAGATTTAATGAAGATTTAGTATTTGATTAATAGTATGATGCAATATATCTTATAGAAAAAGAAATTAATCATAGTTAATTGTGTAAAACTTTATGTAAGAATTTGACATGGGTTGTTCTTTGATGACATATCTATAACAGAGGTTAGTCTGTTAATATTATTGATCGTATCTAGAGATTAATCACAAGAACCATAAAAAGGGATTTTGAAATTTGAGTAAAGAATTCAAATGACAATATCATTGAAGTTGAATTTGTGCTATCCCTGTGTAAAATCTTTGATGATTTAGTATATCTTTATAAAACTATAGCTCTGAAATCTGTTTAATCACTGACACTTAACTCTGCCCCTTTTCTGTTTATCTGTGAAACCTGTAATTGAATTAAATCTCACCTGTGATAGGTAATAATAAATCCTTGTGAAGGTAAAGCCTGTGTGAGGCTATAGGTGACCACCCTAGGGTTATATCCTGCTGGTAATACAACACAGAGATAACACAGTACAATAATCCCTGTGTGATACGGAGGCTGGAAGGAGGAGAGACAGCATCTGTATGTAACCACTGCTGGTGTGGTGTTGGACTTCTCATTACTGCTAGATATAGCAGGCTGGCCTGGGCTAGTGCTGTGTAGGGTAAAGTGGAAGCAAGATCAGTCAGGGGTAGGCAGGGGTAGGGTGAAGGCAAGATCAGTCAGGGGTAGGCAGGGGTAGGGTAAAGGCAAGATCAGTCAGGGGTAGGAAGGGGTAGGGTGAAGGCAAGATCAGTCAGGATAGGCAGGAGTAGGGTGAAGGCAAGATCAGTCAGGGGTAGGCAGGGGTAGGGTGAAGGCAAGATCAGTCAGGGGTAGGCAAGGGTAGGGTGAAGGCAAGATCAGTTAGGGGTAGGCAGGGGTAGGGTGAAAGCATGATCAGTCAGGGGTAGGAAGGGGTAGGGTGAAGGCAAGATCAGTCAAGGATAGGCAGGGGTAGGGTGAAGGCAAGATCAGTCAGGGGTAGGAAGGAGTAGGGTGAAAGCAAGATCAGTCAGGGGTAGGAAGGGGTAGGGTGAAGGCAAGATCAGTCAGGGTTAGGAAGGGATAGGGTGAAGGCAAGATCAGTCAGGATAAGGAAGGGATAGGATGAAAATAGGGTCAGTGAGGGGTAGGAAGGAGTAGGGTACAAGTACGGTCAGTCAGTAGTAGGAAAAAAGTTTGAAGGCAGGATCAATCAGGGGTAGAAAAGGCTAGGGTGAAGGCATTGTCAGTCAGGATTAGGAAGGGATAGGGTAAAGGCAGGATAAGTGAGGGGTAGAAAGGGGTAGGGTGAAAGTAGGGTCAGTCAGGGGTAGGAAGGGGTAGGGTGAAAGTAGGGTCAGTCAGGGGTAGGAAAAAAGGTTGAAGGCAGGATCAGAAAGGAATAGGATGGGTATAGATGGAGTATAGGATAAGGCTGGGGTGATATTGAATATAGGATAGTGCTGGTATGATGGTGGAGAGGAGAATAAGGCTATTAGGATGGTTAGGGAAGGCAGAGGTAAATTTTGAAGTAGTGATATATAAGGGCTATGAATTCAGGAAGGGTTAGAGGACATTTTGTGTAGGAAGAATGGGTAAGGTTTGGATAGTGGTAGCCTTTGACTGTGGTAGGGAGTAGGGGTAAGTCTAGGGGGATTTTAGTGAAAGGGCAAAGGAAAACTACAAATGTATCAGACTAGAATAGGCAGGAGCAAATCATGTTTGAGGAAAGAACTTGGGAGACAGATCTTAGATACAAATATCACCAACTTGTTTATCCCTTTTTTATTGCAACTAAAAGAAACATAAATTCTATGATTAAATTGTAGATGTGTTGATGATAACTAGCCAGTGGAAAGTTTCCTGTCTGTCAGTAGCCCGCATGGCTGGCCACAATTATGTTTTGAAAAAACCTTTTCATCTAGAAAAAGTAATTATAAAAAGTTAGGGAAGGTTAATTACAGTTCAGTATTGAACAGGTTTTATTGTTAAATAAGTTGTTGCTGTTTCCTGTGGATCATGCCAGGCAGATATTAATTGGAACCTCAAAGTAGCAACAACATGGATTGCCACAGCATGCAGCTGTACTCCTAAAGGGTTGGTAATGATCAGTACAGGATGGCTGAATATATAATAAAAATGCATTAATCATTTTGGAATCAGATTTCTTTCTGTGTGTTAGTTTCAGTGATTCATGATGTTACATTTAAGGCTGTATTTGTATTAGATATTTCAAATTAATTGGCATAAAGTTCTCTCAGACACGGTGTTTTTCCAATGAACTTTTTCTTCCTTTCTCAGGTTGTCTCCTCTTATCATTCTACATTCATTCAGTGATTTACCATTAAAATCTTTATTATGCCTTTCAATGGTCTTTCATTTCACGGTTATTTAAGTAAAGCTGTTGCTGTCTATTGTCCGAATGGATTACGCCTTTACTTGTCCCCCAACTCATGCAGTCCCATCAAAGGCTGAGATTATAAAATGGTCTTTCATACTTCGAAGTTCTTGTTCACAAGCTTCTCTCACTGATACTTAATCTGTTGCCTTCCTAGTTTCCTACCTACCAAAACTTCTCTCATTGGTACTTAATCTGTTGCCTTCCTAGTTTCCTACCTACCAAAGCTTCTCTCATTGGTACTTAATCTGGTGCCTCCCTTGGTTCCTACCTACCAAAGCTTCTCTCATTGGTACTTAATCTGTTGCCTTCCTAGTTTCCTACCTACCAAAGCTTCTCTCATTGGTACTTAATCTGTTGCCTTCCCCTCTACCAAATTCTCTCAGTTTTGGTACTTAAGATTTGGTGCCTCCCTTGGTTCCTACCTACCAAAGCTTCTCTCATTGGTACTTAATCTGTTGCCTTCCTAGTTTCCTACCTACCAAAGCTTCTCTCATTGGTACTTAATCTGTTGCCTTCCTAGTTTCCTACCTACCAAAGCTTCTCTCATTGGTACTTAATCTGGTGCCTTTGACCAAAGCTTCTCTCATTGGTACTTAATCTGTTGCCTCCTAGTTTCCTACCTACAAAGCTTCTCTCATTGCTTAGATCTGGTGCCTATCATTTACCTACCAAAGCCTCTCAAACCTACCAAAGCTTCTCTCATTGGTACTTAATCTGTGTTCCTTCTCTCACTGTTTCTACCTACCTTAAAAGCTTCTCTCACTGATACTTAATCTGGTGCCTCCCTCAGTTCCTACCTACCAAAGCTTCTCTCATTGGTACTTAATCTGTTGCCTCCCTTGGTTCCTACCTACCAAAGCTTCTCTCACTGATACTTAATCTGGTGCCTCCCTCAGTTCCTACCTACCAAAGCTTCTCTCATTGGTACTTAATCTGGTGCCTCCCTTGGTTCCTAACTACCAAAGCTTTTCTCATTGATACTTAATCTGGTGCCTCCCTTGGTTCCTACCTACCAAAGCTTCTCTCATTGGTACTTAATCTGTTGCCTTCCTAGTTTCCTACCTACCAAAGCTTCTCTCATTACTTAATCTGGTGGTCCTTGGTTCCTACCTACCAAAGCTTCTCTCATTACTTAATCTGGTACTTAATCTGGTACTTAATCTGTTGCCTCCCTTGTTTCCTACCTACCAAAGCTTCTCTCATTGGTACTTAATCTGTTGCCTTCCTAGTTTCCTACCTACCAAAGCTTCTCTCATTGTACTTAATCTGTTGCCTACCTACCAAAGCTTCTCTCATTGGTACTTAATCTGGTGCCTCCCTTGGTTCCTACCTACCAAAGCTTCTCTCATTGGTACTTAATCTGTTGCCTTCCTAGTTTCCTACCTACCAAAGCTTCTCTCATTGGTACTTAATCTGGTGCCTCCCTTGGTTCCTACCTACCAAAGCTTCTCTCATTGGTACTTAATCTGGTGCCTCCCTTGGTTCCTACCTACCAAAGCTTCTCTCATTGGTACTTAATCTGGTGCCTCCCTTGTTTCCTACCTACCAAAGCTTCTCTCATTGGTACTTAATCTGTTGCCTTCCTAGTTTCCTACCTACCAAAGCTTCTCTCATTGGTACTTAATCTGTGCCTCCCTTGTACCTACCAAAGCTTCTCTCATTGGTACTTAATCTGTTGCCTACCTACCTACCAAAGCTTCTCTCATTGGTACTTAATCTGTTGCCTCCCTAGTTTCCTACCTACCAAAGCTTCTCTCATTGGTACTTAATCTGTTGCCTACCTACCAAAGCTTCTCTCATTGGTACTTAATCTGTTGCCTTCCTAGTTTCCTACCTACCAAAGCTTCTCTCATTGGTACTTAATCTGTTGCCTTCCTAGTTTCCTACCTACCAAAGCTTCTCTCATTGGTACTTAATCTGTTGCCTTCCCTAGTTTCCTACCTACCAAAGCTTCTCTCATTGGTACTTAATCTGTTGCCTACCTACCTCAAAGCTTCTCTCATTGGTACTTAATCTGGTGCCTCCCTTGGTTCCTACCTACCAAAGCTTCTCTCATTGGTACTTAATCTGTTGCCTCCCTTGGTTCCTACCTACCAAAGCTTCTCTCATTGGTACTTAATCTGTTGCCTTCCTAGTTTCCTACCTACCAAAGCTTCTCTCATTGGTACTTATTCTGATGACTCCCTTGGTTCCTACCTACCAAAGCTTCTCTCATTGGTACTTAATCTGTTGCCTCCTTTGGTTCCTATAACCTAAAGCTTCTCTCATTGGTACTTAATCTGATGCCTCCCTCAGTTCCTATCTCCCAAAGCTTCTCTCATTGATACTTAATCTGTTGTTCCTACCTACCAAAACTTCTCTCATTGGTTTCCTACCTACCAAAGCTTCTCTCATTGGTACTTAATCTGGTGCCTCCCTTGGTTCCTACCTACCAAAACTTCTCTCATTGGTACTTAATCTGATGCCTCCCTCAGGTCCTATCTCCCAAAGCTTCTCTCATTGGTATTTAATGTTGCCTTCCTAGTTTCCTACCTACCAAAGCTTCTCTCATTGGTACTTAATCTAATGACTCCCTTGGTTCCTAACTACCAAAGCTTCTCTCATTGGTACTTAATCTGATGCCTCCCTTGGTTCCTACCTACCAAAACTTCTCTCATTGGTACTTAATCTGATGCCTCCCTCAGTTCCTACCTACCAATGCTTCTCTCATTGGTACTTAATATGATGCCTCCCTTGGTTCGTACCTACCAAAACTTCTCTCATTGATACTTAATCTGGTGCCTCCCTTGGTTCCTACCTACCAAAGCTTCTCTCATTGGTATTTCATCTGATGCCTCCCTCAGTACCTATCTCCCAAAGCTTCTCTCATTGGTACTTAATCTGTTGCCTTCCTAGTTTCCTACCTACCAAAGTTTCTCTCATTGGTACTTAATATGATGCCTCCCTTGGTTCCTAACTACCAAAGCTTTTCTCATTGATACTTAATCTGGTGCCTCCCTTGGTTCCTACCTACCAAAGCTTCTCTCATTGGTACTTATTCTGATGCCTCCCTCAGTTCCTATCTCCCAAAGCTTCTCTCATTGGTACTTAATCTGTTGCCTTCCTAGTTTCCTACCTACCAAAGTTTCTCTCATTGGTACTTAATCTGATGACTCCCTTGGTTCCTACCTACCAAAGCTTCTCTCATTGATACTTAATCTGATGCCTCCCTTGGTTCCTAACTACCAAAGCTTCTCTCATTGATACTTAATCTGATGCCTCCCTTGGTTCCTAACTACCAAAGCTTCTCTCATTGATACTTAATCTGGTGCCTCCCTCAGTTCCTAACTACAAAGCTTCTCTCATTGGTACTTATTCTGATGCCTCCCTCAGTTCCTACCTACCAAAGCTTCTCTCATTGGTACTTATTCTGATGCCTCCCTCAGTTCCAAACTACCAAAGCTTCTCTCATTGGTACTTAATCTGTTGCCTTCCTTGCTTCCTACGATCCAAATCTTCTGCCTTGATTCCTATCTTCCGAAGTTTCTCCCATTGCTTGTCAGCTGCTTACGTGTCCCATCTCTCCTTAGTCTTTGTTGTTGATAAGTCAAATCAATTTATTACCTTTGTCTCTACCATTCACAACCCCTACCTTTCATTGGAAGTCACATCCAAGGCCTGCCTTGGCTCCTATCATTCAAAGCTGTCTCATTGTTAGTCCTCTCAGCTATGTACTTAATGACTAATCCCTTACTCATTAGAAGTAAGATCAGTTTTTATACAAATATATCCATTCAATAATAAAGTTACAATCCCCAACCATCCTGAACAACTAAAAGAAAAATATGTCACATTAATGACAATACATTTATGCTGATTGAGAAAATCTCAACCTAAATTTGGAAAATTCAGAATTAATTTTCCTCTTGGAGTAGATCAATTAACTCTAAACTGCTGGTAAAACCAATAACATATCAGCACATCAAAAAAAAAATTGACAGGGCTTAAATTGCTCAGAAGAGGCTTCTAGTTTTTTCATAAATTAATTTGATCATTTTACTATATCTGTCCTGTCTTGCAATAACTTTCCTTGTATCTTCTCGTTGATGTATAATGTTGTCATGGCTACTATTAATGAATCCATTAGATGTAAATAACTATCTATAAACAAATTGATTTATGACATTGAAGTCCATCTAGATGTCTTGTTGTGATCAAATATTCATTTTGATGATGTTTGTAAGATCTGTTTAGGGATATTGAGAATATGCTGTTAATTTTATCTCAGTAATCAACTCAGATCACATTGATGAATGGTTTTAATTAGTAATACACTTCGTAGTTGGTCCAGTTCAGGATTGAATTTATGGAGGCTGGTATGATGAAAATTCCCGTATATTTGTGATGGTTTTTTTAGTGTATTATGTGGGAGCAGTGAATCAATTGTTATCAGTGAAAGTCAAGAAATGATACGCGTATACTACGAACAAACATCAATAGTATGTTCCTTAACCTATTGTATGTGTTACTTACCAACTTTTAGGGTGTAAGTGATAACCAGTTGTGAGATTGCTTGGCATACACTTGTTTTCTGGGTAGCTGACATAGTTCCAAAGTGTCCGTACATCAGCCAGCTGGTGACAGAAACTGCATAGGAACATTATATAAATTCTGTTAGGCTGTATCAATGTTGTCTGCTATCATACTGCATGCTTCACTGGTCTCACTATCAAACTCTGAATATAAGACAATATCAACCTTCAGTGCTCGGCTTGCTGAGAGAGCTTTGCAGCTTAGAGTAAAGCTCAGATCATATCATTGATGGATTGTTTTAAAGAATGAGTGGATATATCATAATAGATACCTAGAGAAAGAGGAACAATTGTTCCAACCTCTTTCTTATCAGCATTTATCTGTATCTGTTAAGTCCATGATTAAAACTCATTTTTATCAGCATTTATCTGTATCTGTTAAGTCAAGATTAAAACTCTTTCTCATCCACATTTATCTGTTAAGTCAAGATTAAAACTCTTTCTCATTCACATTTAGATGTATCTGTTAAGTCAAGATTAAAACTCTTTCTCATCCACATTTATCTGTATCTGTTAAGTCAAGATTAAAACTCTTTCTCATCCACATTTATCTGTTAAGTCAAGATTAAAACTCTTTCTCATTCACATTTAGATGTATCTGTTAAGTCAAGATTAAAACTCTTTCTCATTCACATTTATCTGTTAAGTCCATGATTAAAACTCTTTCTCATCCACATTTATCTGTATCTGTTAAGTCAAGATTAAAACTCTTTCTCATCCACATTTAGATGTATCTGTTAAGTCAAGATTAAAACCCTTTCTCATCCACATTTAGATGTATCTGTTAAGTCAAGATTAAAACTCTTTCTCATTCACATTTATCTGTATCTGTTAAGTCAAGATTAAAACTCTTTCTCATCTACATTTATCTGTTAAGTCAAGATTAAAACTCTTTCTCATCCACATTTATCTGTATCTGTTAAGTCAAGATTAAAACTCTTTCTCATCCACATTTATCTGTATCTGTTAAGTCAAGATTAAAACTCTTTCTCATCCACATTTATCTGTATCTGTTAAGTCAAGATTAAAACTCTTTCTCATCCACATTTATCTGTATCTGTTAAGTCCATGATTAAAACTCTTTCTCATCCACATTTATCAGTATCTGTTAAGTCCATGATTAAAACTCTTTCTCATTCGCATTTATCTGTTAAGTCAAGATTAAAACTTTTTCTCATCCACATTTATCTGTATCTGTTAAGTCAAGATTAAAACTCTTTCTCATTCGCATTTATCTGTATCTGTTAAGTCAAGATTAAAACTCTTTCTCATCCACATTTATCTATATCTGTTAAGTCAAGATTAAAATTCTTTCTCATCCACATTTATCTGTATCTGTTAAGTCAAGATTAAAACTCTTTCTCATTCACATTTATCTGTATCTGTTAAGTCAAGATTAAAACTCTTTCTCATTCACATTTATCTGTATCTGTTAAGTCAAGATTAAAACTCTTTCTCATCCACATTTATCTGTATCTGTTAAGTCAAGATTAAAACTCTTTCTCATCCACATTTATCTGTATCTGTTAAGTCAAGATTAAAACACTTTCTCATCCACATTTATCTGTATCTGTTAAGTCAAGATTAAAATTCTTTCTCATCCACATTTATCTGTATCTGTTAAGTCAAGATTAAAACTTTTTCTCATCCACATTTATCTGTATCTGTTAAGTCAAGATTAAAACTCTTTCTCATCCACATTTATCTGTATTTGTTAAGTCAAGATTAAAACTCTTTCTCATCCACATTTAGATGTATCTGTTAAGTCAAGATTAAAACTCTTTCTCATCCACATTTAGATGTATCTGTTAAGTCAAGATTAAAACTCTTTCTCATCCACATTTATCTGTATCTGTTAAGTCAAGATTAAAACTCTTTCTCATCCACATTTATCTGTATCTGTTAAGTCAAGATTAAAACTCTTTCTCATCCACATTTATCTGTATCTGTTAAGTCAAGATTAAAACTCTTTCTCATCCACATTTAGATGTATCTGTTAAGTCAAGATTAAAACTCTTTCTCATCCACATTTAGATGTATCTGTTAAGTCAAGATTAAAACTCTTTCTCATCCACATTTATCTGTATCTGTTAAGTCAAGATTAAAACTCTTTCTCATCCACATTTATCTGTTAAGTCAAGATTAAAACTCTTTCTCATCCACATTTATCTATATCTGTTAAGTCAAGATTAAAATTCTTTCTCATCCACATTTAGATGTATCTGTTAAGTCAAGATTAAAACTCTTTCTCATCCACATTTAGATGTATCTGTTAAGTCAAGATTAAAACTTTTTCTCATCCACATTTATCTGTATCTGTTAAGTCAAGATTAAAACTCTTTCTCATCCACATTTATCTGTTAAGTCAAGATTAAAACTCTTTCTCATCCACATTTATCTATATCTGTTAAGTCAAGATTAAAATTCTTTCTCATCCACATTTATCTGTATCTGTTAAGTCAAGATTAAAACTTTTTCTCATCCACATTTATCTGTATCTGTTAAGTCAAGATTAAAACTCTTTCTCATCCACATTTATCTGTTAAGTCCATGATTAAAACTCTTTCTCATCCACATTTATCTGTATCTGTTAAGTCCATGATTAAAACTCTTTAATCTTTAAAGCTAAATGGAACTGGAGTGTAGAAGCGATATTTTCTGGATCCATAATTTTACAATCAACCATTAAACAAAGTAGGTGGGCGTAACTTAAGAAGATATTTCCTGACAAATACAACCGGTAGTTCCTGTTTAAAGCATTAGTCTGGCCAATTGAGATGTTTTTTGCAAGGTTTTGCCTCTGGAGTCAGAAAATTTAAATAGAGTAACTACTTGCTAGACTTTAAGTACATTGTATTTTTTATTGAGAAGTTTCCTTTAAATTACTGTCATTGTAGTTTTGAAGTTAAGTCTCTAGGGTTGAATATAGGATCACATTGTGTTAAGTTAAATGACATATACATGACTGTGGCTCCTAAAGCTCCTTATGCAATGCTAAAGTTGATAAAAAAATGTCATTTTCCTTTTTTGCAAGTATTAAGTTGTCGTGTTCAAAGTCATTATGTTTTGAGTTGATCATAAGCTGTCTATACTTACTGGAGTTCAGTATTAAAGTATTGTATTTATCAAGCAGGAATAAGATTGTAGTGAATTAATTCAACAAGGCATTATCAGAGGTCTTAGAAGTTTGTCAGAAACATTTATAGCATTACAGAGTTATTTAAAATACTGTGTATGTTTAGACTTTGATAGATACTAAAGAACAGTGGTATGAAAATTAATGTTATAAAATGGATATGGTATTGTCACATAACTGTAAACCGGCTATATACAGAATATCCGTATATGTTGATACCAGTACCCCTAACAAAGTGTCAATGACTTCACTATCTTAAAATAAGCTCTGGGAAACTAGGCTACTCGGATATATATTTGAATCTTTTGATTTAAGTGTTTAAATGCTCTTTAGCATCCTTAAGTGCTATTTTATGTAGGACCATGAAGTTGTATCATTGCTGGAAGGGAAGAATTTGAACACTCCATAAAATGTACCAATGTAAAGACAATTTCCTAAATGTACTAGTATCTCATGACAACATTGTCAACAGGATCGGTAACAAGTTCTAACAGATACAGAAACATTTTCACTTTCACTACCAGACCTCTTCGGCAGCTATAATTATGCTTCTAGCAACATTATGATACGATAGTTGTTTTGTTTACCACAAACTTAGAATATGGCAAGAGAGATATCAACACTTTGATTGCAATTTGATTTTTTAATGGACTTGAAACATTGATTTGTGTGTTAAGTGGGATGTTGAAGATCACAGATAAGTGAGGTTATTTTACACCCTTAGGATCACTGACATCAGTCATCTATATCTGCACAGCATCATTCTGTACTTGCTGTTTGAGTTTCTTGTTTATCTTGTCAGTTGTTTCGAGTTCATTATTGAAGATGATGTTGTTCGTATGTTATTCTGGTTATGTTTTGTGAGGTACTACAATAGGACAAATTTCAGAAATGTTGTCAGTTTTTTTTTTTTTTTAAGTCTTTGAATCTTTGAATTCTTACACAGAAAACTGGGATGGTTACAAACAGTTTTTTTCAAACAGTGTTATTGTGTGACATGTTTAATATAAGTCTGATTTGGTTGGATAGATTTAAGTCTAATTCTATTGCTTTAAATAGTAAATTACTTTCTTCCATTATCACACATTCTGATATGGAAATGTATTCAAAATAGCTTTCAGTGGATCTGGAGTTGATGTGTGGAAGATGCTGTTGAAAGACTAGTGAACCTATTTCAAATCCATTGATCTTCAGTTGTATTTTCTTGATTGCATGCACTTGTATATGTAATGAGGGTGCGTTTGGTATCATGCCATGCAAATCCTCTGGGGGATCACGGTTGATTAAACAATTAATTCAGAGCCAGGCAACAAGGAAGTGTACATTAAAACATATTTCATCTTCACGTCATCCACAAATTGATATTTTGACTTTTCTTTCTTTTCCAGGTAAGTGAATACATCTTTAATCTGTAAGTAGTGATTGGATGGCTCCCACATGTCTCTGTTGTTATGGTGATTGGCTTCCACAGTTCTGCTCCTATGGTGAATTTATATTGGACATATAATGACTGCACAAAGTAGGTTGACAATGATTTATGAAGTAGTACAAATTAAGTCAACATGGTCAAGTACAAAAAAATAACAAGAAAATACCAACATGTCAACATAATCATAATCCAAACTCAAATTCAATAAAACTAGGAAATACCAACATGTCAACATAATCATAATCCAAACTCAAATTCAATAAAACTAGGAAATACCAACATGTCAACATAATCATAATCCAAACTCAAATTCAATAAAACTAGAGCAATATATTAACAAAAAAAAAATTTACACAGAAACTCCTGAAAAAGTACAATTTATATGGAGACTCTTTAAAAAGTACAATGAGAATAAGACCAGGTGTTTCAGAAGAGTGAGCGTTGGCAGATGCATGGAAGACATGCCCTATAAATCTTGGTAAATCCAGGGTCAATACAATTAGTTGTGTGCAAATTAGGGCACAACATGGTCTTTGTTATCATTTTTTTCTGTTTGGATTTTAAGACTTTTTGTGTTGTTGGTATTTTTTACATGATTCTTTCGGTAATACACAATATCTACAATCCTTTTTGGACAGATGAAAATTTCTTTCCAAGGAAAATGAAATATGATATAATCTGGTAATCATCTTAACAAGGGATATATATGTTCCCATTGTTGTTACCATCATCTCAAGATATTAATGTTACTTATCATCCTTAGCCGTACATTTCACTGACAATGAGGACACAAATATGAACTGATAGTGCCTGAATGCCTTACTAAGTGTAGTAATATTGAACTTTAAGCCCAGCACATGAATTCTGACTCTGAGTGAGAGGATGTTCATATCAACAGGCTCCAGTTTCATGAATCTCCCTTAACTTAAGGAAATCTTAACCACCATCTAAAAGTATTATATAAGAAAAACTTAAAACTTCAGGAAATTTCCTAAACTTATGTAATGCTTTTCTATGGGCAATTTTAAGATAAGGAAAATACCTTAAGTTAAGGAAGATCTGTGAAACTGGCCAGGACAACAAAATTTTCATTTGTTGGGTTTTTTTATAGAAAATCAATAAATTTGGGTTTGGCTTGCCACCAGACATGGGCTAATTGTTCGATATGATAATCAGGTTATCTTGATGAAGACAATTAAGATGACTTAATTTGTGGTCTCAAAGGTGATCTAACACACTGCATTCTTCTAGTAATTAATATTTCCAACTGTCTAAGGACTGATGGACATACAATTTGAAATAATAGAATCTTCTACACTATTTGTGTTGAGATAAGGGGATCCCAACCCCAGGGAAAAGATGATAGACTTGTGCGTGTAACTTAATGATCCTTTCCCAAGGGTTGAGATCCCTCAATCAAGAGGGTTGAGATCCCTCCTATCTCACCAACAAGGGGTCATATCAATCATTATTTTCCCCTTACCCTGCTGGCTTTGCTAGGTATGTGTTTTGGTGTCCCAGTGCATTGCATCATTGATGTTACATCATAGATAGGAAGGAGTTGATGTCATGTTACTGAATTGTAACTGTGATGTCATGTCACTGAATTGTTACTGTAATGTCATGTCACTGAATTGTTACTGTTGATGTCATGTCACTGAATTGTTACTGTTGATGTCATGTCACTGAATTGTTACTGTTGATGTCATGTCACTGGATGGTTACTGTTGATGTCATGTCACTGAATTGTTACTGTTGATATCATGTCACTGGATTGTTTCTGTTGATGTCATGTCACTGAATTGTTACTGTTGATGTCATGTCACTGGATTGTTACTGTTGATGTCATGTCACTGAATTGTTACTGTTGATGTCATGTCACTGGATTGTTACTGTTGATGTCATGTCACTGAATTGTTACTGGTGATGTCATGTTACTGAATTGTTACTGTTGATGTCATGTCACTGAATTGTTACTGTTGATGTCATGTCACTGAATTGTTACTGTTGATGTCATGTCACTGAATTGTTACTGTTGATGTCATGTCACTGAATTTATGATTTCATATCCTTGTCAATAACTATTGCAGAGTAAGAGGTATGGCTTTTATATTTGGCATGTGTGTTCCTTGTAACAAGACCTTTTCTGGTGGTACCAACATTTTTGACCATGTGACCTTGACCATGACCTTTGACCTACATTTGAAAAAAATTAACATTGGCCATAGCTTTTCCATCATAAGAAGCAGGGCTTTCAGATTTGGCATGTGTGTTCCTTATGACCTTGAGATCTTTCTGGTGTCAGTAAAAGTTTTAACCAATTTTGTTGCTGTTGGGGAAATAGTGTTTATTAAACACATCTTGTTGTTATAATCATCCCATATATTGATTGTTCATAAAAAACTTAACTAGATCTCTGTGAACAAATTTGTCATTCAGTCCTTCGAACAGTGTTCTGCACTAAATTGACTTCTTCCCTTATATGAATTCTCCTTTCCTTGTATTGTAAGATGTCAACAGCTGATCATTACAGAAGTTAGGACGGCGGTTGCTCTTCAATGGACACGTCCTACAAACTTAGGGCCTGGTAATGTTCAGTCCATGGAATCACTGATCATATTTGGCCACAAGATAGAATTGAATTACCGTAATGTTTTATCTGGTATAGATTTTGTTGTACGTATTTAACTAAGAAAAGGTGATGTACTGGTAGGTTGTGTGCAGACAGCAGCTGGTGTATAAATAAAGGTTAGCTGGGTATAAAAAACAGGAAGGGTGGAGAATATTTAATTATTGTTCATGAAACAATTGGTTCAATGCTTGATCTTGCAAGGTTTCCGGTAGCTTCTGGATACCTCTAGAGGCTACACACATTCTCTAAACTGCTTTAGAAAATTCCTAATGATGGACAAGGACCATGTTCAGATATTGTGTAGAGCAATCTTTATGTGAAGTAGACTTACTCAAAGGTCAAGGTCACAGTAATGGAGACAAGATTTTGTATGCCTGACATCATTTAGTTTTCTTGTGATGACGTAGAGGGACAAAAATTATGGTATAATCTGACACTTCATAGAAGGCTCTCTTTATAGGATACCTCAGCATGAAGGATACGTATCTGTCAGGGTCATTATCCACGACTATCTTTGTACATCTTTCTCATGAAAACAATTGTTTTACGAAAAAACTGTGTAACTGTGATAAATAGAATATTACTCTGTAGAGTATGCTGACTGATGTGTTCATTTTGTTGATAACATCAGGTTGCAGACTTGATCTGAAACCATTCACTGATATTACCTTGGATTTGTGAAGTCGTTTATTTTGCAATCGGGGATGTCAGATATGTGGCAGTGGGTTTGGACAATGATGTCTTTTTCATTAAGTTTTTGTCATACATATCACTTGTGTTGTATCGTCATGCATGAATTGCTCTTTACCATGGAGAGCATCGTATATAATGTTCCATAGGATCTCCTATGATATTGATCACACTTGAATGAGTGTGAGTTAGGTGTGTGTTTGGCCACAAGGGACGGGTAGACTTGTATACAAAGATGTGTATGTATTTTAGATAATATATAGGTGTCATTTATACGTCACGTATCAGCCAGAACTCCTACAAAAAAGGACCTTGTAACAACATGTCGGGAGGGAACCATACCATGTTAGTGGTACACTCTCAGAGAGACTATGTCAATATTTGGCACTTACCCAGTTAGACAGATAAATTTGAAATGGACGATGTTTTGTGATAAAATTTCCTATATGATTGACAGTCATTGGTGGATGTTGTCATGAGTCGTAATTTAGAAAAATTGGTTGGTATCCTACAGATATATTAATTAATATTTCTAATCGTACTTGTAGGCAGAACATATGTGATATGAATCTAAAAAAAGATTTTATCTCTAGGAATTTTAGGTCTCTATAAAAACTTTTATATCTCCTTAATTTGCACTATCATAGTGGTAATGGTGATGGATGGGACAGGAAGCTTTGAAACATTTAGCATATCCTCTATATACATATTAAAGCTTTAGTTAAAATCTTCAAATTTTCTGTCATTGTTAGGTTTAGCTGCAGTTAAAAACCTAAATCACAAACTGAAACTTTAAATAAATGACACTACAATGTACATCAGATTTAACTGTATAAATACAGTCAGTTTAGATAATGGCCTCATATATTTCCAAACGCTGAAAAGTATTAATGTATCTTTATGTATCTTGCTTCAGTACTAGATATGATAGATAAATCTTGTCAATTAAAGAAAATTTGATAAATGTAACTTTTAACATATGGTTAATTCTAACGTTGTGTGTTCGTCCTGGTAGTGCTGTATAAAATTGCTGATCAGTCTAAGAAATTAATACAGTGTTGACTTTCATGCAAAATTGACCAATAACAGAGCTGACTAAATACATCAATCAATATTTTTACCAAACAAGATTAACAGTATGAAAGCTGAAAACCACAGGATGAATGGTAAAGGAGCAAATTGGGAAACAATGACCAGGTACAATGACAATAACTACAAGTGAGCTCCACTACTCTACGTTGTTTGATACAGTGTTGACAGATAAATTCATTTTAACACAAGCTTTGTGCTTCATACACCTTCATTTAAACATCTGATGATTTTTTATGGGCCGACATTGAGTTTTGTAAGATCAGATTTACTTTCGCGAATAATGATCGAATTTTGACACTAGTTTCTGATAATATCACACTTCACAGATAAATATTTCTTTGTCATCATCTTTATGGTAGTTTTTTTTTATATCAGAACTAATTACCTTACAAGGGTTCTCAATGAAAATTTTGATAAAATTATTTTCCTTGAAATCAATTTTTTTCCTGATGAGGTCTTTCCTTAAGATTGTCACCGTGATTGCTTTGATTGGAAATTGGTTGTCTCCAGGATGGTGGAAAGCAAGCCGTTATTAGCTGTAATACTGTACAGTTGATAATGATGTGGTAAGGAAATCACTCAGCTCTTTGTGGATGAATCTGCCCCTAATGATATCTATAGACATCTCAGTCACACAGGTGCTTGTTTTATTTTTATTATCTGTGACAATTAGTGTTAGAGTAAAGATCCCCAGACTTGTTGATGTAGTTATAAGCTGCATGCTTGTAACATATTTAAGTGTATCAAAAAGTTTGAACAAGGCATATTGTAATTGTGTACTAAGTTAAGCTGAAGACAGCAGCAACATAGTCATAAATCAGTTAAAATCATGAGACAGTTATTTCTTATATCATTTATCTCAGATTTTAATATGTTGGTTCAGCCATTTCATTAAGTTTCCCATTAAAGATATGAATTTGTTCAAAATGATTTCATTAAACGTAGACATAATCAGACATAGATAAATATGATGTTATGAATAAAATAGAAAACGGCTTGAAAACAAGTGGTAAGAAATGTAGTTGATAACAGCTGAGGATCCTCATAGCCATGCTTCCAAAGTCAATTAATCATGTTAGTTTGTGCTACGATAAAGATTATGAAACCATATGCTTCCTTTATTAAGTGTCATTAAAACCTCTGGGGTATTTACAGGCCTAGCAAAAGGGGACAAGTAAACAGAATAATATTTTACAAGGATAAGGGAGTGACAGTGTGAAGTGGGTACTTACCCCCAGGCTATCGAGGTCGCACACCTAACAGCAATAATACCTTCCGAAACATAATGGAGAATATTAGTAGCTAGTTAACAATCAATAGACTGATCTAGGAATTCTCTGGTGACAAACGTTCAAGTGTCTATATAATCAAACAATACTACCACCAGATGGTGTATGGCAAACCATTTCAGAAGGGCTAAATGGTTATAATCTTTGGGTCATTAAGGCAACAGCACTTGTCAAAATGCCTGATATATTCTTTCTCTAACATGACAAAAGTCATCAAATATTGTCCCTAACAATCTGTACTTCTGAAATATTCTCCTGGTGTTACCTGTCAGTATCATTAGAATGTTCCTTGACTAGTGTGTCTGATTGGTTGTTTAAATCATCATCACAAGACAGAGATTAAGTCACATGGTTTAGTAAGATGATCAAGTCTCAGCCTTCCTCGTCTTATCATGCCTCTCCCATTTGATTGAGTATCCTTCCTTCACTGAGTCTCCCTTACAGTTGAATGGCCTTCAATTTCCTTTGAATTTCCCTGGATTGAGTGTCTTTCAATGTCCTCCATCCTCACTTAATTATTCACAATTCTTTGATTGGTTTAGTCTGATATGCTTGATTGATTTTCTCTTAGTTAATAAAATCTTCATTACTTAATCAAGTCTCCTTTGCTTGGTTATTAAAGTCTCCCTGATCAAGTCTCCCTGATCAAGTCTCCTGATCAAGTCTCACTGATCTAGTCTCCCTGATCAAGTCTCCCTGATCAAGTCTCCCTGATCTAGTCTCCCTGATCAAGTCTCCCTGATCAAGTCTCCCTGATCAAGTCTCACTGATCAAGTCTCCCTGATCAAGTCTCACTGATCTAGTCTCACTGATCTAGTCTCACTGATCAAGTCTCCCTGATCTAGTCTCCCTGATCAAGTCTCCCTGATAAAGTCTCCATGATCAAGTCTCCCTGATAAAGTCTCCGTGATCAAGTCTCCCTGATCTAGTCTCCCTGATCTAGTCTCCCTGATAAAGTCTCCCTGATCTAGTCTCCCTGATCTAGTCTCCCTGATCTAGTCTCCCTGATAAAGTCTCACTGATCAAGTCTCACTGATCTAGTCTCCTTGATCAAGTCTCCCTGATAAAGTCTCACTGATCTAGTCTCCCTGATCAAGTCCCACTGATCAAGTCTCCCTGATCTAGTCTCCCTGATCAAGTCTCCCTGATCTAGTCTCCCTGATCAAGTCTCCCTGATAAAGTCTCACTGATCAAGTCTCCGTGATCAAGTCTCACTGATCAAGTCTCCCTGATCAAGTCTACTGATCAAGTCTCCCTGATCAAGTCTCACTGATCAAGTCTCCCTGATCAAGTCTACTGATCAAGTCTACTGATCAAGTCTCCCTGATCAAGTCTCCGTGATCAAGTCTCACTGATCAAGTCTCACTGATTAAGTCTACTGATCAAGTCTCCCCGATCAAGTCTCCGTGATCAAGTCTACTGATCAAGTCTCCGTGATCAAGTCTCCCTGATCAAGTCTCCCTGATAAAGTCTCACTGATCTAGTCTCCATGATCAAGTCTCACTGATCAAGTCTACTGATCAAGTCTCCCTGATCAAGTCTCCGTGATCAAGTCTACTGATCAAGTCTCCGTGATCAAGTCTCCCTGATCAAGTCTCCCTGATAAAGTCTCCATGATCAAGTCTCCCTGATCAAGTCTCCATGATCAAGTCTCCCTGATCAAGTCTCCCTGATCAAGTCTCCCTGATCTAGTCTCCCTGATCAAGTCTCCCTGATCAAGTCTCACTGATCAAGTCTCCCTGATCAAGTCTCCCTGATAAAGTCTCCCTGATCAAGTCTCCCTGATCAAGTCTCCCTGATCTAGTCTCCCTGATCAAGTCTCACTGATCAAGTCTCCGTGATCAAGTCTCACTGATCAAGTCTTCCTTACTTGATTGACTCACCCTCTTATTTAATCAAATGTCTCTTATTTTTTGAATCTTCATCATTGATAGATCCCTCAAGACTTTATAGAGTCTTTTCTTGTTGGAGTCTCCCCAAGTTGTTGGGGTCTCCATCACTCAACAGTGGGGTTTCCCTGTCCTGGTGGAGTCTCCTTCACTCAACAGTGGGGTCTCCTTGTCCTGATGGAGTCTCCTTCACTCAACAGTGGGGTTTCCCTGTCCTTATGGAGTCTCCTTCACTCAACAATGGGATTTACCTGTCCTGATAGAGTCTCCTTCACTCAATAAGGGGGTTTCCTGTCGCGATGGAGTCTCCTTCATGGTCTCCCTGTCCTGATGGAGTCTCCTTCATTCAATAAGGGGGTTTCCCTGTCCTGATGGAGACTCCTTCACTCAACAGTGGGGTTTCCCTGTCCTGATGGAGTCTCCTTCACTCAACAGTGGGGTTTCCCTGTCCTGATGGAGTCTCCTTCATGGTCTCCCTGTCCTGATGGAGTCTCCTTCATTCAATAAGGGGGTTTCCCTGTCCTGATGGAGACTCCTTCACTCAACAGTGGGTTTCCCTGTCCTGATGGAGTCTCCTTCACTCAACAGTGGGGTTTCCCTGTCCTGATGGAGTCTCCTTCACTCAACAGTGGGACTGAAGTGGACCTTATTGTTTTTCTCACTTTGGTTTGACAGTTAGGTAGAAGTTAAATCATTACAATACATTTTTTTCATATATTTAGTAAAAAGAGTCACATACTGCTAAATGAATATACCTTTTCTCACAGGTTTATTTTCATTTTAGACACAGAAAGTGAAGTCATGAAAACAAATTATTCTTTCTCTAAGTCTTCACACTATTCCAGCTTTTGCCAGGAAAAAGATGGGAACTGCTTTAAATACGAAGGGAAAAATATGTTACATGCATGAGCCTTTGAAAGTATCAACCACACACTCTATGGTCATATCACCACTGTCAGGATCAGATGGTGTCATCGAGTTTGTACCAGTCTTTATGTGCTATTCTGATTACCCAATGTTCTCTTATCAATGTGGTGTTCAACTTACAGTATTTAAAGACAGAAAGTTCAGAAGAAAAATAACCAACCACCTCTTTGTGATGTTGACAGAGAAATTTTTCAGGTCAGGTTTTTCAGCATTTCTCACTCACTCTTGTGCTAAACTTGAAATCTAATGCCCTCAGGGTGAGATATTTGTGACATCAACACACAGTAGTGGATGATTATGTTACTCTTCTACTTCCATGAGTTAAAAAGACACCAAAGGAACTGAGGTACTGTCATTTATCCACAGATAAGGGGGAAACAAACTCTTTGTCACATGTCAGCTTTAGAAATAACACTGCTGCTGTTACTCGAGTGATTTGTGTTCACGTTTCTGATAATTTATTCTGTTTTTAAAATAGTTAACTTTCTACCTCATTACAAGGAGATAATCACTATGTAAGAAAAACTCTGTATCATTTCTGTAGAAAGGGGAAAATAAGTTTTTCATAGAGGTCCAGAATTCACATAAACATCTTTATGGATCTAAAATGTCTTACTGTCAACTGGAAGTGTCTTTGTCGGCATATCACAGAGAGAAGAATCTATTCAAAGTCCCCAATGAAAAATCAATGGGGCTTTTACACTCTTGCTTTACCAAAGTTTCTGTTTTTGTTTTTCCTGTTTTCTAAATTTGCCTTATCTTGCATTCTTTGTTTTTTTATCTTGGAAACTTAAAAATGGTTTTGTACCCTAAGTTCATAATTGTACAGCTTGGACTTAATTCATGAAACTGCATAAAATCTAAACCCGCATTCTTTGAATACTCTACTCAACCCCAGTTCCTTTTTCCATTGATAAAGTAATCAAATTTCACATTTTTTTTCACAAATTATTTGAAGAAATTATTCAGTGACAAGTAGCATGCTATCTTTTCCACTGTCTAGACTTGAATGTAAATGCATTGCATGATTTCATTGAGTTGAAAGAACTAAGCACAGAATCCAAGCTTGCGCACGACAGTGGTTTCATGGTAAGGGATCAAATTTAAAGTGGAAATGTTGAATCAGAAATAACTATTTGTTCTCCTGAAATCTGGCATGTTTAAAATGTGAACTGATTTTTAAGTGCACCATCCTGAAACTAAACCACAGACATGTTAGAGTCTATTTATGGTGACATGTGTATATGTGTTCAAAGCTAAGATGAAGAGATATTGTTTTGTGAGTCTTAAGCCAAAATATCAACTTTTGATTTATATCAATGTTTTCTTAAAACATTTTCAGCAGCAAGGTATAGTTCCTTGAGACATTTTCACTCTTCAACACTGCTTCAGGGTAATATAGGAAATGCTTTTACATTTTTCCTGGAAATGGAAAATATCAAGGACACTATCAGCAACTGATATATGTATATATACAGGCTGGCACTGAAACTGTTTGCATGTTTATGACAACTGAAGGGTTTTGTCAGGTCCATTATAGGTGTCTGCACCTAATAACTCTTAATCTAATTATGGTTGATTATGCTGTATGTAGTACGGAGGAGATGATCATAAAGATTAACAAGAAATCAATTTAAAATGATCTATAGTCATTGTTGTAAAGTTAAAACTAACATTTCAGCACAAAAACT
Organism: Ylistrum balloti; assembly: GCF_031769215.1. Taxonomy (NCBI): domain Eukaryota; kingdom Metazoa; phylum Mollusca; class Bivalvia; order Pectinida; family Pectinidae; genus Ylistrum; species Ylistrum balloti. The sequence goes on along the minus strand of NW_026781923.1, from coordinate 117,293 downwards.
GTTATTATGGTCTCAAAAATTCTGCCATAGTTACAGATTTATGTAACTTATTTGGAGGAGCCTGTAGGCTGAAACAGAGCACTTTTAGTCTAAATTGATGTATATCACGATTTAGGAGAATGCATTTACTGATATATTGTTTGCAGATAAGTGTTGTTAGTAGAAATTAAGACTTTCTGTTAAATTGTTAACAGGTATTTTTTGCCTATTTTCTCTCGTGCTACAAAAATAAGTTATTTCTGAAATGCTGAATCAAAACTGCACCACTATCGAGGATGAGATGATACAAAGAAGCAGTACTTTCATTTCATATGGTTGTGATATATTGTTGATACATTGAGTGAGATAAAGGTGAACACTTTGTATGGTCTCATTAACATTCATATTTCCTCAATTACAGAACTTTCCATATTGTTGTCTAGGCATCATAATGATTCTTAAACTTTGCTTGCTAAACAAACAGCTTTCTTCATTGTCTATAACAGAAATTACCAGAGATGAGTTAAAGTTTCACTGTGAAGTTAAAGTTCAAAAGACTCTCTGATTCGTTTGGATACATCTAATGGTATCCCTGGCAGCAAGTAATGTATGGAGAGTGTTTCGGTGTGAAATAATTGTTAAACCTACTTAAGAGGAAACATCTTCAGGTAAGAAAGTTGAAAGCTTGACTCTGAAAACAAAATGCCTTCTGTCCAGGCTGGGTATATGAAATCCCTGACTGAAATTCAAATACAGAATTCTACCTTTGACCTTGATCATCCAGGCTAAATTTTTAGAAATGATTTCAAAAAGGTCTATTATGGTATCAGTCAGGTGTTAAGGTCATCGTGCTGACTGGAAGGGTTAAGATGACCTATGGCTATTGTGGTTCGTCCATTGTTTTGCACTGTGTGCTATCTGCAAACTTTTCCTATCAAATACCACTCCTGATAAATGCCTGAGTGGATATCAACCAAATCTGGTCAGAAACAACATGGGGGGTGGGGAATGATTTCTTAAATTCATATAGGTGATTTGACCCCTGGAGACTTTAGGGCTTGGTCCCAAAAGGGTAAATTAGGAAATATTTTGCTTTAAAATATTAAAACTCCTTGTTAATGCCTGGGCAGATTTCAACTAAATTTGGTCTGAATCATAATAGAGAGTGGCAATGATATCAAACAAACATGAAGAGATAATTTTTTTCAGATGGTCAAAATTCAACTGAACTTTGACCTTTTAGCCTTGAATGAATATTATGAACTGCTCCAGATTCATTTGTACTGTTGAGAAATTTTTTTTAAGTTTATTTTTTTAAAGAAAAGAAACAGATGATATTTAACATGATTGCACAACTGTTTTCCAACAACAAAACCTACCATTTATGAGTTACTGATACTTTCTTAAAATTTTCTAAATTTGAATTTATCAGATCTGTTAGGGAATTATTTCTTAAATTCAGAAAGTTTATTAAAGGGACCTGGTGGTGAGGGCCCAAAAGGGGGAAGTTAGACAATAATTGCTTTAAAATACTATTCTTCCTCAACACCTGAATGGATTTCAAGCAAATTTTGTCTGAAACGTCATTAGAAGTGGGCAGTTAATTTTTAGATTCAGAATGTGGATTTGACTGATAGGGACTTTAAGGCAGAACGCAAAAGTGGTAGTTAAACAACATTTTGCTTTAAAATGCTACTCTTTCTTAATTCCTTGGTGGATTTACACCCAGACATCATTGTGGGGGAGAAATTGTTTTGTAAATTCAGAAAGTTGGTTTGATTCCAAGGGCCCTGAGGTTGGGGGTTGGGACCCTGGGGTTAGGGGTTGGGACCCTGGGGTTGGGGTCCCAGTTAAAAGGGGAAGTTAGGCAATCTTTTGCTACTCTTCCTTAATGATTGGATAGATTTCAACTAGATATTGTCTGGAACATTATGACGAAGTGACAATGATATCAACCATTCATTGAGTAATCCTAGATTGTCCTGACCATATCTTATTTTTGGTTTAGTCAAAAATTCAAAGTAACTCTTTTCTATGGTCTGTCCATCTGTCAATTGTCAGATGACCATTAGGAGCCATGACAATCATGTTTTCTCCCAAGACAAGAGTTCGTTGGATATGAAATTAAATGTTGTTCATTGTTAGAATCATTGAAGCATGTTTTATCCCATTTGTCTAGACTAAGGTTAAAAACATTGTGTATTTTTTATAAAAACATAATTGCCCTCTGGCAGATAGAAAGGAATTCGAGATCAGCATCTTTATGTCATGTGTACCCTTATCCATGTGTATTCTATTTAAGGCAGAAACCAAACTTCAGCAAGACCACTTCCCAGACATAGTTTAATGGCTTTGCTTTGCTGTAATTTCTTATCAACTATTGCTAAAGTGCAATAAAAATCCACGACCTGAAAGATTTTTGCTAAAAAAATCTTGACAAACAGTTGGGAAGCATGAGACCATGATCACAGGTTAAAGTGATGCAGTAGCCATACAGCACCTCCATACCAATGTTTAGACACTTTATTCTCTACAAATAAACATTCCCGTTTTATCATTGTTTTTGTGCAGACATGAAAGGAAAGATCATTCTTTCAAGTGTTTGAAATAGGGGCTCTATAGTAATGTATGGTTGTGTGTGAGTGGTTCTCAAGTGAAGACAATGTTATGGTTGTGTGTGAGTGGTTCTCAAGTGAGGACAATGTATGGTTGTGTGTTGGTGGTTCTCAAGTGTGGACAATGTATGGTTGTGTGTTGGTGGTTCTCAAGTGTGGACAATGTATGGTTGTGTGTTGGTGGTTCTCAAGTGTGGACAATGTATGGTTGTGTGTTGGTGGTTCTCAAGTGTGGACAATATATGGTTGTGTGTTGGTGGTTCTCAAGTGTGGACAATGTATGGTTGTGTGTGAGTGGTTCTCAGGTGTGGACAATGTATGGTTGTGTGAGTGGTTCTCAAGTGAACACAATGTATGGTTGTGTGTGAGTGGTTCTCAAGTGAAGACAATGTATGGTTGTGTGTTGGTGGTTCTCAAGTGTGGACAATGTATGGTTGTGTGTGAGTGGTTTTCAAGTGTGGACAAAGTATGGTCGTGTGTTGATGGTTCTCAAGTGTGGACAATGTATGGTTGTGTGTGAGTGGTTCTCAAGTGAAGACAATGTTATGGGTGTGTGTTGTGGTTCTCAAGGGAAGACAATGTATGGTTGTGTGTTGGTGGTTCTCAAGTGTGGACAATGTATGGTTGTGTGTTGGTGGTTCTCAAGTGTGGACAATGTATGGTTGTGTGTTGGTGGTTCTCAAGTGAGGACAATGTATGGTCGTGTGTTGATGGTTCTCAAGGGAAGACAATGTATGGTCATGTGTTGATGGTTCTCAAGGGAAGACAATGTATGGACATGTGTTGATGGTTCTCAAGGGAAGACAATGTATGGTCGTGTGTTGATGGTTCTCAAGGGAAGACAATGTATGGTCGTGTGTTGATGGTTCTCAAGGGAAGACAATGTATGGTTGTGTTGAAATTGATAACATGTATTTCATTGAATTGAACATGTGACATATTTCCTGGTTTTGTCTTGTCCAGTCACTTTCCGAATTTTGCTGTCACTTGAATGAGTGAAGCATTATCCATCTGTAACCACACTTACGAATGACCTTGGTTACTTCATTTTTGTTGTGACTTTGTGGCTGGAAGATACCATGAAACATACAATACAGGAGATTGTATCACTTAAAGCATCGCCTGACCTTCCTGTCTGTTTTGTTTATCTGATCACTTATACTCAACACTTTCTTTCATCACATATGAATCAGACAAGAAATGTTTTATTATAATTAGAACTGACCTGTGTTGTCATATTGTTTTCTTTTCAGTAACTGACAATGCAACAAATTAAAAGCATACAAGTATATAGTAATATGTAGATTTTTTCACTGATTCAGAAATTAAGGTTTAGATTTTCTTCACTGATTCTTAATAATTGTAAACAATGGGGGATCCCTTCTGAGGAGGATGTAATGGGGGATCCCTTCTGAGGAGGATGTAATGGGGGATCCCTTCTGAGGATGATGTAATGGGGGATCCCATCTGAGGAGGATGTAATGGGGGATCCCTTCTGAGGAGGATGTAATGGGGGATCCCATATGAGGAGGATGTAATGGGGGATCCCTTCTGAGGATGATGTAATGGGGATCCCTTCTGAGGAGGATGTAATGAGGGATCCCTTCTGAGGAGGATGTAATGGGGGATCCCTTCTGAGGAGGATGTAATGGGGGATCCCTTCTGAGGAGGATGTAATGGGGGATCCCATCTGAGGAGGATGTAATGGGAGGATCCCTTCTGAGGAGGATGTAATGGGGGATCCCTTCTGAGGAGGATGTAATGGGGGATCCCATCTGAGGAGGGTGTAATGGGGGGATCCCTTCTGAGGAGGATGTAATGAGGGATCCCTTCTGAGGAGGATGCAATGGGGGATCCCTTCTGAGGATGATGTAATGGGGGATCCCTTCTGAGGATGATGTAATGGGGGATCCCTTCTGAGGAGGATGTAATGGGGGATCCCTTCTGAGGAGGATGTAATGGGGGATCCCTTCTGAGGAGGATGTAATGGGGGGATCCCTTCTGAGGAGGATGTAATGAGGGATCCCTTCTGAGGAGGATGCAATGGGGGATCCCTTCTGAGGATGATGTAATGGGGGATCCCTTCTGAGGAGGATGTAATGGGGGGATCCCTTCTGAGGAGGATGTAATGGGGGATCCCTTCTGAGGAGGATGTAATGGGGGATCCCTTCTGAGGATGATGTAATGGGGGATCCCTTCTGAGGAGGATGTAATGGGGGATCCCTTCTGAGGAGGATGTAATGGGGGATCCCTTCTGAGGAGGATGTAATGGGGGATCCCTTCTGAGGAGGATATAATGGGGGATCCCTTCTGAGGAGGATGTAATGGGGGATCCCTTCTGAGGAGGATGTAATGGGGGATCCCTTCTGAGGAGGATGTAATGGGGGATCCCTTCTGAGGATGGTGTATGTCCCTAGATATCGAAGGGATGTTAAATAATGAAGACATACAAAGTCTTATTCAGCAGTAAGGCTGGGTAGAAAACAGAAATTATAAAGAACAAAGTAGATTGAAGCTTGTAAAGGCAGCATGTTTAAAAAGGACAAGCACACTTCAGTTAAAGGTGTGAGTCTGATTAGAGCTTGGAAGTAACCACATATCTGATCAATCGAAATCAACAGAGGCGTGCTTAAAATTGCTGCATGATTAACCTTAAATGTCGTTGTACCTTGGAAAATTTAGAAAAGACACAAATTTGATATGTAAAGGAAACCATTAAATATCCTGTCAGTTGATGATATAAAATTGATATTTAATTAAAAGAACCCTTCTATGTTACGATGTACATTTACAAGTACCTAGTAATAATTCCACTACCCTGGAATTACATGATGATAGAAGGCAAGTGTGCATATTTGTATAAAAGGAGGATGAGAAAACAAGGAGCTTAAGGATGTGTGCACTAATGGTGTACTTCTTTCTAGTCGGTAATCAACATCAGAAATTTGATTTTCTTTTAAAATTCCCTGTTGGATCCTTAAATCATGGCAGTGTGTCAAATGATCCTGGTGGCAGATTAAACAATTGTTACAGTTTATCTATACTTTTATATTTGGGACAAAATCAATAAAATAGTTTTAACTTGCCTTGATGTAATGTTTGAATGATAAACAAAACTATAAATTTACAGGAAATGGTTATAAAAAATTGTTATTTTGGAAGGAAATGAGAATGGATAATTTTTAATATGGAGATATTTGCTGGAGGCTGATTGCTGTAATATGGTCTTTAAACATTTGATGTGACACCTAGTTAATTTCTTATTCCTGTTGATACGGTTGTCATTGTAAACAGTTGTATTCCAAAACTGGAGGATTATGATTAGATCACTTTTACAACATCCTTTCATCTAATGAATACAATGGAGTGAAAATGAACCAAGCATCCTGAGGCCGACTACTTCTATACAGTCTAGATTCCATTTACAAGCACAATACTCTGGTGTCAATCCCAGTTATTTTCCTCTAAAATCCCCTAAGTAAGTTAAAACAAACAAAACTTATACCTGTTTCCTTGACATCGAGACACCCCTGTGCCATGTGTGACTCTAATGGTACAGGACAAGAAATGAACAGTCAGGATATAGCAACCTGTTAAGGTACACATCTAAATTAACTCTTATTGCAGAAACAAGAATATTTCTCAATTAGAAAAACCACAAAGAAGGAGACATCTTCTGTTCTGTTATATCATTGGTGTTTTGGTTTTTCTGTGTATGATTTTTCATAAGTCATGTTGATGGCTTACATTTAGGTTCTACCTTGTAATCATGTTTATAATATTCCCAGAAATTTGTATGCATGAACGGTGCCCTGTTATTCAATGTCAGGGATGCTATAGCTGCCTTGAGGATACAGTATGTTTATGTAGATCTCACAGATCCGGTATAACTTTGTCAAACCATGTAAAAAAGCCGTGATAAATTGTCACATCACCGACTAAAAGGCTGAGGCTACTTCCACTAGACTAGAGACTGCAGTTGAATGCACAGTAGATTGGTCAGCTTGATAAGGATTTAATCATTGCACCATTGGTCACACCATACAATACGATGTCTTTGTGTGTGAAGCTACAGATCTGTCCTTGGTTTCCCCCAAAGTTGTCAGGAAAATTGGTTGTTTACACATCAGATCAGACTAGAAGCACCAGACTATATAGCGAGGCTGTTGACGTTGGCCTAAGACTTGTCATTGTCCAAGCTGTCTGTCCATGCTGACACTCGTGCATCTCTAAATCCTTTTATAAGGATAATTTAGTTTCCGATGAAACTGTCAGAACAATCCCAGTCACACAGGGTTTGGTAGATTTGCTCCAATTTTTACCAATATAAAAGGAAGGAAATAATTTTCCTATCTGTTTCTGATGTCATGATTGGATAAGAAAAGAGGATTACAGATGTCTGAAAATAAATGAATATGTTATGAAATTAACGGATATGAAATGTGAAATGTCTGTTTTAGTTCTTGGCAGATTTGTTTGTTAAAGCTTTTGTGTTTGACAGATATGGATCAGAAATCTTTAAGGAATCGTCTTTTGAACAGAAAAATAAAGAAAAACAAAAACTGAAGTACTGTATCAATAAACACTTGCTCAGAAAGACTAAGCAGATTTTGGCCAAATTTAGTCAGAAGCATCCTTGTAGCAGAAACATTTTTTTGTATATTTGATGCCCCATAGGGCAGGATCAGGGGTGGGACCCAATAGGGGAAACAGAGAAAATTCTATGAAATTCTACTCCTTCTGTAGGAATTATTACATTTTGCCCAAATTTGATGTAAAGCATCTTTGTGAAAAAGTGAATCAGTTTTGCATAATTTAAAGAGTGGGTCTCGGCCCCTTGACGGATTCTAGTAGGAGAATTCTTCAGTGAATTGGACTTAATTCTGTATAAACCCTTGGTTTCGGCTTCCAGGGATAGGAGAAGCAGGGTCTCATAAGGGGAATAGAACAAATTCTTTAAAATTCTACTGTTTCTTTAGTAATGTCAGAATTCTGCCTGAATTTGGTCTGAAGCATGAATAGTTTGGCTGACTCCCATCGGACAGAGGGGTGGGGCCAAACAGGGAAAATGGTTATATTGTGTGATGTGCATGGAAATTTAGAATGCCTTTTCCTTTTGTTTGAATGAAGTAATTTCACCCAAGTAATGCAGGTGAGTGATTTAGGCCCTGTGGGTCTTTTGTTCTGTTATAGAATTATTCAAGGAGATTGATTTGGTCCCTTGTTGTAAAATGATAAGTAATATCTGTCTCAATCTGGTTTGTGAGTGTTATTTTAGACAACACATATTTGCACTAACAGACCCTATGTGGGTTCCATCTATGGACAATCAATTTATGTTCTGTCCAGTTATTACACAGTAGAGCAGATACCATCAGACATAGATATCATTTTCTAATTGTCAGTTGTCTCCCCTGTGCCCCATCAGGGCTGATGGTGACAAGGGATAGCATATCAACTAGCATTAGTGAGGATGTGTCGCCTACAGAATGATTATACCACATATTAGATGCCTGTATTGTGATCTATATCACCCGAACACTTTCATAGCTGGCAACGGCCATTTAAAACAATCAGAACCAATGACTGATGCTTATATGTAAGTGAGCATGTGACTTACCCATCGTTAGCAGTGATTTAAAGTGTAGCCAGTCATGCTGGTTAAGAAAGTTATAGAATATATATATAGTCAATGTTACCAGTGGTTGGGAACATTGTTACATAGTCAATGTTACCAGTGGTTGGGAACATTGTTAAATAGTCAATGTTACCAGTGGTTGGGAACATTGTTAAATTGTCAGTGTTACCAGTGGTTGGGAACATTGTTACATAGTCAATGTTACCAGTGGTTTGGAACATTGTTACATAGTCAATGTTACCAGTGGTTGGGAACATTGTTATATAGTCAATGTTACCAGTGGTTGGGAACATTGTTAAATTGTCAGTGTTACCAGTGGTTGGGAACATTGTTACATAGTCAATGTTACCAGTGGTTGGGATCATTGTTACATCATCAATGTTACCAGTGGTTGGGAACATTGTTACATAGTCAATGTTACCAGTGGTTGGGAACATTGTTACATAGTCAATGTTACCAGTGGTTGGGAACATTGTTAAATTGTCAGTCATACCAGTGGTTGGGAACATTGTTACATAGTCAATGTTACCAGTGGTTGGGAACATTGTTATATAGTCAATGTTACCATTGGTTGGGAACATTGTTAAATTGTCAGTATTACCAGTGGTTGGGAACATTGTTACATAGTCAATGTTACCAGTGGTTGGGAACATTGTTACATAGTCAATGTTACCAGTGGTTGGGAACATTGTTACATTGTCAATGTTACCAGTGGTTGGGAACATTGTTACATAGTCAATGTTACCAGTGGTTGGGAACATTGTTAAATTGTCAGTATTACCAGTGGTTGGGAACATTGTTACATAGTCAATGTTACCAGTGGTTGGGAACATTGTTACATAGTCAATGTTACCAGTGGTTGGGAACATACAAACTAGAAATCTAGATGATTAGCCAAAGTCACTACTTTTCCAGATTGGAAATACAGATACATAGCCGATGACACTCTGCTTTAAAGAATGCTTGGAAGACATCTCATTTTTTCAATTTATCTAATGCATATAATATTTCTATTTGAGAATTCTGTCTCTGTGTCTTTTGATCTTGTACTATTCATCTTCTGTTTATCATTTTAAGTCCATCACAGTAAGTTGATTTGTATAACATATAGGCTTCTAAAAAATCAGAGAATGTCATCGCAGTAGCATGTTAAACCTGCTTGCATACACTTTGCTGTTGCTTGTATTCTTAAATGGAAACTTGTAAAGTTGATGTTACAGAAGTGGTTGTGCTATCTTATCTCCTGATTTGTTTGCAGTACAAACAATTAGATCAGGCCTGGTAATGAGAATTGGTGTGAGTTTTTTTTCTTGTCATTTTATTGGCAGACATGCGTTCGAACAATGCTGAAGTTATGTACAACAAACCCATAAAATCAACATGTTGATTATCCACAAAACTCACAGTTCAAACAGAAATGTTTTGGGAATAGCATTAACAATGTTAATTGTACTCCCCAGTCCAAAAATTTGAATTCCAGTTCCAGAAATACTTGTTTGGAACAGAATGGGCTTCCAAAGTAATATTCCTGCAATAGTCCTGACATTTTTAGTTAACATGTGTTATGTTCAGTCACCTGTGCCAGAGGTGTACAGCATACTGCTGGACACTGTCTAAATCATAATGATTACTGCCAGATCTCGGCCATGGTGCTCATCCATGAAACTCGTGTCGAATTTCATAGTAATATAGGACAAAATGAATTCATGGTAAAGAAAATATGAAACATATAGTCTAGCCTGTTTTTTTTTCACAGTCAATTCTAAATGAGTCAATATTTTCACATGGCAACTTCAATACATTTCATATTTAATGGTGAATTTAAACTTTGAAAGTAATATTAAGTGTAAATCAGCCGTGAATGAAATCAAGATAAAAGTAATTAACACTGGCTACAGATCATAGAAATACAAAGAAAAAACTTATTAATAGAGATATGGGGGCCAACGTACCTTATTGTTCTGTATCTAGCATAGAAAGCACAGAGTTCTGTGTTATCAGTGATGCACATGAAATTGAATTTAAGGGAAAAAATATTTTCAGTTTTTGAATTACAGTATTTTATTGATTTAAGATGAATGAGACTCCCGCATAAAGGGTACGGGCTCACCATGTAGTAAATATCTATTGCATGTTCACATTGCTAATTTTTGTATCAACTTACTTGATTCTAAAATTAGAATAGTTTCAGACAACAAATTATTTTATTGATCAGAAAATTAGAATTCAAATGATGTCAAAATACATATAGATGATAATAAACTTCAATGAATAACAAGACACCTACATCCATCTCAGTGATGTCCCTACAGTTACTGTTATTTATGAAAGTGAAACATGAATAATAAAGGATGAAAGATATTGATGAATGTCTGTATTTACAGGAAATATTAATATTGACATTCAGAAAACAACCAACAGCATCGATCCTGATGGATTTTTCTTATGTAATAAAGGGGGATAACTCTAGTTAGATTTACAGATGGATTAAACTCAACAGAAACCTTGTAATCTGGATGATTTTGACCAGGAACAAAGGTGTTATAGTTATTTAAGGTGCCACATATATCTATAACAATATATATGTATGCATGTAATGACAGCTGTTTCAGAACATTTTCATAAATCGATGTGGTTTTTGTCATATCAAATTTGTGATTATAATTATGGAACATGACTTGTTTATTTCAATGCTAATATATACAATATATATCCTGTAATATAGACATTATATATCCTGTAATATAGACATTATATATCCTGTAATATAGACATTATATATCCTGTAATATATACAATATATATCCTGTAATACAGACATTATATATCCTGTAATACAGACATTATATATCCTGTCCTGTAATATAGACATTATATATCCTGTAATACAGACATTATATATCCTGTAATACAGACATTATATATCCTGTAATACAGACATTATATATCCTGTAATACAGACATTATATATCCTGTAATACAGACATTATATATCCTGTAATACAGACATTATATATCCTGTAATACAGACATTATATATCCTGTAATACAGACATTATATATCCTGTAATACAGACATTATATATCCTGTAATATAGACATTATATATCCTGTAATACAGACATTATATATCCTGTAATATAGACATTATATATCCTGTAATATAGACATTATATATCCTGTAATATAGACATTATATATCCTGTAATACAGACATTATATATCCTGTAATACAGACATTATATATCCTGTAATATAGACATTATATATCCTGTAATACAGACATTATATATCCTGTAATACAGACATTATATATCCTGTAATACAGACATTATATATCCTGTAATATAGACATTATATATCCTGTAATACAGACATTATATATCCTGTAATACAGACATTATATATCCTGTAATATAGACATTATATATCCTGTAATATAGTAATATAGACATTATATATCCTGTAATATACATTATATATCCTGTAATACAGACATTATATATCCTGTAATATAGACATTATATATCCTGTAATATATATCAGACATTATATATCCTGTAATACAGACATTATATATCCTGTAATATATATATCCTGACATTATATATCCTGTAATACAGACATTATATATCCTGTAATACAGACATTATATATCCTGTAATATAGACATTATATATCCTGTAATATAGACATTATATATCCTGTAATACAGACATTATATATCCTGTAATACAGACATTATATATCCTGTAATACAGACATTATATATCCTGTAATACAGACATTATATATCCTGTAATACAGACATTATATATCCTGTAATACAGACATTATATATCCTGTAATACAGACATTATATATCCTGTAATACAGACATTATATATCCTGTAATATTATATATCCTGTAATACAGACATTATATATCCTGTAATACAGACATTATATATCCTGTAATACAGACATTATATATCCTGTAATATAGACATTATATATCCTGTAATATAGACATTATATATCCTGTAATACAGACAATATATATCCTGTAATATAGACATTATATATCCTGTAATACAGACAATATATATCCTGTAATATATAAACTGTAATACAAGTAGGTAGCAGATTACCTCAGACTAAAGTCAAGGTGTAGATTCTTAGTTTACATTGAGAAAGATTGAAATTACTACTGAGTATTTTACATTTCCACACTGACTTGCTAGCATCTCTGTAAGCGAGAGAGTCCCTGTAAGAACAATAAGTATGCTGGAGACAACACTTCCAGTAATGAAGACCCATACTTATCATATATATATCCATCTTGAGTCTAGATGGTTATGACCTGTTGTAATTAAAGTCTTCTGTACTATTATAACATGAAAATTTCTGTGAATGAAATTGGGGTTAGATTAATTAAAACAGAAGGAATATCATGAAATCAGGAAAGAAGATTTCTCTATTATTGATAAAACCAAGGATTTTTTTAACACATTTGAAACATTGGATAATGTTTCTCATTGGTAGTGCCTCATTCACTTCCAGACGACACTCGTTTCCGAGATATATTACCCATCTTGACAACTTGGGATTGGCTTACAAGACAGGAAGTGCCTGAAACATTGATGCTATAATTTCCTGGCGCCTGGATGAAGGGAGGTTGTCTTGACATTGCCCATTCATTGTTACCATCTTGTGATTCTGTGTTTGATTATTACTTCACTTACACTAAAAATCATTCTGATTTTTTTGCCTTTGATTAGAATAGTATTTGGTTCAAAGATTTAAAAAGACAGAGGTAAGTATTTTCATTGATTGATTTTTAGAGCGCAGAGGTCATACGTGTAAAGTTTTAAGTGTTTGGGACAAGAATTAATTGGTTGACAGGTTTTCTGTCTCAGTGACTCCTGTTGCCAGTGTAAGGCATAAAATGTACCTCTTACATGGAAAGGTATCTTGATCATTTTATTTTTATGCAGGTATAAAATGTATCCCGAAGACTGGGTTACACTTATAGGAAGGTCAAAGTTCATGGGTGGGTCACAAGTATAGGATGGGGTCAGGGGTCACAGTGTATGACTGAGCTTTACAGCTCTTTGTATACAATGTCATATAGTATGGCTAGGTCATATATCTTGGATGATCAAAGCTAGGCTTGGAGACGTGTAGGAAGGTCACAATGTATGAAGGTCAGGGTCAGAGTGTCAGAAGGTCAAAATGTTTGCCATTGTGTTCAGCTTTGGATTTAAAATTTTGCAAAAAGTTCAAATTGCTTAGGTGATCAGTACTATAGGTATACTGTATAAGGTAGCACTTCTGCCACGAGGAATGATGGGTGAGTACAGGCTTCAAAGGCAGGGCTTGGTTCATGACATCTATCATTATAATGTATTAAACAGTGGTTTTAAAAATCTGACCTATGTTAAATATCATCAAGTTCTGAGATTTAAATCCAGTTAAAACTAGGATGCACTTGATAGTTGTTTTTATGTTTCTTTTTCATGTGTGAGGTCATTGACCAAGTGGCTGGAAATGGATTAATGAGACAGATTTAAGAACATTTTATTACAGACCAAGCCTTATATTACTGTACTGATATTAACTATTGATTATGTACCTTATTTTTTGTGTGACCTATTTTCTATCAATGAATTCCTTTTTTACTATAGATCAGGTTTATATAGCTCTATATACAAGTGTGATATATTGTTTTCTTTATGATAAAAACGTGACTACAAATTAGACGCTATTTGTAATGTTATATATTTGATAACTTAGGCCTCACATCCTGCTGGGTAGTTACATGTATTATCCATCTCAGACTAAAGATGTCACTCTCAGATATATATATGTCTATAGCAAGGTTGAGAAACAAGCAGATTAATTTGTCACAGGAAAAGTCTTACCTTTTGATAGATGTAGAAATAGATTTTCTTCATTTGATATAATGACATTGTAATGAGATGATCTTTGTGTAACTGTATGAAATATGTGACAACAGTGTCTTAATGTTCACGATGACCTTATTCTTATGTGGGATGAAGGGGTCAATGAACACCTGATTCTTGTGTGAATGAACGCCAGATTATTGTGTGGGATGATGGCGAGACTATGAACACCTGTTTCTTGTGTGGGATGATAGGGGACAATGAACACCTGATTATTATGTGAGATGATGGGGGCCAATGAACACCTGATTATTGTGTGGGATGATGGGGGCCAATGAACACCTGATTATTGTGTGGGATGATGGGGACAATGACCTGATTATTATGTGGGATGATGGGGGACAATGAACACCTGATTATTGTGTGGGATGATGGGGGATGATGAACACCTGATTATTGTGTGGGAAGATGGGGGACAATGAACACCTGATTATTGTGTGGGATGATGGTGAGACGATGAACACCTGTTTCTTGTGTGGGATGATGGGGGACAATGAACACCTGATTATTGTGTGGGATGATGGGGGACAATGAACACCTGATTATTGTGTGGGATGATGGGGGCCAATGAACACCTGATTATTGTGTGGGATGATGGGGGCCAATGAACACCTGATTATTATGTGGGATGATGGGGGACAATGAACACCTGATTATTGTGTGGGATGATGGGGGATGATGAACACCTGATTATTGTGTGGGAAGATGGGGGACAATGAACACCTGATTATTGTGTGGGATGATGGGGGATGAACACCTGTTTCTTGTGTGGGATGAACAATGAACACCTGATTATTGTGTGGGATGATGGGGGACAATGAACACCTGATTATTGTGTGGGATGATGGGGGACAATGAACACCTGATTATTGTGTGGGATGATGGGGGCCAATGAACACCTGATTATTATGTGGGATGATGGGGGACAATAAACACCTGATTATTGTGTGGGATGATGGGGGACAATGAACACCTGATTATTATGTGAGATGATGGGGACAATGAACACCTGATTATTGTGTGGGATGATGGGGGACAATGAACACCTGATTATTGTGTGGGATGATGGCGAGACGATGAACACCTGTTTCTTGTGTGGGATGATGGGGGACAATGAACACCTGATTATTGTGTGGGATGATGGGGGACAATGAACACCTGATTATTGTGTTGGATGATGGGGGACAATGAACACCTGATTATTGTGTTGGATGATGGGGGACAATGAACACCTGATTATTATGTGGGATAATGGGGACAATGAACACCTGATTATTGTGTGGGATGATGGGGGACAATGAACACCTGATTATTGTGTGGGATGATGGAGGGAGGGAATGAATACCTGATTATTGTGTGGGATGATGGGGGACAATGAACACCTGATTATTATGTGGGATGATCGGGGACAATGAACACCTGATTATTGTGTGGGATGATGGGGGACAATGAACACCTGACTATTGTGTGGGATGATGGGGGACAATGAACACCTGATTTTTGTGTGGGATGAACGGGGACAATGAACACCTGATTTTTGTGTGGGATGATGGGGGACAATGAACACCTGATTATTGTGTGGGATGATGGGGGACAATGAACACCTGATTTTTGTGTGGGATGATGGGGGACAATGAACACCTGATTATTGTGTGGGATGATGGGGGACAATGAACACCTGATTATTGTGTGGGATGATAGGGGGCAATGAACACCTGATTATTGTGTGGGATGATGGGGGACAATGAACACCTGATTATTGTGTTGGATGATGGGGGACAATGAACACCTGATTATTGTGTGGGATGATGGGGGACAGTGAACACCTGATTATTGTGTGGGATGATGGGGACAATGACCTGATTATTATGTAGGATGATGGGGACAATGACCTGATTATTGTGTGGGATGATGGGGGACAATGAACACCTGATTATTGTGTGGGATGATGGGGGACAATGAACACCTGATTATTGTGTTGGATGATGGGGGGTGGGGGGGGGCAATGAACACCTGATTATTATGTGAGATGATGGGGGACAATGAACACCTGATTATTGTGTTGGATGATGGGGGTGGGGGGGGGGGACAATGAACACCTGATTATTGTGTTGGATGATGGGGGTGGGGGGGGCAATGAACACCTGATTATTGTGTGGGATGATGGGGGACAATGAACACCTGATTATTGTGTTGGATGATGGGGGGTGGGGGGGGGGCAATGAACACCTGATTATTATGTGAGATGATTGGGGACAATGAACACCTGATTATTGTGTGGGATGATGGGGACAATGACCTGATTATTGTGTGGGATGATGGGGGACAATGACCTGATTATTGTGTGGGATGATGGGGGACAATGAACACCTATAGTCTATTAAATTGTAAGGACATTGATAAATCATTTTTCATGATTCTGCTAAACTGAAATAATCAAAGCAGGGCTTAATACCAAGTTGGGGTATCATTCCAGATGAAAAACAATACATTCCATGTTAGAGACATTGATCTCTGGTTTAATACTAACAATAAATAACACGTTTTTATTCTATTATTAGTTGAGTTTGATGTGAACCTCCAGGTCTGTAGGTAGATGATGTACACAAGACACTTTTAATCATTGCTGATTTTTACATTGAAAACGAGTGTTCATTGATTAAAGCCAGGTGACTTGTTATCAGATGTTGTTTGTACGGGATAAATCACTTCTAACTAATGGAGATTGTAAGGTCATTAAAATCACTTTCTATCTTCTCTAATTATGATAATCATTAGCAACATTGGTTTGATCGTTATCTTGGAATTAGCTTAGTTCCTAAAGAGGATCTTCACGCATGAATTGGGACAGCAATTGATTGGTGTGGGACGATGAAAGCTTCCTGTGGTCCTTCTTAGATCTTCAGTCTTGTTTACATAAAGTTCTGATCTTGCACTTTGATGAGGTTTTCACAATGTCTGAACTATCCACCATTTTTTTGTACTTTTAAAATCATACCATTGTCTTCCGCTGATGCTTAGCAAAGCAATTAACCATGAAGTTTTATTGCAGAAAGCATGGAGAATGTATTACATGGACTATTCATTGATTATCGGTATTGTAGTGGAAGAGAAACACATGAAAAGGCAAGATAAGGCTTTCAGCTACAGTGAGAAATCAAGATACTGAAATCTTTTTGTAGGCTATTGGCGTATATCATATAGTGTGGAGGGGTAAAGCATGGAAATTCAAGATTAACATTCTGCTTTGAACAAACAATGCAGTTGATTTTTACTATGATTGTCTGTTTTGTTTCAAAGGCAAAAGATTGATCAGGGTCATAATGATTCTTTATCGTGTATTCATCAGCACTCCAAGTCAAAGAACGTATCAGGTGTGCTGGTCTGATCACATCTCGTAGACGTCAATTCCCACCCCATATGAGGTGCTGATAGTGAAGATGTCTCGGATACCATCTGATGTATCTAACATTACGTCAAACTCTCCCCCTGGCCCCTCTACAATGTTGGCAGTAGATTTGGTTGCATCATATAAAAATTAGATTTGGTGTATTGCAATAAATACTTGAACAGTTGATTTTTATGAAGAATTGAAATAGATGTAATGATTTTGAAAGTTGGAGGTTGTCTTAAGATCAAAAATCAATCTGTCAATTTCTGATGTATCTTAAAGATTTAAGAATTTCATTTCCTCTGTAATTCACATTTTGATACCACTAAGTCAGTTTTCCTGTTTGGTAAAATGTTCCTGCCAGGTAAGTTAGTCATGATCCATCAAGTTTGTCCCTGGAATCATGATCTTTCAATCAGGTCCCTTTAATCACTGTCCAGTCCTCTTTTATCAGTCATAAACACAGTGCATGGAGACTTTCAGGTTAACTTTTGTAAGTATCACCCTTTTTCCAAAAGGACAGAAAAAAGGGATGGTTAAAGTGTAATACTTAAGCTGAAATATATGTTCTTGTGCATGTGAAGGATGTCACTATTAGTTCATTACCTTGGTGATGATGTCAGTGATTCAATGGTTCAGTGTCCTTAGTGATTATGTCAGTGACTCAATGGTTCAGTGTCATTGGTGATGGTGTCAGTGACTCAATGGTTCAGTGACTTTGGTGATGGTGTCAGTGACTCAATGGTTCAGTGACTTTGGTGATTATGTCAGTGACTCAATGGTTCAGTGTCATTGGTGATGATGTCAGTGACTCAATGGTTCAGTGTCCTTGGTGATGATGTCAGTGACTCAATGGTTCAGTGACCTTGGAGATGGTGTCAGTGACTCAATGGTTCAGTGTCCTTGGTGATGGTGTCAGTGACTCAATGGTTCAGTGTCCTTGGAGATGGTGTCAGTGACTCAATGGTTCAGTGTCCTTGGTGATGGTGTCAGTGACTCAATGGTTCAGTGACCTTTGTGATTGTGTCAGTGATTCAATGGTTCAGTGACCTTGGCGATGGTGTCAGCGACTCAATGGTTTAGTGTCCTTGGTGATTATGTCAGTGACTCAATGGTTCAGTGTCCTTGGTGATGATGTCAGTGACTCAATGGTTCAGTGTCCTTGGTGATTATGTCAGTGACTCAATGGTTCAGTGTCCTTGGTGATGATGTCAGTGACTCAATGGTTCAGTGACCTTGGAGATGGTGTCAGTGACTCAATGGTTCAGTGACCTTGGAGATGGTGTCAGTGACTCAATGGTTCAGTGACCTTGGTGATTATGTCAGTGACTCAATGGTTCATTGACATTGGTGATGGTGTCAGCGACTCAATGGTTTAGTGTCCTTGGTGATGATGTCAGTGACTCAATGGTTCAGTGACCTTGGAGATGGTGTCAGTGACTCAATGGTTCAGTGTCATTGGTGATGATGTCAGTGACTCAATGGTTCAGAGTCCTTTGTGATGATGTCAGTGACTCAGTGGTTCAAAGTCATTTGTGATGGTGTCCTTGACTTCATCTGTAACCATCATGAGAAAACCTTACACCTTCTAGTTTGGATACAGTCAATGTGTGATATAGTGTTGTCTATAATTATGATACTCCTGGTACCAGTCAACAAATACAAACACTATTGAATTAGGTTCCAATTAAACAGACAAGTTCTTTATAAATATTTTACTTAGAGAGTTTCATGAGGGTTATTACTATTGTCTACTTTCTGTATGGAAGGTCATCTAGGCTACAGTCATAGTTCTACTTTCTGTATGGAAGGTCATCTAGGCTACAGTCATAGTTCTACTTTCTGTATGGAAGGTCATCTAGGCTTCAGTCATAATTCTACTTTCTGTATGGAAGGTCATCTAGGCTACAGTCATAGTTCTACTTTCTGTATGGAAGGTCATCTAGGCTACAGTCATAGTTCTACTTTCTGTATGGAAGGTCATCTAGGCTACAGTCATAGTTCTACTTTCTGTATGGAAGGTCATCTAGGCTACAGTCATAGTTCTACTTTCTGTATGGAAGGTCATCTAGGCTACAGTCATAGTTCTACTTTCTGTATGGAAGGTCATCTAGGCTACAGTCATAGTTCTACTTTCTGTATGGAAGGTCATCTAGGCTAAAGTCATAGTTCTACTTTCTGTATGGGAGGTCATCTAGGCTACAGTCATAGTTCTACTTTCTGTATGGAAGGTCATCTAGGCTGCAGTCATAGTTCTACTTTCTGTATGGAAGGTCATCTAGGCTGCAGTCATAGTTCTACTTTCTGTATGGGAGGTCATCTAGGCTACAGTCATAGTTCTACTTTCTGTATGGAAGGTCATCTAGGCTACAGTCATAGTTCTACTTTCTGTATGGAAGGTCATCTAGGCTACAGTCATAGTTCTACTTTCTGTATGGAAGGTCATCTAGGCTACAGTCATAGTTCTACTTTCTGTATGGAAGGTCATCTAGGCTACAGTCATAGTTCTACTTTCTGTATATAAGGTCATCTAGGCTACAGTCATAGTTCTACTTTCTGTATGGAAGGTCATCTAGGCTACAGTCATAGTTCTACTTTCTGTATGGAAGGTCATCTAGGCTGCAGTCATAGTTCTACTTTCTGTATGGGAGGTCATCTAGGCTACAGTCATAGTTATACTTTCTGTATGGAAGGTCATCTAGGCTGCAGTCATAGTTCTACTTTCTGTATGGAAGGTCATCTAGGCTGCAGTCATAGTTCTACTTTCTGTATGGGAGGTCATCTAGGCTACAGTCATAGTTCTACTTTCTGTATGGAAGATCATCTAGGCTACAGTCATAGTTCTACTTTTGTATTTACTATAAGAAGAAAGTGAGAGGAAGAAAACCAGAAAGTAGAAAATTGAATTGTTAATATGATTACATGTATTTAGGATTATTTAAGAATGGTTTGGTAATGACACTTGTAGTTTTAGGACCTAAAATTTTCACATACAATATATCTTATTTAAATTTTACCATTTGTGGCTTTCATCAAATGCAGAATTAATCATGGGAGCTTCTACACAAATGGAACAATTTTAATAATACTTATTGGTATGAAGAGATTGACACAAATTATTAGATATTCCTTCCACAAACATATGTTGTTACAGTTAAAATATTGAATGTAACATGATACATCACTTTTCTGATGTGTTATAGTTATTTTACGATATTAGCAAAATTCAAATTAAATTATTCTAGTTCAATGTGAGAGCTAAACTGTATGCCATGTGCTTCTATCTTTCTAAATGACATTCAGACTTGAAAATGAAATGATATATCATTTTTAAATGAATGGAATGCTTTAGATAATAATAAGTAATGAAGAAACACAGCTGTGGGTTAATTAGAATCTGCAAGTAAATGTTTTTTTTATAGTTAGATTTATGTTTTGCTATTTATGTACAATTATTTCTGCATTCTGGAATCCAATATTTTATAGTGTTGTTAATCAATATTCTTTTGATTAAAATTTCGTACAGTAATACACATGATTTATGAGTCGGAATTTATTACTGAATATGGTCATTTAAAAGATTTCTTATTAATTTTCTGCCAGAAGTTACAAAGTTATTTTATACACAACATGGGAAGCGTATCTGACAAAGCAGGACCAATCATAGAGAGAAACATTCTGCTGAAGACGGTCTCTGAGCCTTGGAACATGATGTATGGGTCAGACTTGAAGTATACATCATTGCTCTCACTACTGTCAGGCAATGGCCTACATCTGGTTTTGTCCTCCCTTAGAGAGATCTACATAATTGTCATGTTTCCAGTGATGCTATCAATTCATAACATTTATGTAAACCGGAAATGTCTGCCAATTTTATTGTCATATGATAAAGTCAATGATTTGAGTTCCTTCAAACAATATCAAAGCAAATCTGTTTGCCGTCAATATCATTGCTTTACCTGTGACATAATAAGCAGGTGTCATTGGATTTCTGTCATGATTGACTGAGTGCATTGGGAGGGGGTGCTCTGACAGTATGCAGTGTTTAATTGTGAAGAAAATCATAATTTTTTTTTTATGTTGAAAACAGAGAAGTGGAGAACTTGACTGTTGTCTTCTGAAATAAATTTTTAAAAATGCTGAAAGTGGTCCAAGTCAGGCATGCCACTGGAAAAGGTCACCAATAGTCACAGGTCAAATAAGTTGTCAATTCCAATCATTACAGTATGTTATACTTCTCAATTATGCCAAAAGTCAATATAAAGGTCATCAAAGGTCAAGGGTCAAATAATTCATCAATTTCAAACAATATTTAATACTGCTGATAGTGACTGATTGATCATATTGTTCTGTTTTTTTTGTTTGTTTTTTTTTGTTTTTATCAGACGGTGAAGTTAAACCTAGAATACATTAATCTTGACTTATGCACAGAAACTTGATCATTTATTTGATGTCTGAGGGATGCGCCCTCATTATAAAGTATCTCAAAATCTCTGGTGAATTTCATGCAAACAATTTGAAACACATAGAATAACTACAGACTTAGTCTCAGATCTGTATACACTAGAGTTGAGGTGATTTGCCTCTCAAACCCTGCAGGAGTGATGGGTAAACAGAAGGGATTAAAACCACCCCGTGATCCTGCCCAAGCAATCTGGTGGAAACATCGCTCCCGCAGCGATGACGAGCGATGGGGATTATAGAGAGACTTATTTGTACCTAGTTTAGAAATGTTGGTGATATTGTACGTACTTTACAGAAATCTTGCTAGGCCTAACATGTGTTCACAGTTCATTTTACAATGTTATGATGCCAACCAACCTGCTTTTACATCCCAGTCTTGCTGTGTACTTTTCTTTCATTCCCTGTGACAACCTGCAGTTCGCTTTACCATGTGCCAGTAAACTGCATCAATTTTATGTTGTTGAAATATTGAATAAGAAATTGGTTATACCGAATACTGTCTAGACAATTTTTTTCTTTCAATTTTCGATTGAGAGTAAACCCTTGGTTTATGCAGGTGCACAAGTGAATGTTAGAATTTATACAGTATTAGGCAACTGAACTTAAACCAAAATACACTGTAAACCGTTAAGCGTAAATCTACAATGTTTTGTTTACACAGCTGCTGGAAACCAAACGGGAGAAACAATTGACAACTACCACGCTGATGCTAATTAATACACTAGTTTGTCACTGACATGCTTGTTTATGATTTTAGATATATTTACTGGATATACGCGTACAAAGTGTAAGTTTTATTTTATTCTAGTTTAAGGTATATGCTCTTACGGTGCTGTACCTGTAAAGTCATGCTTCACTGACGGTACCGCGGCCTTCACTGACGGTACCGCAGCCTTCACTGACGGTACCGCGGCCATCACTGACGGTACCGCGGCCTTCACTGACGGTACCGCGGCCATCACTGACGGTACCGCGACCATCACTGACGGTACCGCGGCCTTCACTGACGGTACCGCGGCCTTCACTTACGGTACCACGGCCATCACTGACAGTACCAAGGCCATCACTGACAGTACAGTGACCTTCACTGACGGTACTGCAGCCTTCACTGATGGTACCGCAGCCTTCACTGACAGTACCACGGCCATCACTGACAGTACCGCGGCCTTCACTGACGGTACCGCAGCCTTCACTGATGGTACCGAAGCCTTCACTGACAGTACCACGGCCATCACTGACAGTACCGCAGACTTCACTGACAGTACCGCGGCCACCACTGACGGTACCGCAGCCTTCACTGACAGTACCACGGCCATCACTGACAGTACTGTTACCTTCACTGATGGTACTGCAGCCTTCACTGACAGTACAGTGGCCTTCACTGACGGTACCGCGACCATCACTGCCGGTACCGCGGCCTTCACTGACAGTACCACGGCCATCACTGACAGTACCGCAGACTTCACTGACAGTACCGCGGCCACCACTGACGGTACCGCAGCCTTCACTGACAGTACCACGGCCATCACTGACAGTACCGTTACCTTCACTGATGGTACCGCAGCCTTCACTGACAGTACAGTGGCCTTCACTGACGGTACCGCGACCATCACTGCCGGTACCGCGGCCTTCACTGACAGTACATCATATATCGATACCAATGTGTAAACTGGAAATATTTCTTCTTCCATCAAATTTGTAAATGCTTGCAGCTGCACCCATGTACGTATATGTATTATGTACATGGTGCAAATCCATTCTATAGACATAATATTGGATTTGGAAATTCCGACCAATATACATGAAATTGACGCTGTATTTTTTGTTTATTTACTCTCGGCTCATGCCCCATCTGAAGTTCCTAGCACATGGACATGCTAACTTTGAGTCACTTCTGATTATTAAAAAGTAATCATAATCTTACAGTGAACATTGTGACATGAATTTCACTTTGAGTAAGGCTTGCATTCTTCGATTTTCGAAACTTAAATAACATGAAATTGATACTTTCTGTATTCAGTGACTGAAATTAGTCAAAAGACCTTCAGCGAATTGCAGAATATCTAATTTTGATAGCGACATTGTAAGTTTACAATTCTAATTAATGTTATACCCTTAGAAAGTGGCCTTGCTGAATACCCTGACCAGATACAGAATTGGAATTATCAACATCACATCATGTATGCATTAACTTGAGAATTGATTTCACACATTTGGCACTTCTTATGTAAAAGAATTTCACACAGAACTTAACAGAAACTTAACAGAAGATCGGTGTGGTGCTGAATATGCAAACATTCATCGTGTAAACATACATTTTCCACGTACAGGAAGGAAACATTGTAACCATGTGACAGTTCATGTTAATGTTAAAAGTTAATCTTGTCACTCATTATAGTTGCTATGTCCTGGCAGACTGATGTACGCATATCTGAAACATACACAGTAACTTAATTCTTTTTGCCTGTCTTCTCTGCAATGTCCCGGCGGCTGGATTTATCACTTTTCCCAGTGACCCCACCGCAATCCTCCTGTGATTCCACCACAGCTTTGAGTGACAGGTAAGGAAATAAGTCACTCCCACAGGGTTTGAAAAGCATATCACCTCAAATGTACTGTACTTTGACCATGGTATTTATAAAGGTAACACATATTCCAATCTCAGTGTATCAGTGACCTTAATTTTTTGTGACCTTGGTGAACACACTGACAGACTGGGCCTCATGAAGTTTTGCAGGGATGATGAAAACAATGTCTTATTAATGTTATTTTTGTCATGAGAGGGAAATTCTGAAATAGCAGGGATTTTTTGGGTCTTTTTTTTGTCTACTTTAAGAGGAAAATACTGATTCATCCATAAGCCTCAGCTTTTGTTTCCATCAGTCTCCTTCCATTTTGAAAAGTGAAAAATTGAAGTATTACTTTAAAATCTGTGAGTAGCAAGAACTTTGTCCATTAGTACACGGACTTCATTCACGGAAGTATGAAATTCAGCTCTCTGTCAAACATTCTCTGTGCCTTGAGTCAGGCTAAAATCAGGCAAATAGATCTGGGAATGGACTGTAATTTACAATAACACAAACAAGCTTGAAGCAAGTCAGCAAAGTAGAAAGAACCTACATATATACGTAGATATGATTGAATGCTGTTGATATTTGGTTTTGATTATATTTCATCAAATGTTTGTATGTTATTAATAGGTGATGTGGGATTTCTACCTATCAATACAAACATATATCATAGGGGAATAAATCTCTGCTTTTTCAATCATCAGTTCCATCAAATTAAAAATTTCACTTGAGAATGACCTTGAAAATTGCATTTTATTGTAATAAATGCCATTATTGATTAATGAGGGGAAAACTTTTAAATCTAAAATGTTTACTGTTGGTTCCCCTCGCTCCATCCCAGATAAAAGCAATCAGATTGGCACAGTGATTGATGTAGTTGCACATAGGTAAAGAAGTGATTCCCTTCAAACGAACATGAATTGAAACAAATAAAATATCCATTTGAAATAAGTCACAATTTAACATCACCATCATCTATTTGAAAAAGAAAAAGGCTGACAGGCAGTCATCTTGGAATTTGACAATGAAAGTTTGTTATCGCTGGACAGGTTAGATTGTAGGAATTATCAGATAAAGGAAGTGGTTATCATGTGGCATCATCTATAATTTTGTCAAAGAAAGTTTGTTATGACTATTTCTCGAGAAAATCAGGATTGATCTTTCTCAAATATCATAAACAGGTTTTCCTTGGTCCCATGTGGGATTTTTGGATTGAACAGAAGAACAAAATGACATTGATCTGACAATTAAGGATTGTTATCGCTATTTCTTGAGAAGATTTGAAAGGATCTTTCTCAAATTTCAGGGTTTGCTTGGTTCCATGTTGTGCCTGTTTGATTTTGGGACTGATTAGAAAAGCAAAAATGAACTACAAGTGGGCCATCTTGCATCTTGACAATGAAAAACATCAAGAAATTGACCGACATGGCAACTTAATTATAATCCACACTCAAATTCCATTAAACTAGGGCAAAATATGAACAAAAGAAAGATTTACCTAGAGACTCTTAAAAAAGTACCAGGAGAATAAGACCAGGTGTTGCGTTGCTGTACAGTTAGTGTAGATATCCCTGTTAATGTAAACACACCTGTTGACATAGATATCCCTGTTAATGTAAACACACCTGTTGGCGTAGATATCCCTGTTAATGTAAACACACCTGTTGATGTAGATATCCATGTTAATATAAACACACATGTTGATAAAGATTTCTGTGTAAATGTCAGCACACCTGTTGACATAGATATCCCTGTTAATGTAAACACACCTGTTGACAGAGATATCCCTGTTAATGTAATAGATATTCCTATTAATGTAAACACACCTGTTGATGTAGATATCCATGTTAATATAAACACACCTGTTGATTAAGATTTCTGTGTAAATGTCAGCACACCTGTTGATATAGATATCCCTGTTAATGTCAGCACACCAGTTGATGAAGATATCCCTGTTAATGTAAACATACCTGTTGATGTAGATATCCCTGTTAAAGAAGAACCTGAATGCTGATAGGTTCGATTTTCAATGGATTTGTTGTTGTATAAGAACAAAAATGCCGAAAACCGCATCGAAATTCGACCATCCGTTTCCGAGATATATCCGTCTAAACGCGCCAATTCACACCTGCTTCGAGATGTTAATCAAGCAAGCGATCAAATTACCCAGATTTACATCCGGGTATTGGTGATGTCACTAGTGGAAGCGCGTTTTGTCCTGTCGCCTGTTACCCATTTTGGCGGAGGTCTATGTATATCACGTGCAAGTTCTCCTGTCTTGTTTTCCTTGCATTTTCGTCCGTGTCAGGGGTGTTCTGTCTCTGGTGATGTGTTGTGATTGATTCAAACTGTCTGGTATTGTCATTTTAGGGTATAAGATGCAGTATGTCTAATAATTTGGGTGCAGAGCGTTGGATTAACTTCCACAGGGTGAAAACCTTCTCTAAGGTAGGTCGGGGGATGGTAGCGTAATTCGTTATTTTATCAGGTGGGAAGCTATAGCTGGGTGGAATGTAATTGTATAGAGATAGATAAGTTTATGTGTTCGGTGTAAGATGGAGGTCTCTTTGTCGGTATAGGCCTATGCCGTTTTTGATAATTCCTGTTAATTAATGTTTACTGTTAAATAAATTGTTACATTTAAATTAGCAGTGTTTGTCCTCCTTCGAAAACAAAATACAAGCTGTACCCATCGAACCTGGGTTGACGGTGAAACAGGGCGAGACGGTACCGGGTAACTGTTAACCCCCCCTCCCTCCTGTTACACAATAATTGACAGAAAAATCCACAAACACTCACAAATATTTGAAACCTAAGTAAAACATTCCATAGGTGATGACACTACTGTTACTTCACCCATCAATTATAGTATAAATTTTAGTCGAATAACATTCAAGTAGGCCCAAAAAACGAAACGATATAACCTGGCTTCTGCTAGAAAACTAATGGTTGCCGGAGTGGGACAGAACGCGCGCTCACACTAGTGACGTCACTACTGAAGAGCTCTGTTACAGTGGCGTTCGATGATCTCGTTCAGGTGTGTTTTTAGCATTTTCGACAATAACTTTGGAACACGTGGTTTTTTTTTGACGATTTTTGCGGTAAATGAACGAGCAAAGGCTATTTGATTTAATGACACATATGTGACAAAGCATTCAGGTTCCTCTTTAATGTCAGTACACCTGTTGATATAGATATCCCTGTTAATGTCAGCACACCTGTTGATATAGATATCCCTATTAATGTCAGCACACCAGTTGATGAAGATATCCCTGTTATTGTAAACACACCTGTTGATATAGATATCCCTGTTAATGTCAGTTGATTCATCACCCATGACAACTTCATAACCAAGGATAGTTACATCATTGAGGGTATCTACATTTAAAGGGGTTATCAACATTTAAGGGGGTATCTACATTTAGAGGGGGTATCTAAATATAAAGGGGATATCTAAGTTTAAATAGGACATCTACGTTTAAAGGGGATATCTACATTTAAAGGAGATATCAACATTTAAAGTGGATATCTACTCTTAAAGGGGATAACTACATTTAGAGGGGACATCTACGTTTAAAGGGGATATCTACACTTAAATAAGATATCTACATTTAGAGGGGATATCTACATTTAGAGGGGACATCTATGTTTAAATGGGATATCTAAGTTTAAAGGGGATATCTATATTTAAAGGGGATATCTAAGTCTAAAGGGGATATCTACATTTAAAGGGGATATCTACATTTAGAGGGGGGTATCTACATTTAGAGGGGGTATCTACATTTAAAGGGGGTATCTACATTTAGAGGGGGTATCTAAGTTTAAAGGGGATATCTACATTTAAAGGGGATATCTAAGTTTTAAGGGGATATCTACATTTAAGGGGGATATCTACATTCAAAGGGGATATCTATGCTTTAAATGGGATATCTACATTTAGAGGGGACATCTACATTTAGAGGGGGTATCTAAGTTTAAAGGGGATATCTACATTTAAAGCGGATATCTAAGTTTTAAGGGGATATCTACATTTAAAGGGGATATCTAAGTTTTAAGGGGATATCTACATTTAAGGGGGATATCTACATTCAAAGGGGATATCTATGCTTTAAATGGGATATCTACATTTAGAGGGGACATCTACATTTAGAGGGGGTATCTACGTTTAAAGGGGATATCTGCATTTAGAGGGGACATCTATTTTTAAAGGGGATATCTACATTTAAAGGGGATATCTAAGTCTAAAGGGGATATCTACATTTAAAGTGGATATCTACATTTAGAGGGATATTTACATTTAGAGGGGGGTATCTACATTTAGAGGGAGTATCTACCTTTAAAGGGGATATCTACATTTAAAGGGGATATCTACATGTAAAGGGGATATCTAAGTTTAAAGGGGATATCTACATTTTAAGGGGGTATCTACGTTTATTGGGGATATCTTCGTTTAAATGGGATATCTAAGTTTAAAGGGGATATCTATGTTTAAAGGGATATCTACATTTAGAGGGGGTTATCTACATTTAGAGGGGGGTATCTAAATTTAGAGGAGGTATCTATGTTTAAAGGGGGTATCTACATTTAGAGGGGGTATCTACATTTAAAGGGGATATCTAAGTTTAAATGGGATATCTAAGTTTAAAGGGGATATCTACATTTAAAGGGGATATCTAAGTCTAAAGGGGATATCTACATTTAAAGTGGATATCTACATTTAGAGGGACATCTACGTTTAAAGGGGATATCTATTTTTAAAGGGGATATCTACATATCTAGTCTAAAGGGGATATCTAAGTTTAAAGTGGATATCTACATTTAGGGGATATTTACATTTAGAGGGAGTACATTTAAAGGGGATATCTACATGTAAAGGGGATATCTTCAAGTTTGTAAAGGGGATAAAAAGGGGATATCTACATTTTAAGGGGGTATCTACGTTTATTGGGGATATCTTCGTTTAAATGGGATATCTAAGTTTAAAGGGGATATCTATGTTTAAAGGGGATATCTAAGTCTAAAGGGGATATCTACATTTAAAGGGATATCTACATTTAGAGGGGGTTATCTACATTTAGAGGGGGGTATCTAAATTTAGAGGAGGTATCTATGTTTAAAGGGGGTATCTACATTTAGAGGGGGTATCTATATTTAAAGGGGATATCTAAGTTTAAATGGGATATCTAAGTTTAAAGGGGATATCTATGTTTAAAGGGGATATCTAAGTTTTAAGGGGATATCGACATTTAAAGGGGATATCTACATTTACAGGGGATATCTATGCTTTAAATGGGATATCTACATTTAGAGGGGACATCTACGTTTAAAGGGGATATCTGCATTTAGAGGGGGACATCTATTTTTAAAGGGGATATCTAAGTCTAAAGGGGATATCTAAGTCTAAAGGGGATATCTAAGTTTAAAGTGGATATCTACATTTAGAGGGATATTTACATTTAGAGGGAGTATCTACATTTAAAGGGGATATCTAAGTTTAAAGGGGATGTCTACGTTTTAAGGGGATATCTTCATTTAAAGGGGATATCTACATTTTAAAGAGGTATCTACGTTTAATGGGGATATCTTCGTTTAAATAGGATATCTACATTTAGAGGGAGTATATACATTTAAAGGGGATATCTAAGTCTAAAGTGGATATCTGTATTTAGAGGGGACATCTATATTTAAAGGGGATATCTACGTTTAATGGGGATATCTAAGTTTAAAGGGGATATCTACAATTAGAGGGGGGTATCTACGTTTAAAGGGGATATCTACGTTTAAAGGGGATATTTACATCAAACTTGTACATCAACAAGGATATCTATCTGGTCAGGGATACATACAATGTACAGTGATGCTGTACATCAACTAGGAAACCTTTATACCGTTAGTATATTGGTACTGTACTGCCTCCCACAAGAATATGGACACAGCTATAAATAATATACATATGAAATGACAGCTTTGACAGACTGCATTATGATAGCACTCCCCAAATCTGGTCAGCACAGACAAAAACATATTTTCCATTTTGGATGTATTCATGCAAATTTCTTTATTGATCACAATGTTATCACTTTCAACAAGATACAGAAAACAATAAAATTATGACTCTGCAGTCATTTATCCAACATTGTATGAATGTAGATATGTTTATGTCTGTCTTACCAGAATCAATAAGGGCCCTCGAATCAGACACCAAAATCAGTGTCTCCTCCTTACAGTACAGATGACCACTAAATTGATTATGTCCCCATACTGTTTAAACATCTTTTGATACAATTATCTCTTTTAAATGAATATGGATCTAATAAAAAGTAAAATGCACTTTTCATATATCATGGAGGTCTATAAAATCTTCTAAATTTTACTCATAAATTTTTATTCTTAACTTAACCCAACTTGATTTGAATAGTTGTATCAGATTTCTGACTTGATTTCAATATCTACATCTGATTTCTGACTTGATTTCAATAGCTGTGTCTGATTTCTGACTTGATTTCAATAGCTGTGTCTGATTTCTGACTTGATTTGAATAGCTGTATCAGATTTCTGACTTGATTTGAATAGCTGTATCAGATTTCTGACTTGATTTGAATAGCTGTATCAGATTTCTGACTTGATTTCAATATCTACATCTGATTTCTGACTTGATTTGAATATCTACATCTGATTTCTGACTTGATTTCAATATCTACATCTGATTTCTGACTTGATTTCAATAGCTGTATCTGATTTCTGACTTGATTTGAATATCTGTATCTGATTTCTGACTTGATTTGAATGGCTTCATCTGATTTCTGACTTGATTTCAATATCTACATCTGATTTCTGACTTGATTTCAATATCTACATCTGATTTCTGACTTGATTTCAATATCTACATCTGATTTCTGACTTGATTTGAATATCTACATCAGATTTCTGACTTGATTTGAATATCTACATCTGATTTCTGACTTGATTTGATTTGATTTCTGACTTGATTTGAATATCTACATCTGATTTCTGACTTGATTTGAATGGCTTCATCTGATTTCTGACTTGATTTCAATATCTACATCTGATTTCTGACTTGATTTGAATGGCTTCATCTGATTTCTGACTTGATTTGAATGGCTTCATCTGATTTCTGACTTGATTTCAATATCTACATCTGATTTCTGACTTGATTTGAATATCTACATCTGATTTCTGACTTGATTTGAATATCTACATCTGATTTCTTTGGAAATGATTTACACTCTCAAAAAATTGTCAGTAGGATATAAGATATTGTGAAATACCTTTATACAGCTGTTTTATATTCTTTTTAAGTGAAATAAACAGGTAGATTTGAAATGGTTAACATATCAGCTTAAGTAATATCTTATATAACTGTCAAATACTGTGAAATCATTAATTTTTATTTAGGGTTAATTTTCATTGATCTGTTTAATCCATAGACTCATATGTCCTCATTCTCTTAAAGTTAGTATAATTAGATTTATTAAACAATACTTTTCAATGAAATTTTTAGAATATATGAAAATTCAGCCCTGCAAAAATGATTTAACGGAAATCATTAGGCCTAATGATGAGATATATACATAGGTATTATTACTTTGCTCGGAAAGTAATACGAAAGTGTTCAAATAAAGGAACATTACCTATATTAAGCACATTCAAGATCTCCGAGGTAACACTAATTACTCAATTAAATTCTCACGAGCTGGAAGGTGTGGTATTGCTTTATTTAATTTCATAGATGTGCCTCAACCATAATGTATAAACAAACAATATAATATAGAGATGAAGGTTACTGTAATCCAGGGCCTAAAGATAATGAAAAATCTAACAATGGTTCTTAGGGAGATTATAGATTCTTATTTTTTTAAGATAATTTAATGTTTTCTAGAAGAATGGTTGCTGAAGTACTCCTCATACAAGGAGATGGGGAATGGTTTAAAACATTGCAGCAAACTCTTTCAATGGGCCCGGAGAGATTTTGTATGAAATGCTACGACAAATTTGAAAAAATCAAAAGGAACAGTTAAAGCCCAGAAGATCTCTTATTCAAAATACCAGTCCTGTAGTATGTACTCTTTCAACACTTACACCACACCTAAATCTTAGCCATTTGTTTGACAGAGATTTAAGACAAAATTTCTTTAGGCAGACTCCAGGAAAGGATAACTGTATAATCTTACCTCACAGTGGGACTTTCATACCAAATATCAGTATCTTTGTACACAGGTCATGTCTTTCAACACTAACACCGACATCTTACCATTTTATTACAGACAGACAAAATTAGACACAAATGTTCCAAAAAATGTCAAAAAGCTGTTTTCCTTCCACAAAAAATTAGACACAATTGATCCAAAACATGTCAAAAAGCTGTTTTTCTTCCTAGATAAACCACTTTAATCAGATTCTGTTAAGATAGTAAAGCCTTGAGGAACTCTGTTACCATATATCTGTACTGCAGTATATTTAAAAGGTAATGTTTTTCAATACTTGCATGAAAATCTGGGTTATTTTGTCTTTCTGTCTACAGGCTACTATCTATACACTGGGAGACGGTTACCTAGCTCTGTAAAACAACAGAGGAGTATTAGGTACAGTTGGAATCCTAACCCTACCAGTCTGTCATCAGCCTGTCAGTTTCTGACTCTCATCCGAGCATGAGTGACAGGGGAGATCCAATTATCCCCCCTACATTAATCCTGATGTTCTTTTTATAGATTGACCAATGCTAGTATCCTCCCTAAGATATTTCTATGTTTTCTTCCTCTTATAAGAAATTATGTTCATTGTCAGTAGCGATGAGGAGTAAAGCAACCCTGATTACCACAAAACGTGTGTTTTGTTATCACTGATAATATTGTTACCACCATTTGATTATATTGGTTTTCCTGCAGATGTAGGTGTGAGTTCACAATTAATTGAATATATCTTTGTAATCACATAATTGATTTCCCAATATGTTTGTGTGAATTTCATTGTTATTCCTTTAATGGTTGGCTTTTCCATCTGATTTCATTTTACCCACATGTACATGCATGTTGTGTGTGAGACATTAAAAAAGATAAAATGGGTTGTAGTGAAATGCATGGCAGTAACATTTGTGCAAAGACAAGATAGAATCTAAGTAGGTCAGAAAGGGAGATAACTTTTGAAATGTTGAGTACTTCAGTAGATCTAATATCATGTCTATTTAGAGCAAGAGGCTTTGATTTTCTGATGATTACCTCCCTGATTAAAGGTAGAAAAACAGATTTTACGAAACAGTAACAGTAGATATGTGGCAAGGACTTATTTGTTTTGGGTGAAGTGTTGCTGGAGATCAAAACAATTCAAGTTTGAAGAAAAAAATGATTTGGGAGCTCATTTTGAGCAATTTATGACAAGGAACTTGACAATTTTAAATCATATCCACTTAAAACCGAAAAGCTAGCAGAAGAAAGACTGCTGCCCAGTAGGGACCTATAGAGATCATGTATATGATTAGGTACATATGATAGGAGGTTGAAGCAGAGCTGGAACAAGATTACAACTTCTTGAGGAAAACTATCTTTTTTAAGATGTAATAAAAGTCATCCTGAGAGCGGACCTTAACTGCCTGCTTTGTGACGATCGGTCATAATCGCTGTCACAGAGGGTAATTAATGTATCCTTCACAATGAGAAACATCCATTACTGTATTCAAAAGGTGCAGCATTTTATAGAATTACGTGTTATGTGATAATCTAAGGACATCACAATTGAAAGCAAGATGTTATGAAGAATCTTGGATTTGGACACCAAATTCTTTTTGATAGTGTCATACCAGGGTTACTTATCAAGTAGGACTTGATTTCAAAAACTTGATATTTATACGTTTGTATGTATTGTCATACTAACAACAATAACTGTAAATAACTCATTTTGATGTAATCAGATTTTAGGGCAGTGCAACTTTTTAGCAAATAAGTACAATAATGTATTTGTGCGTCAACAATGAGTACTATATAGACAGCATATAGACACTGCTAAAGGTGATAAACTAAGATTACCTCTAACACAGAAGTTTACAGTACTTACATCACTTGACCTGCATGGAGAATTTGTAACTGGAGTTCAGTGAATAAAAATGTTATTCTGACTGTCAACACTAGAACATGTATGTCCATACTGTTAAGGTTTCTCTTTTGATAGCTGTCACAATAGGAAAGACTCAGTTTTTTCCAAACTGGTAGAATCTTATGTCTCATTGCTAAAAATATCATAAAATGTTTTATCCTTCCACAACACGGAACATGTGACTAACACAAACAGTTCCTATACCTGTAAGGCCAGACTGCCAAGGTAAGAGTTGAATGTACCTGCTAATTGTTCTGGGACCTCTGAGTAACATTGATACAAACATAAGGTGCACATGTTGGTTGTGATTACCATGGTAATCGACCATATCTTCACCGCTAAATAGAATAAACCAATATCTGCTGAACCGCCCTATTTTTCTTGTATCTGTTACTATTTGTTACACAATTACATCTGTTTAATGTTAAGCTGTTATTTCTTTTCAATGTTTCTAGAATTGTAATTGAGATTCGCAGGAAAAAGAGAAGTTAATTCTAGCGTTTTATGAGTGTTTTTCGCGTTATTAGTGTAACAAACACATGCTAATGTTGGCCTTTGAAATCCCAGATAGCATTTATCACTTCAAATCACTTCACATTCTGGGTAATAAATAGCTTTGGAAAAAATGTGGAATATAGACCTTGTTCAGATGTGATGATATAAAGCCACCTGCATCAGATATAGTTATCAAAATAGACAAAGTTACGTCAAAACCCTCATGGTGAAATACAGAAAAACTGAGAAAGACAAGGGAAGAGATTTAAACACACGATTCATGTTATAGAATAAAATCATATGCTGTAATTATTCCACAATAAAATTAATGCTAGAGGATTGAATGAAAAATACACCAGTGAATTCAGGCACCTTTCAATACTAATTAGTAACAGTAGCACCAAATAATGAATCAAGAATGTGTCATACAGCTGTTTTGTCCTTCTAGATCTCATCAGTGATGCTTTGGACCTAAGTTTTAAACCTAGGAGGCAGCTTAGGAAAGCCAAAATTGATTGAAAGAAATGTCAAGGTGTACTAGTCCTGTAATTAGATAAATTTTCTAATAATAGATATTTAAGGTTCACTGCTGTCTAGTAGCATTGTGGAAAAATACTCTTGTTGATGTCCAGATCTTGTACCTTCAATCAAGGGTAATGTGAATGCACTGTTGACCTCTTGAGTTTATTGCAGGAATGTTTATAAATCAGTTACATGATAATCCTTATTTATCAATAAAGGGGATAGACCTTAAGCATTTTTGCATACTTAATTACTATAGTGCATTGTCAACAAATAGATTTTCAATATCCAGCCCGGAGACCTTCAGTAAACAGACTCGTGTGCAATGTACATTTGTACCTGAAATATGCAAATTAATCAAACTAGGGAATCATCCAATTATTCTTAAGTGTTATTGGTTGATTTTAATACTGAAATGTACATAACGTTTATTTGGGTTTACCTTAATATTTGTTTGTACACAGCACAACTGTGGCTCACCACTTCTTCCACGATTTGTGCCTTCCCCTCCCCTGCTTATCACCTGACTCAGCTGACCAATGGTCAATCTAGCCTAAAGAGTATCCCCTGATTCTGGTAACATTTGATCAATCAGTTTTAAGGAGCAGTTCTCACTCTGTTTGTAACTTAATCCTTCAATTTGGACTTATAATTCAGACAGTAGATGTATTGGGTACTTGCTGGGGGTTGCCCTTCTAGGTCAAGTACATATTGATAAATCCTAGTGAGATGTGTTATGTTTAATTGTAGTTACAACAGTTAGGTGTAGGTGGCTTTGGGAGTTTGTCTAGCTAGTGAGAGCCTAGTAAGAGTAAGTGCCTGTTGAGGACGGCCTCATAAATCACATCCTTACAGATACATATTCTAGCTACTAACTCAACAGCATGGGATCGCTCAAGTTTAAGGGATTGCCCCAATCATTTTGACCAAATAACCAGCTAAGATTGCCTAAGCTCGAGATCACTCAAGTTTAAGGGATTGCCCCAATCATTTTGACCAAATAACTAGTTAAGATTGCCTTAGCTTAAGAATCATTCCACTCTTGTCTGTAGTCGTTGAGATTTGAGATCACTCAAGCTCCACAAGCATGACTATTGACTTAGTTTAGAAGTTGATAATTGTTTCTATTTTCTTTACCATGTTGTGTAGATACGTTGTTTTGTATTTGACTTAGTAGTTATACAGAGCAGCCCCTAAGAATGCCAAAACATTATTAGTCACTTATCCTGAACAAGTTACATGTTTCTGAACAATACAGTTTGGAACTTTCTGTGATTGTTGTGTTGTGTATAAAATCTGGTATTTTAACATCTCTGCTAGAGTCCTTGTCAGTTGGCACAGGAATTTGGTTTCCCAAGGCAAATGTTAATAAGCTAGATAAATTAGTATGGTAAAGTGTTTTTAAGTCTTAGGGAATGTTGTAAAAGTTAGTATTTTTGTGTGGTTCTAATTTTCATGAATTTTACAATTGTATTTCAAGTGCAAAACATAGTCCAGGTTCAAATTTAGTCCAATATAGATAACATTTAATATATCAATATATTTCATGTTCCAACTACATACTGATTCTGGGAACTGTCCAAGTAAGGTAAGGACATCAAAAGTATACTATTAATTTGATTAAACACTGACAAAAATGTTAACTTGAAGGTATGACTTGCTCCAGCCTGTGAAGGTAGGAACTTGTAAGACAATGTGTAACCATATAGACTTTTTTTCAATACTTCATATTTCTGCACATCCATAGCAGGAAAAATTCATTGCATGAAATTCTCAAATTCAGTCCAGAAAAACAACAGATTTACAATGGAGTAATCATGAAGAAATATGAAATTGTCCAAACTCAGTAGGCTCATATGTCTGTATAAGAGTTACCATATATATAAAAGTGCAGCTGGATCATTTTTTATTCTGATGTCATCATATCTAT
The DNA here is from genome assembly GCF_031769215.1 of Ylistrum balloti. Lineage (NCBI taxonomy): Eukaryota > Metazoa > Mollusca > Bivalvia > Pectinida > Pectinidae > Ylistrum > Ylistrum balloti. The sequence goes on along the minus strand of NW_026781923.1, from coordinate 79,637 downwards.
ATAAAACACTAATCTATGTCATATTAGTCGTGTTATACCAATATGTCCAATCTCGGGTAAGTGACCACCGTGTCTGATAAACATTCAGTGTAGCTCTTCAGACGATGGAGATTAGATTAGGCTATGTTCAAATGGTTTGTGAAGGCAATAACTGAATTACTGTTGTTTATGACAGAATGGATGTGAATTCAGTGCAGTTGTACCGAAAATATCATGAATGACTTCTGAAACAACCCTAACAAAGTGTTGTTGTCATCATAAGTCTGAAATGATTTGATTCTCTTTCTTAACACCCAGGAAACTGGGAAACAAGAAAATATTGACATGTTTGCAATTTTTTTTTAATTCCAACATAATGAAACAAGGATACAAATAAAAACAAAATTAAAAAAAACGATTTACACGTATACCATTTGAGTTACACTGGGGATAAGACTAAGTAATGAAGGAAGACAAACATCTTGGTCAATACAAGTAAAGTAAGTTATGCTACGTTCCCAAATGAGGACAAATAACAAAAGTGATCCGCCAGGCATGTTTATGGCCACGGAACACACTTAATCTCATATCATTCAAGGAAACATTTCTCAATGAGATCATGGTGGTGACAATGAGGCTTTCCCGTAATCCTCAAACAAGCAATGTCTGGAAACGCTACATCAGTGTGTTGTCACCAACATCTAGTATCCCTATGGCAGATCAAGACTGGCTCAGGTATACCTGATTATGTTGTCAGAAGTATGAGCGAAAACTGAAAAATATAAAAAAAAAAAAAAAAAACCCTCTTCTGCAGCTAGGTATTTAGGTCATTGATATATACCTCTTTTGTCTACAGCTGCCAGCCAACTCCCTACGTGGTTTCAGGAATTGCAATATGATGCCTTTTTTCATTTTTCAGTTGTTTAGTACCTATTAAGAGACCACTTTGTACCACTAGGTATCCTTCTCCTGAGGCCCAGAAAATGAACATCAACACACATATGAACTTGACAGGATGTTGGTTTTTCAGACTTTTTTCCAACTGGAGATTTTTGTTGTAGAATGGTTGAGAATTCTGAAAGCTTATCATAGCATGACAAGTCCTAGAAGGATGAAACAACTGTATGATGCAATTGAATTCATTGATTGACTTTACTGTACCTAACTCTAAATCTGTATTAAAAGGTTCTGTTCTAATCTGTAGGTATATGAAAGACAGCTATCAGACAACACTTTCTCTGTCAGTACAATAGTCACAATACTGATGATCCTGGCCCACCATCATGTTATTGAACAAGCATGTCCTCAGTCACCTTATTCCATGATAATGAATTTGTTTTCACAAACCTTGTCTGTTTATCCATGACTTACAGTGACACACTGCTGTGTTTTTATTTGCTTACAAACATTGATACATTAAGATATGAGTAAGACATGTGGAAGCTGACTATATGTTTACTTTTGGTTTGGCTAGCAGCCTTAATGGTAGACTACTTCAGACACTAGGATATAGATTTGCATTTCTGGCATCATTCAAAAAACAATCTTGTACTGGAAATGATTTAAACCCTATAAGATCATCCATTACAATGAACCCTGGGGTCAGATCTGGCTGTTTCACATTGCTGGACACCACTAATATCCAGTACGGATTCTACCAGATTACTGGTCTTGTTTTGTATTGATTTGTATTTTTCACTCGTATAGAATAAAAGTGACATTAATCTTCAAAACAGTTTGGAACATTCTGCAGCAATTCCACTCCTATATTTCACTAATATGAGAAAGGTTTTGCATTCAGTGAAAATAGAAAGTTAATAAAACTGCCATATATACAAGAAAATTGAAGCTTTTATTTATGTTAGAATGTTACTGTGTGTTCTGATCAAACCACTCACATCTATAAAGTTCTGTCACCTCATACATATATATGGATGTTATCAATCAGTTTGAAACTGATAGCTCCTAATGGCCTATAAAAAACATGCAGACATGCATTTCATGTGTCTGGAGATCTAGCCCTGACTTAATTGAAAGAATTAATTATACTGAGAAAAGATAGTTGCAATAATAAGACATGTCTGTTAATTATAGATCAATATATAGTCAGTAGATGTTTGTGATGATCAGTGTAAGTTCGCAGACACTAAATCAAATAATCACCTATACCAGGAGCCTACCTCAGCCAATTGTCTACTCGTTCTCATTATAAACTTCAGACAACATATACTCAATTATGTTATGATTTGTGTTGTAACGACCAAAGCTTACTTGTTAAGTTAAGCATTTTAATTAAATACACTGTAATATTTTGTGGCTATATTATAGCAGACTTATGTCACATCCACTTTTGAAACAGCCAGTGATATCTGGTAAACTCTTATGTCAGAGACATAAGCATTTTGCCGACTTACAGTTCTATCAGAAAAGATTAACTTTGTCAGACATCGTAAAGAAAAAACAACATATATATGTATATTAAACATGGATAACTCCTTGTTAGGTGTATAGATGGTGGAGTCTATTTTGTGAGGTAATCTAAAACAAAATCAAGTCCAATTTGGCACATATAAACGAAAAGTCCATTTCCTCCTGTCCACTTTGTTTGGTTTCATACATATATATTTTGGAATGTAGAAGCCATTGTTTGTGCCTTGGAGTGGTTGTTCCTAATCTGATCTGATTGCCAATTATATACAGGAAATGGTTTCTGAATTTTGTATATTGTTTATAATTTTCAAGAGCAGATTAAACTGCCTATAGGTCAAATGTCATTAGGTCAAATGTCATTATGTATCTGATTCAGTTAATGTATATCACTGTTCATGTCAAGTTGCTATAAAACCTTGGACTAATTTTAGTTTGATATTTTGGAACTTTTTCTTCAGGTTAGTGATGTCAATAGAATAGAAGTTCTGAAACAAAACTGGTAGTTGATTGTAAGAGTTTGACCTTTCAGTAACTACATAGTCACCTTCATCAGACAAATGACCAGTGTGTAGCGTACTGGTATTGACATAGGTTATGTACGAGGTGGTAAGGTATTGACCAACTATTTCGGCTGTATGTTAATCCTTATATGTCCACTAAGATGAAAAATAGTTTGGTGAGATCATAAACAGATTATATACTGAAAATTACACAAGGTGGTGAGAATGTACTTCAGTCAAGTTAGCTACACTTTGTTTAAAACTTGGTCATATCGGAATCCAAGACATCAAGGATTTACTAGAATTTTTGTGCTTAAACAACATGCTTTGCCGTCCGAGATACCATCTATCAGTGACGGTTTGGCACAGCCATGGGCAGACCAGTGTCTCAGATTGTGGCCAACTTATTCATGAAACACATGTAGGAAGAAGCAATAACCAGGGCCCCTGTAGAATGCAAGCCCAGTCGGTGGAAGCGGTATATTGATGACATATAATGGAAATAGTAAAAAATATGGCACAGAAAGATTTGACAGAGTGTATCAATACCACAGATACCACCCACAGCATCAAATTCACCTGCGATGAAGAAATCAGTGGCATTCTGCCATCCCTTGACACCCTCATAGTAAAGATGACCCTCAAAATATTGGTCGATAGGGAAAAGGTACACACAGACTAATATCTCAACCTCCAATTGCACCACCCCGTACGACAGAAAGGGGCGTTGTATGAACCTTGCTCAACAGATGTGAAACGATTGTCCCAGAAGAACAAGACAAGAAGCAAGATCAAAGTCACATCCATAGTGCCGTGAAAACATGTGGATACTCTCCTTGGGCTATCCAGAAAGTAAACCACAAATTTGATAAAAGCAAAATGACTTAACCAAGAGAGGAAATGCCAAGGAAAAGAACAAAATGAAAGGACATGTAGTCCTGTCTTACATCAAAGGCCTGTCAGAAATCATTCAGAGGATTTACGGTGGTCATGGCATGTCAACAGGTAGCCATTAAACCTGACAAGACACTCCGAAATATCCTAGTCCTTCCCAAGGTTAAAACATCCAATTAAAACATTGCAGAATGCAAATATGAAATCAGATATAATAATTGCGAGCCATCATATATAAATAAATGCAAATCATATTACACAGCAAAATCATTTAATTGTTCAGGAAAATTCAAAAGTAGTCGACAAAGAAAACCTTTTCAGGTGACTGGTAAAGGAAGCCATGCAGCAGATGAGGGGGGCCAATGACTCTTGTACATCTATAACCAAGTGTTAAACAAAAGCAAATTGACTACAGTACATTGTTACCGTCTTGTGTATTTTTTGTTCTATAAACTGTTTATGATCTCATCACATCACTTTTGACCTGAAAGTGTAAATAGGATTATAGTATAATCAGTTGATTGGTCAGTAGGTCAATTCCCTACCATCTTCTACACTTAATACATCAATGCTAGTACGCTTCACACTGGTCATTTGTCTGATGAAGGTGACCGTGTAGTCATCAAAACGTCTCCTGGTTGTGTTATAAGAATTTCTGTTGATTTTAGTTGGCCTTTCCATGGACTTTCATAAAGCCTGTAAATTTTAACTTAACAATGTTTAATGTTCACACTTACCCTGGTATATATTTATCTTGTTACAAGAACCGTCAACAACCGTTAACATAACATGTAATATTTCTACACCGACTTGGGTAAGATTACAGCTTGGCTACACCGTGGTATATTTTAATGTGATTGTCTGATCCTGATACTTATTAACTTACTCCTGTGGTAAAATATTCACAGTTTTCATCGAAGACCTATGACAGAATAGATCATTGATGAAAACATAGTTCTAACTATATCTTGTGTCAGACTTTGCCGTAAATGTTCCTTGTTTGTTCCTTAAACCCTAAAACAGTCATGTTTCACACCTGCCTGGTGATGCAATGCTTATTCAAACACCTGTATCCTTATCTCCTCATTCAGAATTGTTAAGATCAGAGTTAAAATAAGACAATTATAGGTCTAACTTAGACACTTAAACACATTAAAGTTTAACCTAGGACAAATCTGTTTAAATTGGTGAGAATCTATAACCTCCTATACAGTCTCTAAGGCTTCAACAGACCTGCAAGCCTTTTTAGGGAATCGATTTTGGGAATGTTCCAAGCGTGGATTAAGCTGTCAGGAGCTCGGATCGCCGTGTTCTTTGTGGTCCTAAATAGGGTTTCTAATGGATTTAAGTGACCATACTGATACAACCTGATGTAATATTGTATTTGTCAACATCACAGAATCCCCCTTAAGCATAGATAACAGGTTGATGCACAAGATGGCTTTTATTCACCGATTAGTATTTAGAGCTGGCACCAACACTAATCAACATGTCACGTCGTAGAAACATCTGAGAAGCTCATCACTTATCATGGAAGTGTTGTTTACTAGTGTTAGTTATCATGTATGGACTTCTGTTTGTGAAATGAAGAATCTTTACCAGTTCTTGGAGATTCTTGTCATTTCTGCTTTATAGATTTGCACTTTTACCTCTTGATGTAGCCTATCTGTTCCCATTCATAAAATAGGAAGCATTTTAAGAGGTGTTTCCCAATTTGAAAGTGTCACTTTTTTTTCTTCAAAGCTTTTCGAGACTGTATGAAGCAACTATTAGCAAGTTTTAGCATGCTCATTTTTGACAAACTCAATTTTTTAAATAAAAAAAACTCTACTTTTTAGCTCACTTATTCAATGTATAAGGAGCTAATGTAGTCATGTCAGCATTTGGAGATGCCAGCATCCCACCTTAAAATGTTAAAGATTTTAGCAAGTTTTTTCAAACACTACTGGAATACAATGCCCAGCTGGTCATTCAATAGTTTAGGCATTGATCTGAATAAGTATCAATATGTATATCATAATTTTGATATGGGGCCCAAAAGGGGGTAGTTTGTATTTATATGAAATATGTCATTATTAGGCGAGATATGCTGTTCCAAAACAGAACTGATTTTGAAATTTTACTGGAGAGTACTAAAATACCAATGCAATGAGACTGCATTCTAAAGGCAATGTGCAAATGTCAAGGTGATCATTGACTGTTGAAAAATGAGATGGGTGAAATGGGAACATACTGCGTTGGATTCATTTTCTGAGTGGGGTTTAATCCATTCAGTCAATCATTCTTAAAAGAATTTGCACCTTGAAATCCTTTATCCTGATGTTAAATACACACTTTAATATTTGCATGACAGATATTTTATAGTTGTAGCAGATAAAGTGTCCTATAACTTGATCCTTGTCTGCAAACATTATTACATCTCCTGTTTACAGAAACAACGAGGCTTGCTTCATAACAAAGGAAACCCAATCTATACATTATTCAATTTTTCTGGAGATGAAATACTGACTAATCATGCTTTGGTGTTACAGTCCTTTATGTTGCCTATAAATGATAAGGATCTCTCTGTTTATACTGGATTTGTAAACTTCACATGAATCCATATAAACAACACTATATTTCTGGATCGTCTAGATGTTAAACCTAACCTTTATCAAAACTACTAACCACCCTTCTTAGAATGACCAAATCTGGGTTACAGTCTTATTGTGATACTGCTTACTCAAAGAATTGATAGTCTGTGGATTTTAAAGAACTTCAAAGAGCTTTTGACCAATCTTCAATACTCTCTTCTGAAAACATTTCTTCAGTAAGACCATTTGATTTTTCCACACTGTACACCACCATAAACCATTCTAACCTGAAGAACACCTTTGTTCTCATCTCATTAGAGCTTTCGTTTCTTAGAAACCTCAGCGGCAGTACAAACATTTGGTTGGGAACTATACACAAGTGTAATTTATAAAAATGATTGATGACATTTTGTCTTTGAATAACAAGAAATATATAGACCATGTCCATCATATATACCCACCAGAATTGGAAATCAAAGACATGACAGATTATTCTACATCTCCCGCTTATCTCTATCTTTTCACTGCTACAAAACCAATGTGGACAGATTTCCAACAAACTGTATGATAAGTGTGATGATTTCAATTTCCCTATTGTGAATTTTCCATTTCTGGATAGCAATATCCCTGCATTCCCAACCTATGGTATTTACATGACCTAGTTGATTCAATATGTAAGGGCCTGTTCCCATTTTCACAATTTTCGGACCAGAAGTTGTCAACTGATGTGTAAACACGTAACACAAGGTTTCAAAAGATGCAGGTTGATGAAAAATTTGTGAAAATTTTACAGCGGTCGATAGTTATGTCATCAAGAAATATTCTATTTCTTTTATGAGATATGAAGTTGGGCGTGTTTGATACACGTTAGTTTGTGTGTTGGTTCCTTTGTTGTATACCTTTGAGAACATGACATTACTTACTTGGATTGACCAAGGTTTAGATGGCGGGTGTCGTCGATGAAGCAGAAGACACTTTCTCTTCCAAAACACTTGGTCTTATTCTCCTTGTCTCCATGTAAATCTTTCTTTTTCTAATATTTTGCCCTTGTATTATTGAATTTGAGTTCAGATTATAATTAAGTTGACATGTTGGCAATTCCTTGTTGTTTTTTTATTCCCAGTCATCATTCTTAGCCATCCTTTTATGGATTAAACATCACTTATTTATTAATTGTATCATGGGCTCTGTTTAGTAATATTACGGTTATGTATCATTATCATAAGAATGGATTAATGTTGCTGATCTACCATTATTTGATAGAGTTGTCAGATGTGTGGTTATGACATGTATGTACAATAGTGTTTCAAATATCTAGGCTTCATCGATCTATAACAACAACACTAAAATATGTTGTTTCTCAGATTACAATATTGAAATATTGTGGTGGCTGTCTTGGGTGCATCAGGGTTGTCGTAATTGTCATTGCTGTATACAATGCTTCTTTCCTCTCTGAAACAGAAAGTGTTTATGTGCTTATAGGGCAGGAAATTATATTCTAAAAATAGACTGGACTTTTATGTTCTCATCATTTTATTGGTGGTGTGTGGGGGTTGGGGGTGGGAGGCGGAAGGAAAGCCATAAAGTGTTATCCATAGTCATGTCCAGATTAGTTTCAAATCAATACCATATCTTGAGAACTTCCCATTATTTCTCCCATAGTTCCACACATCATAAAATTAAAACAATCATTAGAAAAGATTAAAAAGAGTTAAAGGTCACACTTAGAGTCAAAGGTCACAATGGACAGCTTCTTCAGATTCATCAAACAATGCTACTTATATACACAGAGTGTAGATTTAATGTCTTACATATTCTGTATAGATAGCAACATTCAGGTCAAGTTACAACACTGATCTAGGATATTGTTAACATGTCACCAAAATATCCTTAACTCCGATTAGTCGTGTTATCGCAACAGCAACTCTGTAGTAAGTGTCCTGTTTTCCTTGAAGCTGAAGAGCTTCCTGACAACCTGGTATGAAAAGCTAATTAATTTATGAAGGACTATCATGCTTGTATTTAGCCAATAGACGTAAATTATACCTCTTACCAGCTATATTTAACACAATAACCCACGATGCTTTTACGTCGTTATTGACAAAGTTTAATGGCGTTTCATCCTGAATGGGTTTTACTTTCACAGCTGAAGTATCAGTTTCGTCAACAACAAGTCCAGAAACTTGTTACTATGTGTTGATATGGGATATCTGATGTCTGACTTGGACAGAAATTAGTAAATGGACAAGGAGAGCTACACAGGATAGTGACTGTCTCGTGTAACAGAAGTTTATAAATTCATGTGGTGTCACTGAGTATTTTAGGTCTGTCTGTGTTAAGCTAAACAATGTTAATCTGTATGGTGTCTCTCTGAATATTTCCTGTCTTAAATTTCTCTGTGAAACTTAACCTTGTAAAATCTGTGTGCTGTCTCTCTGAATATTTCCTGTCATTCTGTGTTAATTAAACTTATAACCTTGTAAAAATGTGTGGTGTCAATATTTTAGGTCTTTCTGAAGGGCCAGAACTTGGAATTGCAAGTGGATTTTGCAATCCCTTTAAAACACTTTTATTCTCAATGTTGTAGCTCACCTTCCCAAGGAAACCAATTTTGTATAAAATAAAACATTGGGTCTGGATCCCCTTGGTCATGGGTAGGTAAGAACCCAATAGAAGGAATTCAGCATATTCTTTAAAAATTTTATGTAGGATTGAGGGTGAGAGAAACTTTGTTTTGTATAAGTAGAGAATTTCACACTCCTGAGGGCAGATGAGGGGTCAAAGGGCAGGTGAGGGGAAATAGAAGAAAATCAAGTTTCAGGGTCTTGATTGTTCTGCTTGATTGAAGCTATTTTCAACAAAGTTGATAGAAGCATCCTTAGGGGTAGAGAAACAATTTTGTGTGAATGGAAACTCTTCTTCTGACTCACAAGATGTGGTTTGTATTTAGACTTAATCTATAAGGTATAATGAAACATTTATCTCCCCTCTATACTGTTTACTTAATTGTAGTATTGTGATTGTTGGCTGATGTTTTGTCTTTTACCCAATGTTTTCACATTTTGTTTTAAAGTGAATCCAGCAGGAATCCTGAAAGCATGTTTGGAGTATCAATAACCTACATTGTTTCTCTATATGAAATGGAATATCAAATACAATATTAATTCACATGTAAAATAAACAGACTTTCATGTTTTCTGAACATCCCCTATTCTACTTATAAAATATTATTTTCGACCAAAATAAATTCTTGATGTAGCAAAAACCATAAATTACATAAGTAATAATATTTCCTCTTCGTGTCTGTAGTATATACATGACATGATAGTAAGAGTACATGTAGGCTGGAGGATAAACTTTATATTCTCAGCTGCGGTGTATAAGTTAAAGTCTAATAACAGATCCGGTTATTGTAACTGGTAACAATAAGGAAGGCTTTAGATAAATGTAATGGCTCACAGACTCCCAGACATCTCTACATGTCTACACAAGACTTGCAGCATGAGAAACTTAATCTGTAACATCAAACCAACAACAAAATAGATTTTTTAGAGGTAAATGTGAGGACATAAATATCAATAACTTGATCTATAGGTAAACAATAGGATAGATTTTCTATATGTAATATGGGAACACTATAGGTAAACAATAGGATAGATTTTCTATATGTAATATGGGAACATATCTCACAGATTGTTGACAAAAATCATGCCTTTTGATAATCAATCTGCTCAAAGTCTTACTTTACAGTGTAGAATTTGACTCTGCAGACTGTTTGTACCAGTGTGGATTAAATTCTTAATATATTTGTTTGATGGGACACTACTGATGTGTGTACAAAAAACTAGCAACTGTGATTTTTGTACGTAGTGTATGAAAGTCATAGAAACATCAGAGAAATGTTAATTTGTAGGTTTGAAGGTCATAGAAACATCAGAGAAATGTTAATTTGTATGTTAGAAGGTCATAGAAACATCAGAGAAATGTTAATTTGTATGTTAGAAGGTCATAGAAACATCAGAGAAATGTTAATTTGTAGGTTTGAAGGTCATAGAAACATCAGAGAAATGTTAATTTGTAGCTATGAAGGTCATAGAAACATCAGAGAAATGTTAATTTGTAGGTTTGAAGGTCATAGAAACATCAGAGAAATGTTAATTTGTAGGTTTGAAGGTCATAGAAACATCAGAGAAATGTTAATTTGTAGGTTTGAAGGTCATAGAAACATCAGAGAAATGTTAATTTGTAGGTTTGAAGGTCATAGAAACATCAGAGAAATGTTAATTTGTAGGTTTGAAGGTCATAGAAACATCAGAGAAATGTTAATTTGTAGGTTAGAAGGTCATAGAAACATCAGAGAAATGTTAATTTGTATGTTAGAAGGTCATAGAAACATCAGAGAAATGTTAATTTGTAGGTTTGAAGGTCATAGAAACACCAGAGAAATGTTAATTTGTATGTTAGAAGGTCATAGAAACATCAGAGAAATGTTAATTTGTAGGTTTGAAGGTCATAGAAACATCAGAGAAATGTTAATTTGTAGGTTTGAAGGTCATAGAAACATCAGAGAAATGTTAATTTGTAGGTATGAAGGTCATAGAAACATCAGAGAAATGTTAATTTGTAGGTTTGAAGGTCATAGAAACATCAGAGAAATGTTAATTTGTAGGTTTGAAGGTCATAGAAACATCAGAGAAATGTTAATTTGTAGGTTTGAAGGTCATAGAAACATCAGAGAAATGTTAATTTGTATGTTAGAAGGTCATAGAAACATCAGAGAAATGTTAATTTGTATGTTAGAAGGTCATAGAAACATCAGAGAAATGTTAATTTGTAGGTTTGAAGGTCATAGAAACATCAGAGAAATGTTAATTTGTATGTTAGAAGGTCATAGAAACATCAGAGAAATGTTAATTTGTAGGTTTGAAGGTCATAGAAACATCAGAGAAATGTTAATTTGTAGGTATGAAGGTCATAGAAACATCAGAGAAATGTTAATTTGTAGGTTTGAAGGTCATAGAAACATCAGAGAAATGTTAATTTGTAGGTTTGAAGGTCATAGAAACATCAGAGAAATGTTAATTTGTAGGTTTGAAGGTCATAGAAACATCAGAGAAATGTTAATTTGTAGGTATGAAGGTCATAGAAACATCAGAGAAATGTTAATTTGTAGGTATGAAGGTCATAGAAACATCAGAGAAATGTTAATTTGTAGGTTTGAAGGTCATAGAAACATCAGAGAAATGTTAATTTGTAGGTTTGAAGGTCATAGAAACATCAGAGAAATGTTAATTTGTAGGTTTGAAGGTCATAGAAACATCAGAGAAATGTTAATTTGTAGGTTTGAAGGTCATAGAAACATCAGAGAAATGTTAATTTGTAGTGTCATAGAAACATCAGAGAAATGTTAATTTGTAGGTATGAAGGTCATAGAAACATCAGAGAAATGTTAATTTGTAGGTTTGAAGGTCATAGAAACATCAGAGAAATGTTAATTTGTAGGTATGAAGGTCATAGAAACATCAGAGAAATGTTAATTTGTAGGTATGAAGGTCGGGGTATGTGTTTTACAGGAGTATGTTTTTTACTGGGGTATGTGTTTTGCCGGGGTATGTGTTTTACTGGGATATGTGTTTTACCGGGGTATGTGTTTTACTGGGGTATGTTTTTTGCCGGGGTATGTGTTTTACTGGGGTGTGTTTTACCGAGGTATGTGTTTTACTGGGATATGTGTTTAACTGGGGTATGTGTTTTACCAGGGTATGTGTTTTACCATGGTATGTGTTTAAGTATCTTAAGTCACCTAGCAGGATTATTACAGCATCATTCGGAAACTGTAGAGGTAAAACTATTTTAGTGTTGACGTAAGGATCACAAAATACATGTTATATTACATACCTGGCCAGTTGTGTCGTGTTATATATGTATATCTATATATAGATATCTTGAGATTCATGTGTAATAACACAATTATGACGTCATAAATAAATCACATCTTGATGACATCACATCTTGATGACATCACATGTTTGTTTTGATAGTGGAAAAAGTGTTTTCCACATGAATTTATATCTGTGTTATTGGGAAATGTTTTAGCTCTTATACTCATGCTGATGTAATGTTGAATTGGATATGTCACTCACCTAATGGCTTGTGGTATATCAAATTATTGAACTTGTTTGATAAATTTCATATATCACGTAGATGTTCATGAATGTTCCTCTATATACAGTGGTGTGTAGTGGCGTGTGTTTATAAACAGACCAAATAGAAAATCTAATTGTCTTGTTTTTCCAAAACGTTGGATTTCATTTACTCACAAAGGCAATTTATACGGTTCTTTCCGTAGTGCCTTAAGGCTGTGTATTGATAACTGGTTACAAAGATTGCTATCTTCCTGCCTTTTAGTGTTTTTAAATGATGTGTATATCAGAAATGGTCTGATCTATAGATCACAAAAATTCCATCACATGTTTCTCATGGCCTGAGTGCTGAAGAATGTAAGGAATAAACTTAACAAGCTTTCATACATGTACCTCTAAGATTTACTTCAATAACATTTACCAACATTTTTTATCACCAAGATTTACTTCAATAATATTTACAATCATTTTGTATCATTAAGATTTACTTCAATAACATTTACAATCATTTTGTATCATTAAGATTTACTTCAATAATATTTACAAACATTTTGTATCATTAAGATTTACTTCAATAACATTTACAATCATTTTGTACAATGATTTACGAGTAACATTTTCTAACATTATATAATTACACCCCAATGTCCTCAAAATTAAGCTTTGAATTTGGTTACTGCCCGTTTCTGCTGAAAACATCAATACAAACCTTTTTCTCAAGTGTCAAGCAAGATAGAATAGGACAATTAAATATATTAGCCTCATGTATTGGTTCAATGATTGAATTGTCCTGTGCTCATTCACTGACCGAACGTGAAGTTCAGTCAGTTGTGATGTAGATCTTCTGTCATTGATTTTATACCTGTACACATAAATACTTTAAGTAAGTCAGGCACCTCTGCATGACTAAGCTGACTGATTCTGAACCTAACAGACAGTATATTTATAACTCTCAAATCTGTGTGTCCTACAGCAATGATGGTACCAGATAAACAGCTATGAACCTAACAGACAGTATATTTATAACTCAAAGTTTTGTGTCCTACAGCAATGTTGGTACCAGATAAACAGCTATGAACCTAACAGACAGTATATTTATAACTCTCTCAAAGTTTTGTGTCCTACAGCAATGTTGGTACCAAACAAACAGTTATGAACCTAACAGACAGTAGATATATAACTCTCAAAGTGATGTTGGTACCAAACAAACAGTTATGAACCTAACAGACATTAGATATATAACTCTCAAATCTGTGTGTCCTACAGCAATGTTGGTACCAGACAAACAGTTATGAACCTAACAGACAGTATATTTATAACTCTCAAATCTGTGTGTCCTACAGCAATGATGGTACCAGACAAACAGTTATGAACCTAACAGACAGTATATTTATAACTCTCAAATCTGTGTGTCCTACAGCAATGATGGTACCAGACAAACAGTTATGAACCTAACAGACGGTATATTTATAACTCTCAAATCTGTGTGTCCTACAGCAATGATGGTACCAGACAAACAGGTATGGGTTTCAGGGTGGACAGTGATGAGTTATTTCCCTACATCTGTATCAGTGATAACCAGGCTGTTTTAAGAACATGCATATTGATGTTGATTTCCAATTGGTCAAGAAAACTCATTTCAGGTGCATGGCTGAGTTCTGGCGCTGATTTAATTTAATGTGTTAATTTAAGTATCAAATTGAACTTTACCATTACATACTGTTATCTGAAAGCCTAATTTTTTATTCTGTTAATACATGTGGTCGAGATTGGACTGGGCCATGTTCAGCATTCTCCAGGAGTATCTTTTTGATATGATATTGTATTTCAATGCAAACAATACAGCTGATGTGTTTCCCAAGTTTTTCCATTTCAGTTCTTCAGCTTTGAATGTTTTTACATTCATATGTAAAACATTTGTAATTCCAGATGACATTTTCTTGTATTAGATTCTAGTTGTATATTTGATGCCCTATCCACATTTTAACTTTCTTAACCTCCCACTGGGCAGTGATGTTGATGTCCTGTCAAACACTTTAACTTTCTTGACCTTCAACAGGTCTATAGTGTTAAGGTCCTGTCACACACTTTATCTTTCTTGGCCTTCCACAGGGCTGTAGTGTTAAGGTCCTGTCACACACTTAAACTTTCTTGGCCTTCCACAGGACTATAGTGTTAAGGACCTGTCACACACTTAAACTTTCTTTGCCTTCAACAGAGCTATAGTGTTAAGGTCCTGTCACACACTTTAACTTTCTTGGCCTTCCACAGGATTATAGTGTTGATGTCCTGTCACACACTTTAACTTTCTTGGCCTTCCACAGGACTATAGTGTTAAGGTCCTGTCACACACTTTAACTTACTTGGCCTTCCACTGACCTGTAGTGTTGATGTCCTGTAACACACTTAAACTTTCTTTGCCTTCCACAGAGCTATAGTGTTAAGGTCCTGTCACACACTTTAACTTACTTGGCCTTCCACTGACCTATAGTGTTGATGTCCTGTAACACACTTTAACTTTCTTGGCCTTCCATAGGATTATAGTGTTGATGTCCTGTAACACACTTTAACTTTCTTTGCCATCCGTAGGGTTGTAGTATTGATGCCCTGTCACAGCTTAACTTACACGGCGTCCACAGGGTTGTAGTATTGATGCCCCGTCACAGCTTAACTTACACGGCGTCCACAGGGTTGTAGTATTGATGCCCCGTCACAGCTTAACTTACACGGCGTCCGCAGGGTTGTAGTATTGATGCCCCGTCACAGCTTAACTTACACGGCGTCCGCAGGGTTGTAGTATTGATGCCCCGTCACAGCTTAACTTACACGGCGTCCACAGGGTTGTAGTATTGATGCCCCGTCACAGCTTAACTTACACGGCGTCCACAGGGTTGTAGTATTGATGCCCCGTCACAGCTTAACTTACACGGCGTCCACAGGGTTGTAGTATTGATGCCCCGTCACAGCTTAACTTACACGGCGTCCACAGGGTTGTAGTATTGATGCCCCGTCACAGCTTAACTTACACGGCGTCCACAGGGTTGTAGTATTGATGCCCCGTCACAGCTTAACTTACACGGCGTCCACAGGGTTGTAGTATTGATGCCCCGTCACAGCTTAACTTACACAGTGTCCACAGGGTTGTAGTATTGATGCCCCGTCACAGCTTAACTTATACGGCGTCCACAGGGTTGTAGTATTGATGCCCCGTCACAGCTTAACTTACACGGCGTCCACAGGGTTGTAGTATTGATGCCCCGTCACAGCTTAACTTACACGGCGTCCACAGGGTTGTAGTATTGATGCCCCGTCACAGCTTAACTTACACGGCGTCCACAGGGTTGTAGTATTGATGCCCCGTCACAGCTTAACTTACACGGCGTCCACAGGGTTGTAGTATTGATGCCCCGTCACAGCTTAACTTACACGGCGTCCACAGGGGTGTAGTACACAGCTTAACTTACACGGCGTCCACAGGGTTGTAGTATTGATGCCCCGTCACAGCTTAACTTACACGGCGTCCACAGGGTTGTAGTATTGATGCCCCGTCACAGCTTAACTTACACGGCGTCCACAGGGTTGTAGTATTGATGCCCCGTCACAGCTTAACTTACACGGCGTCCACAGGGTTGTAGTATTGATGCCCCGTCACAGCTTAACTTACACGGCGTCCACAGGGTTGTAGTATTGATGCCCCGTCACAGCTTAACTTACACGGCGTCCACAGGGTTGTAGTATTGATGCCCCGTCACAGCTTAACTTACACGGCGTCCACAGGGTTGTAGTATTGATGCCCCGTCACAGCTTAACTTACACGGCGTCCACAACTGTCTAAGCCAAAGCCAAACACACACAGAACAAACCTTTGGTACAGCTCAAGCTTCCTGTAGTCCTGAAGTAATATTTGAGGTTCCTTGAAGTATCCTAACCTGACATGATATTGATTTTCTTTACAGAGATATACTTAATGAGGCCTCCATTATTTCTAAAATCACCTCTTCAATATACAATTTGCGTCAGTATTTTCTTTTATAATTATTTGATATTCTTTGTTATTGTTTCTTTCACTGATATCCGAGTTTAATTCTAGTAAAGGGCATTTTGTTTGTATTGTTGAAGTCCTCTCACTTGTCTTTTTTTGGCCTCCCGCTGTATGGTGTTGTCTTCATTGTTCATCTGGTGCATTTATCATAAGGTTGTGTTAAAGTGTTATGTTGTTATGAGCTGTAACAGATCATCAGCCCAGAAGATGAATGGTCTTACAAACCTTGTATAGGGGACTAACTCTTTAACTTAATTAAGGCTTCTAATTGAAAGGTTAATTGCCTGGTGCTTTTGTCCATTGGAGATGAATTATTGTGTTAAACCAAAGTGGCTTCGTTATCGGTGAAAGTTTATGTACTTTTGAAACTTAACCAATTTTTCTTCTTGAAACATTGTTTTTTTATTGTAATATGATGCAAAGTGTTCATTGAATACCCATTACAATCATAACGTATCGTGAAATATGATCCCGAGGTTTTTTGTTCCTTCATAATGGTGGGTGAAGGATGGATTCTGCCGAAAGAAAACACACAGGAATAGAGGAATGATTGCTGAAAGTCTCGCAAGTTCTGTGTGGTTCAATCACTGCCCTGACTTCCTCTCGTTAATCAGAGAAATCTTGACATATTAATGGGAAGATATCACAGTTTCATTTAAACTGTTTCTTGAAGTACAGTTACTGAACACGATGATGTGGAAATTTTATGGATATGCAATCATTCAGAATTTAATTTGCGGTCATCGATCTGCTGCTTAATGGCAGATAACTGCTTATGACCAAGTATTGATGCTTTTTACTTTTGAGAAAAGTGTTCTGTGAATCAAAGCTCGTGTTTATTATAGGTTTTCAATGACCAAAACAACCAGCTGCTTGGAACTACCTTAAAATACACAACTGATATCTCCAGTCTAGCTATAACTCACTCAAGTCTTCCTTGTTTATCATCAGATGATTTTGGTGGTAACAAGGAAATGATGCCTTGTCAGGAAGGTTTCACACTGTTATAAGCTTTAGAAATTTGCAATGGACACAGAGTCTCATCAAATTGAGAACAGCAATTAATTATAGTTTCAAAGTGTCATAAAGATTAATGAAGAAAAATAGCACTTTAATACCTTTTATATCAGCCTTTCATTGTAAGTTCTGTTTCTGAAGTCTTCCTTCAATTTATTTTAAGTTTGAATGTTAGAAATTCAAATTTATTCAGTCATCTTTATTTTGCATTGACAGGGGAGGCAACTTAACTGATACCACAGCTGACAAGTGCTGTTTTATAACCCTTAAGGTTCAATGTATTTTCCTGTTCACCAGTAGTTCTAAAACTCTAAACAAGATGTTCTTTTGTGCACAAAAGCTAGTTAATGATTATGGTCTGATTATAGAAAAATAATCCTTTGATGGTGTACTGGGACTTAAATATGAGAAAAAGTGTACCGTGTTTAAAAACATAAATTTTTAAAATGTGTACATTTTTTACTTGAATGTTGGAAAGACACTGAGGTTATTCAGATAGATATGCCATGAGCAACAATCGTGATGTATGGAGTTTTATCTTGTTTATGATCAATAAAAACACTTTTTTTCTTGACAGAAGGTATTTTATATCAACAAAATTTTATATTGTTTAATGGCAAATGCTATCAACTCACTTTAAACTCATTTTGAAACATTAGGATGAGAATGTTTCTCAAAGAGAATTAGAGGAATAAAACAAAGTTTTAGCTCTGTTTTAAGGATTACTTTACGGCGATAAAATCAATAACTCTGTACTTGTGGGGTAATTTTGATAACTTTCGGTGATGAAATATGATTATGTTGGCTTGGTAGGGTGATAATGTTCTGTGTTAAGTTGATGCACTTGATTTTTTTAGTAACTTTCAGTCTTCAAATATGTGTACTATAACAGAGATATTCTGTTATATTTTTCCTATCATTAAATTTTCATCAAAATTGACTGTAATGGACATATACTGAGTGTTTTCTTGTGATAAAATTTCAGTACTGTATTTCCTGGGTTATAAGCCGCAGCAGTATATAAACTGCCAAGCCAATTTTTACTGATTAACTGTTACATGGACCAAAGTTTGCTGATATAACAGACAACAGAGGGCAGTTTATCAACATCATCACTGAAACATTTAATAAAGTTTGCAATGAATTATAATCCTTTATTTTATTGATGTATTTCAAAAAATGTAAAATAGCAAATATTAAACTGGTTTGACTTGGGTTCCTTTACAGATTGTCTACCCAGATATAGGGCCTGGCGTTAGGTACGCTACACTAAACAACCTCTCCATCTGTACTGTTAAATATTAACAAAGGCCCTTGCATGCTGACATAGTCTTAAAGTCCCATATGATTTCTTCTTGTTATTTACACAAAACCATGGCAGTTGTTCTAGAATTTTACCTATAACCTGATGACCTATCAATCCCAGGATGCAAAAGACTATTGTAAACTTTCGCTGTCTACAGTAAGGAAATGATATAGTCTACAGCAGGAAACAAGAAGGAACATTTCATTATCCTTTCCAACATTAATGACATCTATTAACTACAATTTTGAATTCTATAATTTAGGTCACACTTCATTGATTTCATAACATTAACATAATAAGCTTTACCAATTGATATTAAGTATCCTTGTTGGCCCTGATGGAAGCCCACAAGGAGTCGTAATATGGAAGGAAACTAGAGTGCCTTGGAAAAACCCATGTGGTCAGTGACCCCTTCATTTTTTATGTCTGTTTCAGAAATAAAACCCCCAAATACCTACATGAAAGGTGACTATTACTTACTGTACTCAAAGAGGTTTTTGAGAGAATTTATTTTTCTTAAATAAATTAATAGAACATTATATTTAGAAGTCAATGACTTAAAAATGTATTTCTATAATAACACATTATCTGCAAATTTCTGTTATGCACTAATTTTAGTTAATTGATGTGATTTCACTCCTGATTAGTATACCAAAGTTAAAAAACAATTAAGGTACAGTAATTATCCAGTAATAAGCCCTTGTATGGTAATAAGCTCTTCCATGTACTGCAGAATAAGTAAGTAGTAATTCATTCTTCTGTATTAAGGATATTTCCTTATTAGCTCACCTGGTCCGATGCGCCAGGTGAGCCTATGTTGTGGCACAGCATCCTTCACAATAACCAATGGATTAAATGTTTTGATATTTGAATGGAATGTTCCTAGTATAAAGCCTGACAACGTTTGTGAAAAGAAATGACCTAGACTTATATTCAAGGTCACAGGGGTCAGATTTGTTAAAACGTTTGAAACAACTTCTTCCCATGAACTAAAATGCCTAGAGACATGGTATTTGGCTGGTATAATCCTAAGATGAAGCCGAATTAAGTTTGTGAAAAGAAATTACCTTGACTTACATTAAAGGTCACGGCGGTAAAATTTGGCATGTATATACATACTGGATGAGCGCTGCAGGCCCAATGGGCCTCTAGCTTATAAAAGTGATGTTTAAATGGTACCCTAGGTTTATTACAGGACAAATATTGGTAATCTCAGTGCCAGTCTACTATGTAGACACCATGAGGATGTAGGTTCCCCAGCCTGTTTTTATACAGCAAAGAATTTATCTATAGATTGTCTCATGACAAGTTATACTGGGCCATCCAAAGATGTAATCATATTGGTTTCTAGGACATTTCCAGAGGGTATTGTAAAAACTGAAATATAAACCTGATGAGGAATTGATATCACTATAATTTAGCATAGGTGATGAGTTCGATCACAATCATGTTGATAGACAAGGAATACTGCATCATTGTCCAACATTACAGTATATAAAATGCCATATGAATATGGAATTTTTAAATTCCCTAGAGTTGTATCAAAGTTCTAAATGAACTTTTCATCATAAAGTTTTATGATGATAGGAGATTATTAGGTGAAGTGACCAGAAGAGTCAGGGTGACCTATAGCCAAATGTTTCATTGTCATGCACCATCCTCTGTGCGTAAACATTCCATTCAAATGACTTCTTCTCAATAACCAGAATGCTCAGAGTACTGACATTGGGCATATTGTAGCATGATGGGATGAAGGTCTGCTAAGTTTGTTGAGATTAAATACCTTGACTTGCTTTCAAGGTCACAGGGGTGAAATATGTTAACCAACTTTTTCTCAATAATCCAAAGGCCCTGGATGCTGATATTTGGCCTGTAGCATGATGGGATAAATGGCTACCAAGTTTGTTAATATGAATGACCTTGACCTTTGCTTTCAATGTTTCAATGACTTCTTCTATATGGATACAGTTTTTATTGACAGGTATTTGTGATATAATGATGGCCTTTATAGGCAGGTATTTTTTATATAATGATGGCCTTTATAGGCAGGTATTTCTTATATAATGATGGTCTCTATAGGTAGGTATTTGTTATATAATTATGGCCATTATAGGCAGGTATTTGTTATACAATGATGACCTTTATAGGCAGATATTTGTTATATAGATATGATCTTTATAGGCAGGTATTTGTTATATAATGATGACCTTTATAAGCAGATATTTGTTATATAGATATGATCTTTATATGCAGGTATTTGTTATTATAATGATGGCCTTTATAGACAGGTATTTGTTATATAATGATGGCCTATATAGACAGGTATTTGTTATATAATGATGACCTTTGTAGGCAGGTATTTGTTATATAATGATGGCCTTTATAGACAGATATTTTTTATATAATGATGATCTTTATAGACAGCTATTTGTTATATAATGATGGTCTTTATAGGCAGGTATCTGTTATATAGATAAGATCTTTATAGACTGGCGTTTGCTATAAAGAGATGGCCATTATAGCTAGATCAGAAGGATGTAACTTTAAGATGACAAATAACATAAATGCCAATTCTTTTCACTGGCGTTTCACTAGGTTTGGTTGAAAAATCTGAATATCTTTCCAACTGCTAATCCTGTATCAGATAAGGAATTCAAACATTTGCATTTAAACTACGATCATATAAATCAGGGGAATGCATTATGTAAATGGGTCAAGGTCGGAAGACAAGCCGTATATGATGAAATATCTTTAATTAGCTTCCTCTGTATACAGGGTCTAACTGGAGATTAAGAATAGCTTTCTCCTGGTTTTATTTATGCTGATGTGTATTTATGTACTTGACATTTCAATAAATTGTACATTTTGGTTGTTCTGGTTATACAAGGATGATGCAGACATAATAAGCCCTGGTCATACTCGGTTACTTAGCTGGGAAATATCAATCTGCTTTGGATGTAGGAATTTGTCTCAAATAAAGAGGAAATGCAGTATTGTTGTGGTATATTATTCAATCTTATGATTAAGAGAAGATTGAAAATTAGATAAAGACTGGCCAACAAAATGACTGAGGTAGTTATTGTAGATGCTGCTTCTGGTTCACTGGTAAAACCAACAAATGACCTGGTAATGTTTTATCTAGGTATGTAATCATACAAACTGTGTGTTACCCATTTAGGAATGAAATATATTTATATCACCTTACCCCAATACTATAGTGGCCTGTGATAGGCCAGCATATGTGTGCCTCTTCCTATAACACAATGACTTAATCTAAGGTATGTCTACTCCTGTAACAATGTTCTCTGTTAGGTTAACCTACCACTGTAACAGTAACCTGTGTCAGGTTAACCAACTCCTGTATCAATGACCTGTGTTAAGTAAAACTTCTCCTTTAATAGTGACCAGTGTGTTTGGTTAATCTATTCTTGTAGCAATAACCTGTGTTAGGTAAACCTTTTCCTGTGACAGTGATGAGCGTGTTAGGTTCACCTATTCCTGTAGCAGTGACCAATGTCAGGTTAACCTACTCCTCTTATATTAACCAATGTTAGGTTAACCTACTCCTATGACAGTGACCTGTGTATAGTGAACCTACCCCTGTAATAGTGACCTGTGTTACAGATTCACCTTCTTCAATTACACCCCATACCTATATGTTTTGTCAATTTTTATGTAGAAGTAGGTTAAGCTAAGATGTCATTTGAACCTACTCCAATAACAACTGAGTGGTCTAGGTGTGGTGCACAAGTTGTGAGATGTAATTGCTCAGCAACAGAACAAATGTCTAATTCAGTGGCTGTCATACAAAACAGTGTTTTGGAGCCAGACTGCTTTGTTCACCAGGCAAAACCCGCTAATCAGGCTAGCTACTGGACATACCGCCTGTCACCAGATATAAATAGCTAATCAATGCAAAACCTATCTCTTCTGTTAACAATTCTCATTGAGCTCCCCTGATTAATTGTCCCAGTTTCACTTTTTATATTGCCAAGTGATGTATTTTGCGTGTGGTATTTTGTCAGAGTCCAGTGAATGTATCACCTGTTTAGTCAACATTTAGCCTACTGTTTCACTGTTGTGGTTAGCCCAAGTCATGTATCACCCTCTGATGGCAGAAAGTCCCAGGGTTCTATGCTTCATGTTTTCATTGTAGACAGTTTTGTCAGTTATCCAATATTAAAAAATGAACAAAAGTCATGTTTATTTGTTTTCCTTCCTAGTGATATCATTTCTGTCTGATTTTTTTTAATCCTAGACTTTTTAATTCCTAAACATGATGGTTATCTAGTCTGCCATGGCCCAAAAGATTTGACATTACTCAGTTGATTTATGGGGTAATTTCAACCAATTGCAAACATATGGTAACATTTTCCAAATGTTTCTAACCAGATATCATTGTAGAAGATATAGAAATAGTGCACATCTTCTCTGACAAATTTTTTGTTTGAATTTATTGCGATCAGTTTTAAAAAAAAAGTAAGTATTCCATGGAAACCTGATTTTGTTATAGCTCAATATATCTACTTATGTTAACAGTTCATAGACATATGAATGTCAACAGTATGCACAATTTACATTTGCATTATGTGTACAATGTATTAAGTTAAAGTTGTCTTACATTTTTTTTTAACAAAAATGACATGTTACAAGAAGCATTGTCACTCAGGTGACTGAAAGATCATGGTCCTTGCATTGAACTGTCAATCAAGTCAAACTAGATGGTGAATGGTTTTAGATACAGTGAACCTCTTGCCCTTTGTTATGACATGATATGTATAACTTTGCCATCTCCATATTAATGTTAATGCTGACAAAATATGGAACTAATAGGATACAATGACTGTCCTCTTGTCCTCTTACAATACATAATCCCAAACCCCTGGAGGGCACTAAAATTTCTCATGATATCTTCAGTGGTATTGTGCAGGCCCGCATATGTTTTAATAGGTTTCCAGAGCTCATGACTACTTGAGTGTATAATGTCAAGAACAGACACTGGACTTGTAGAATACAATTTACCTATCCTATTTCATAAAAAAGGGTTATTGGTCCCAACGGTCTCCACTAAGTTATTGGTCTGAAATATAGAGTCATATAAAAGTGCTTGATGTACCAATTGGTTCTAAATTTAAACTGTTCAGGAGTGGCTTTGTCAACATCACTTAACGTAAAATTTTAAATGGTTCTGGTGTTCCCAGTTAGTTCCAAAGTTCCCAGTTGTATGGAAATATTTACACAATGGTTCTGGTGTTCCCAGTTGTATGGAAATATTTACACAATGGTTCTGGTGTTTCCAGTTGTATGGAAATATTTACACAATGGTTCTGGTGTTCCCAGTTGTATGGAAATATTTACACAATGGTTCTGGTGTTCCCAGTTGTATGGAAATATTTACACAATGGTTCTGGTGTTCCCAGTTGTATGGAAATATTTACACAATGGTTCTGGTGTTCCCAGTTGTATGGAAATATTTACACAATGGTTCTGGTGTTCCCAGTTGTATGGAAATATTTACACAATGGTTCTGGTGTTCCCAGTTGTATGGAAATATTTACACAATGGTTCTGGTGTTCCAATTGGTATAGAAGCAACCATAATAGCTCCATTGTTCCTCATGGTATATAACGAGGTGTTCCTAGGTAGCTCTGGAGGACCTCATGGGTAGTAACATTTACAATGATTCTTGTGTTCCCTGTAGTATAATGATAATTACTACAGTTATGGCGATCTCAGATGTTTCTGAAAGACATTATGTTATAGTAACATTAACAATATGTCTGGCCACTCCCATTAGTATTGTATTGTTAACATTTACGATGGGTCTGGTGTTCTAACCAATGTTTGATAGCAGAAAAAATCTGCCTGATTGGCTTGACGCAAACTATGAAAGTGGTGTAAGGTGTTTTAGTTCTGTGTTTGTGGTTTAGTTTCCAACTTAAAAACAGAACAATAACATCATTAAGAATAGTTAGGCAAAAAGTGGGGATGTAATTGATAGTTTTATATAGATTAAGAATGGTAAGAACTCCCCAGGTATTGTCTGTCCTGATACGACTTCTTGTCTATAACTCTCAGGGGCACCTGGCCTATTGGCTTTTAGTTTAACATTGTTGTAGACTTGTAAATGGTTGACATGTTTTATAATATATCTGGAACACCATCACAATTAGGTATAAGAAATTACCCATCGATTTGGAAATTGTGGATTCAAGGGTTTTATCAGTATCAAGCAAGCAATAAAAAAACACCTTAAACTGTCTGTTTGCACTGTAAAGTTTTTGTGTAAAAAGAGATCCAGTAACAGAAGAGAAGGCAATTCGTTATAACACAACCTAGATTCATCATGACCTTTTCTTTAGCGTTGATTTAATCAACAACCTTGTTTCCCTTTGGAATATCAATTTATCTGGTGACATTTTTCATGGCTATAGTTTATTTTTGTAAGTCAGTCAAATAAATCTTGTTTTAAACCAATGTCATAATGACCTGTTTTTAACAGTACCTGTAATATAACATAGAATTCACATCTGACCTTTTCTTTTCAATAGTAAATGAGAGTTTTTATAACTTTTTCTACTAGATATAAAATTGTGTGGTTTACTACTTGTGGTGGATTCATTCATATAGAATTAAAAGTAGAACATTTTAGTGTCCTGGTTTTTTGACATACTTACCGATTTGTATATCAATGACAAAAAATAGGTAGAAACAAACATTTCAAATATAGAACAAGACATAAAAATTTAAAAGGTGGAAAAAAACGGTTTTTATCAAAATTAACAAAATTAATCATGGACATTTTTTTCTGAATTATTATATCTTGAGATTGTAACCTATTGAAGAGCTTTGTAAGAATATCTTACGCATGGATTTATATTGATATCATGCAAAAAGCAAATAAAACAAGAATTTCTTTATTCATTAAATTCCAACTTCATGTCTCAGACATTCGTAGTGTTTATATTTATGCTTCCTTTCTTGTGTAGATATTTGTCTTGTTTCTTAAATGTACTGTACATCAGGTTTTAATTGCCCCATTTCACAAATGTACAATAGTGTATGTCCCATTTCTATAGAGTGTACAATAGTGTATGTCCCATTTCTATACAGTGTACAATAGTTTATGTCCCATTTCTATACAGTGTACAATAGTTTATGTCCCATTTCTATACAGTGTACAATAGTGTATGTCCCATTTCTATACAGTGTACAATAGTTTATGTCCCATTTCTATACAGTGTACAATAGTGTATGTCCCATTTCTATACAGTGTACAATAGTTTATGTCCCATTTCTATACATTGTACAATAGTTTATGTCCCATTTCTATAGAGTTTACAATAGTTTATGTCCCATTTCTATAGAGTTTACAATAGTTTATGTCCCATTTCTATACAGTGTACAATAGTGTATGTCCCATTTCTATACAGTGTACAATAGTTTATGTCCCATTTCTATACATTGTACAATAGTTTATGTCCCATTTCTATAGAGTTTACAATAGTTTATGTCCCATTTCTATAGAGTGTACAATAGTTTATGTCCCATTTCTATACAGTGTACAATAGTTTATGTCCCATTTCTATACAGTGTACAATAGTTTATGTCCCATTTCTATAGAGTTTACAATAGTTTATGTCCCATTTCTATACAGTGTACAATAGTGTATGTCCCATTTCTATACAGTGTACAATAGTTTATGTCCCATTTCTATACATTTACAATAGTTTATGTCCCATTTCTATACAATGTACAATAGTTTATGTCCCATTTCTATACAGTGTACAATAGTTTATGTCCCATTTCTATACATTGTACAATAGTTTATGTCCCATTTCTATACAGTGTACAATAGTTTATGTCCCATTTCTATACAGTGTACAATAGTTTATGTCCCATTTCTATAGAGTTTACAATAGTTTATGTCCCATTTCTACACAGTGTACAATAGTTTATGTCCCATTTCTCTAGAATGTACAATAGTGTATGTCCCATTTCATGAGTGTACAATAGTGTATGTCCCATTTCATGAGTGTACAATAGCTACATTTCCACTCTGATACACCAGAAAGTAGACATTATTCAAAAGTCATTAAACTAAAATAGTTTTTCATCCAGTAATCTTGTTTCTAGTACTTGTTAATTATCAATCGCAATTTTTCTGATTCATGATCCAACTGCAAAGATGTCAAACGGTACAGTATATTCATATCTTGGAGGACATCAAACACATTTAAGTACGGACACCCGTTATGATGTTGACAATTCTCCTCATTACTGATCTGAATGCTGATTCAGACAGCCTTACAAATTAATTCACAAATCATCAGTCTCAGCAATCAAGATATATGCATATCAAAACAGAGTTTTGCCTATCATATGTGCTCATCACAAAAGCTATGATTTGACTGTTCCTTGAAGCTAGCTATTGGCCTTGTAGAAAAGTGTTATCTTACCTTTCATGTGAAACCTTTTGAAAATCTTACTTCACTATGTACATGTTTACGCTAAACAAGTTTTCTTTGATTGATAAAATTTTTGCAGATTTCCTAAATGATTAAAGGGTGTATTTTCACAGAAGTCCTGAAACTACTATTTCTCGTATAATATCATGTTCTGTATTTCATATCTTCTTTCAGCAAAAATAGTTAAAGTTGAACCGTTAGAAAATCACAACTTTTACCGTAGTTCAAAGAAGACTTGATGTGGAAGTGATACTAGCTGAAAACATGCTGATGTGATATTGATGTTTTGGTGGTCAGCTGTGTGTTGGTCAGTCATTCTGGGTTGACTGGCCAGTCTTTGCCTTCATTCAGTCTCAAACTTTAGACATTTATAGCGACTTTAGTGTGATTACGTTTTCCCAGGATTATACAATGATAAGGTATTGTGGGGTGTTTTTTGGTTGATTCTCATGTCTGAATACAGGTTCCTGTTTAACATTAGATACAACTTGTTCGCTGAAGACCGAAAGGTCATAATAGTGGACATAAAACTGTTAGATTAATAAAATTAGATACATCTATGTAGTTCCAGCATTTGATAACAGATGTGCCTGTATTTGTATTGGCAGCTCCATGACCTTTTGATATGATTTCCTGACTCTACCATGTACCTTTTATGTCCAGGTTAGCCAGCAGTCCGCTGGTTCCTATACTCCAAGGCCCAATAAAGGTTAGCCAGCAGTCCGCTGGTTCCTATACTCCAAGGCCCAATTAAGGTTAGCCAGCAGTTCACTGGTTCTTATACTCCAAGACCCAATTAAGGTTAGCCCAGTTAAAGTTAGCCAGCAGTCTGCTGGTTCTTATACTCCAAGGCCCTGTTACTAAAGCTTGGTTACAGCTAACCAGTGGCCTGTAAAAATGTAAAATTGAAACTTAGATAATAGCCTGACCTATCTCAACAAATCTGAAGCTGTAAAAATGATAGAAAATGTTTCCAATTTTGTTTAATTCATAAAATTTTCACTACCAACTGGCTATACCTCTAACCAAGCTTTGAGTGTTTGGATAAAGGTCTTTACCACCAAGTTATGGCCAAAGTTAGAACTATAGAACCACAAAAAGATAAAGGGAAAACAAAGATCAAACTTACATAGTGTAAGGCACCAGGACCTCTCCTGGGTATTGTTTAAAAACAAAATAAAGAAATGGCTCTGTAATTCCTACTGTTTGGAATTGACAGATGGCCGTCTGATGGCCGTTTGCAGACAACTGCCATGTCTTTTTCCTGTTTCTATACAACATGTGTTAGATATACCTATACTTTAAGCCATAAACACTGCCACCAAATCATAGACAATCTGGATATTTTTGTTCCAGTTGTTCTCAGATTGCCGTTGAAATAGACCCAATTTTTCAAATGCTGACATAATTCATGGTTTAATGAAGGAGATATTCTCGCATTTTTGTCATTTATATTAAACACTATAAGCAGACTACCGTTGTTTAGTCTACATTCAGAATCGTACAGAATACGGTTGTTGGAATAAATGCTGTTATGTTAAAATAATGGTAGTCAACACTGCAATATATTCTCATTTATCGTATCATTCTCAATATCTCCGCCATTTCCTTAAGTATATAATTTGATTGTGGTGTAGTAAATGTCTAAAGATACAACACAAAGTACACGGTTTCTGTACAGATTTCAGTTACACCAGACTAGGTGACTACATATGTATGATATTATTAAGTATTCTTCAACAATGGCCTATTATTCTCAGACTAATTGCCTTTGTTTGTGTTTAGTTAAAGTACATCAGGTTAAGTAAGGTCATTTATCACAATGTAAATGCCATTGATCCTCGTCATGACTCTCATTGTATGTGTGTGTTAGAGGAAGGTGCCATAACGAAGCATGTTAAGATTATTGGCAACAATTTCAAAATAGCTAATAAACAACATTTAAACATTATGATGAAAATAAAATTAATGTTTACAGCATCAAAGGATTCTTTTGTGAGCATCAAAAATTTTACAGTTAGAACAAAAGGACTATTTTGTTTTAACTTAATAGTTGAATGGTTTTAGTGGGGTTTCATTGTTATTTAATTACTGGAATGGGTTGCTGCGTTTCATCATCACTTCCGTGACTATTGCCGATAGTGTTTAATTACCATTGTAGAGAAAGGTATTTATATGTTAATGAATGCAATTGCCTTATTCTTGACTCCTAGATAATTAATATGAAGGTTACATATCACTTACTACTAACAATAGCAAATTCCTTCTGTCTTTTTCAACACAAAAGCATATAGATTGACACCTTATTTGTTGCCTCGCCATTTGCATTCAAACCAAACATTCAAGGCCACAACCACATGTCTGTTTAGAGAAATGCTTTTCTGGACCTTCATTTCAAACCAATGAAGATTAGTTAATGGAAATTCACAAGATAATGATGTTTAAGTTTAAAAAAATGTGACACGCCATAGCTAATAGAGAACTCCAGGTTAATCAACTTTAATGTTTAAACTAATTGATATTGCTTTATTATTTAAGCAGACATTATTAAGTTTGTACTATGGCAAAGTGGTTTCAGGTACCTCAAAGAGGTGTGCATACCTGAGGAGGTCAAGGACCCAGTCAGGTGTCAAAGGTCAAATCATAGCACTGCTTCTCTTGTTTGAATGTTTTAAAATACTATGAATTTAGTTTGATGTCATTGTAAAAGTGAACATGAATAGTGTTTCCTTGATCCCAACATACAGATCAATATAAGTCCAATATCAGAATTACAGGTCAAAGGTCAACTTAGCATTATCACTGATAACTAAAGAGCCAACATAGTAAAAATGCTTTTGTCATTTGGGTTTTTTTTTTCAATGATTTTATTTTTTCTCATTGTTTATTGTTAATGTGTCTATAAATGTGAATATTCAACAAAGAACAGTACTGGGTAACACAATCCTTGAATGTGCTTTTCATGGGTTTATGAGATACTGTAGTTGGCCAAGGAGACCTCAATCATGACAGCATTAATAAGAAAATCAGCAAAGTGCTTTAAAATAATTCAAGTGTGATTCTTAATACATTTAGTATAATAATATTTACTAAAAATGTGGCTTATTAATTAGATTAGGGTCATAATTAAGTTTTCTGGAAGACGTTAAAGTTTCCAGTTGTTAAATGATTTTAAAACTTGAAAACCATTCCCTTGGGATAATTATAATGATGGAAAATTCTTTTTGAATATGTTGATCAGTTTACTTTGTAATATAAGCAATATAAGGACATTCTAAACATTGTCACCCATATTGTATTTATATTGTAAGATTATACATCCAAGAAATGACAGTGGGGGCTGTAATAGCTCAGTCTGTGGTGGACTATGTAACCTTAGTGTGTAGTTTGTCTCCAGAAACTGAGATCTCTGATTGTTCTGTGCTTTCATGGTTGTGTCCTTTTACCCTAACAGCTTTGAATTCTAAGTGTGCCTTCCACATGTTGTTCAGTGAGGTCACAACCCTTGTTCAAAATGACTCTGGCTGTTGATTGGGCAATGTATCCAGCAAAAAAAAATCTGTTCATCAACGTTTTTATTGTAAAAATTCTCTTTTGAAAAAAAATTAACTGTAAATAACGGTATTAAGGTGTTCATGTTATTTTTGTATGGAGGTTCTGTTGCCTTTATATAGTTTCCTACAACATATAACTTAATATTGAATTGAAGAGTTGAAGACCTAACACGGGTGTATAAAGATGAATCAAGATTTTACTGTTAAGGTAGTGGCTTCAGAATAGGTGAAAACATTAAATATGTTAGAAGAGATGAGGAAATGAGGAATTCTTCGACATTGATAAGGATTTTACTGAAGTTAGGTACGTTGTGATGTAGTAGTTGTTCATACTGGGCAGTAATTAGTGAACATTCAGGGGAAAAAATTCTATAAATTTTGTAAAATTTTGTGATATTTGTAGTTGAATCACTGCCCTAGATGGTCTCAGTTCTGTTATGTTATTGTTGGCAATGTGTTTTTAGGTCTGCAAATATTTAACTCATCAATACAGCATCTTGTCCCATAAAACTACATTGTAAAAGATTGATGTTCAGATAGAGCCAATGAAATGAAGATAAATTTGTTGATAATATGCATATGCATACTGTAAGGACAACTCTGCTCTTCTCATTTGATACTGTATAATTAGGTTACAGATAGTTAAAACTCATGCACTAATTTGCTTTTATTGGAATGTGCAGTCAGGAAGCTACGAAATGGCACTGCTGAACCAGAAGAATAATGAATTTCAAATAGTTCTGTTAGGTTTTGATTACTCATTGTCATCTTCTACTGTTTAACATAATATTTATAGATTTTTTAAAAGATTTTTCTGTCATGTAAATGTAATTGTTTCTAAAACCAGACAATGGTGTTGCAATTGCACTCTAATGAAGGCAAACTATTAGATGAAGATGGGTCTCCATTATATATGAAACAGTACATGTCTGTATTTCCAAAATGTTACAGAATTTCCCAATAATTCCTTTTTAAAGATAATTCATCATTTGATCATTTTTATTCAAGTTTTGATTTCACTTAATGTAAACAGATCTTCAAAACATTATGGTGTGGGCTTAAGGTCATCTGACCCATTAGGTTCTGGAATCTCCCTTACCTAAAGGAATTTCCTTACACTACATATGCTTATAGGAAAGTATAACATAAGTTAAGAAAACTTCCTGAAGTTGAAGTTTATCCTTCACTGTTGCTTTTCTTTGAGAGTTCTGATTTCCTGAGGAAGATTTATGAATTTACTGGGCTATCGTGTTATTGTTGTTTTAACTTAGTGAGAATCTCGCTGTCGATTTGCGGCTCTGTATAACTAAAAAATTAAATGGCGTCATTGTGTCATTGTCTTCATGCAATAAATCCAACTCACTTAACATATTCCTTAATTCATCTTGCCCTGCCCTGCCCTGCCCTGCCCTGCCCTTCCCTTCCCTTCCCTTTATATAAATATACCAGTGTCCATTGCCTTTTAGTTTCTTTTTATCCACAGTTGGAACCTGAATATGTTTGTATGATATATTAATATTACATGCTAATGCTGTTTTCATTTTTATCTTTACAGGTAAGTGATGAACACAGATGTTGTGTATAAGAGTAGCTGAGGTCAGTTGACTACCTCAAGTTTAAGGTCAGTTGATTGACTAAAGTTCAAGGTCAGTTGATTTTACTATTCTTCCTGATACAAAGACCTCGACTTGTGAGTGAGACCTGGTCTTAAAGCAAGGTTCCTACACAATACTATACAGGTACATACTTTTAATGACGAGGAAGTAGATTATATAGCTCAAGTCTCAGTTGCCTTCATACATGTATGGGTTGCATGTACAAGGGTAATATATAACTGTACAAAGGATCTTGGGTTGTCACCACAATACACCTGATATGTATACAAACTTATATACTTAGCTGTCTTGGGTGACAGGTAACATCAATATTGTTGTCTTAGGCTATACACGCCATTTCAAAATCAATACAAAATGATCTAGCTCATTGAGCTGTACAATTAGGTATCAGTCATTTAATTGATGCTGTTAGTCCAGGAAAAGTCCTGAAAATACTAATTCTTCCAAAATTTGTTCCACAGTGCTAACAGCAAGGTTTAAGACAACTATACAGTTGATCAGAAACACATCTCTTTACTGTTTGGTTCAGTATCATACACAGAATGCCTGAGCCCCAAGTGATTAAAGTCTCCACAGACAAGCGAGAGATTTAGTGGTTTTTGTGGTCTTCAGTCAGGTTTAATTTGGCTTTCAGCTTTACAGAATAGTCAGGAAGACATCAAAAAGAAAGATTGTATCATCATTTTTGTGTGTTGCTTGCTTTTTTATTGATGTTTATTAGTTTGTATTCAGTAATAAAATGTATGTGATAGATTCCATTGTATACACCTAAAGAACTGACTGTAGTTATTTTTATCAGACACATCCAAATTCTTTGGAACAGCTTAAAGTTAAATACTTCTGAGATTTGTTTTTCTCCACTGTCTATCAGTATTCTAAGTCCCTACCATGAAATGGGAGGAAAACATATAGCTTTGCCCATTTGCCCATGTCTCTCCTGTCCCTTCCCATCCAACCACATTGTGTCCAATCCCATCCTGTCTCATCCCATCCTGTCTCATCCCGTCCTGTCCCATTCCGTCCTGTATCATTATGTCCTATCTCATTATGTCCTGTCTCATCCCATCCTGTGTCATCCCGTCCTGTCCCATTCCGTCCTGTCTCATCATGTCCTGTCTCATCCTGTTCTGATTCAGTGTTAGCACCTAACTACTTCATTCTTTGACAGATTTTGGTCAAACTTTATACAAAGGTCAATTATGAGTATACTTTGGACAGCCCTGTGTTTCAGGGACCCAATGTCAAGGCCACTTTTATTTATTTATCTGATGGGTTTTATGTCCACTATTATGACCTTTTGACCTTTCAAGGCCATGGTCACCTATTATATATATAGAAGATAATTAATTTCATGCAATTTAAACAGTTATCAGCTTCTTTCTATCATGGAAATCAAGCATGAACATAATTTGGACATTGTTGTGTTTCAGGGATCCAAGGTCAATGTTAAAGTCATTCTTGTTTTATATAGAAAATCATCAACTGATTCAATGTAAACATCAACCCATAATTAGAAACACTTTGTCATAATTGACAGACCTTTATTTGTGTCAAAGAGAGAATGAAATCAGAATACAAAGCAACTGAGAATCCAAAGAGATTGATTTTAAATCTTCAAAACCAGACACTATGGCTGTCAACAGTCTGAACTCTTTAGTTATTCGAGAAGTTCCAAATAGAAGTTTTGTTTGACTTCTCCCCCAAAATGCCCACTTTTTAGTTGTTTTATAAGCTAGAAGCATCCTGTAAGTGGATTATTTGGAAGTTCCTTCATGTTAATCATTGGTGCATAAATATGTAGATATAGTCCAAATTTCTATAAACTGTTTTCATAACCGCTCCTTGCAAGTTCAGAGAATTCGCAATTTAATCCTGTCTCTTTATCTGAAAAAACATTCTCCTGTATTTCGGTGCTTGTTTAGTGAGTCTAATTTTGTTAGTCACAGTTTTGATATAATTAAGTAAGTGCATTATCCCTGTGTCAAATCAGTAGTTGTTGTAGTTCGATTCCTGGCCAGGGCACTCGACAGGAATTATATCAAAGATCAGCCCTGACCCCTTTTGAGGTTAAATCAATTAAAAGCCATAATTGATTGTTGGTTGAAATTAGATAGACTTTTTTATGTAGTTAATCTTTTACATTATTGGTGGACTGTGTATTCAAGATTCCTAGAGAGTGAATGTGTTCTCTGTGGCAGTTTTAATCTTTAGTAACTTTACTGTAAAATACCTCATTAGCTTCAAACTAACACAAGAATGATATGAAATTTATTTTTGCTAAAAGACAAGGAAATATTAAGGTACTGCCGATCTATTACGAAAAATAACAACCGATCATCACATCAGATGAAGTTAAATGATTAGACAATCAATTATATGTAATCATCTGTTCATCGTCCTATCACTAACAGCTTGCGTACAGTATATCTTGTGGATACCTGGAACAGATTAGTTAACATTCACACTAAAGCATTACAGCATCAAAACCTACACCTGACTAGAATTATATAGAAAATTTATGTACAAAATTTCTCCAGAACCACAGGAGAGATTCAGTTAAAAGATAAGAATGAAATTATCAGAAAATGTTGGAATATCTGTATAAGTGTTATTTAATCTTTTTGTCATAACTGTTTGTTGGTTGTCCTGTGAACATCCAGGGTCTTTTTAAGATGGGGTCTCCTTGTAGTGTCTGGTGACTATTTCACTGAACAACATACACAAGTCCTGCCACATGCCATCTAGAGCAATTGGGTTAAAGAGTATTGCTTAAGGACACAGTAACGACAGCACAGATCGGTCTGTTTGTTAGTTTCCTGAGAAACTGTCACCTGAGGTTACAAAGGTCAATGTTCTAACCGACTGAGCTATTGGGGCCCTTTTTTTGTCACAAAAAATGGATGAAAATTGATGACAATTCAAATGAAGAAATGCATTCTGGTTAATCAAGAGTGATGCTGCCTGTTTAAGATTGTGGGCAAATAGTTTGCTATGACAGTTTGGATTCAATTTGAATGGAATCAAATTAAGTACTTTGCAATCGAAGTTCTAGTCACAGGGTCGAAGTTCAAGGTCATAATTTCTGTGAATTTTATTTTTTTTCCTAAGAATTTCAGTGAAGTACATTATCTGCCATTTTTTCTGCAGATTCATGTGTGAGAAATGCTTCACCTAACCAAAGCCTCTAATTCATGATTTCAGTAGTTATTTACATCTAAATCTGTGGATTCACTGACAATAGGACAGGTACATGAAAAGTTTGATGGAATTGTAAAAAATATCTATTAAAAAACTTTGTAAAATGGCAAGGGTGTTGTGTCACCTACCACTTAAAGACCTGAATACTCAAAGTTACATCAGATTAAAAGTAAAATTCATCGTCTGGACCGTACTAACATAATACTTTTTTCTGAATGATTTTGTCTGTGGATGAATAGATAGGTATGTGCAGGCGATACAGCATTTTCAGGCCTCCATCATGGGTCATAGCTAGGTTGGACAAGGCAAATTTATTGTACTGGTCATATTTCCAGTTGCTTTAGGATTTTGTGTCAATGAAAATGTATTGATACATGTATAAGTCATTAGGTCTGTATATATTGGTTACATTAATATCAAAAGCTAAACTTATCATGTGCCCCATCATTTGCACCTCACGAAAGGTAGTGCAATAAAATCGTATTTAACATGACAAGGCAGTGTGTTGTATACATTTTCTTTTGCTTTTGCTAGCTAAACCTGGCTTGCAGTGCCATTTGAGTCTATGTAGTGTTACAGAGTCTGTCATCTGTCTGCCATCAGCCTTCTCCTTTTAACAACTTCTCAGTAACCAAAAGGCCCTCAGTCATGAAATCTTTCTGGAAGCTTTCTTAGATGCTTAGTCCAATATGAACATAGTTTGTGAAAAGATTTTGACTCAATTCATGGTTACAAGGGTCATATTTGTAAAACTTTTGCATAATGTCAGAATAACCAAATGGCCTAGAATTGTGATATTTAGCTGGTATAAAAATTCAACCAAGTGCAAAAAGAAATAAACTTAAGCAGTATTCAAGGTCACAGGGGTCAAGTTTGTAAAAACCTTCAAATGATTGTTAACCAAGATTTTAATTTCATAAGTGTTAAGTAATAATGGATATGTATTTGTGAAAAAACATTGAATACCAAGCGAATGAGGCCCTTTAGATAATTTGTTTTGCTAAATTTTGATTAATGACATTTTCGACATGTGTCTATTTGTTTGGAGTTTAAGACAACCTTACGTTAGGCAGGACCATTTATCTATGTATAATGGAGACATTGGCAGATCCTTTTATAGCACCTCTACATTTATGTTCTTGTGCATCCCATAAAATGCTGAAGTGACAAGCAAGGTACATGAATTTCCTCAAGACATGAGATCAATTTACATCATTTGTGAAAAAGCAAACTGATAAAAATACAAGCAATTTTGTTTTTACTTTTCCATGTTTTTTCCCCCTCAAAACGGGTCTTCGCATTTCAGTACATTCAGTGCTTTGATTTTTCATGAACAACTAACGATAAATTGTCTATGCAATTCAGCAGAATATAAAGTTACACTTTCTAAATGTGTGTGTTTGGATGGATATCATAGGTAGATTGTCTCCCTTTGTTATCACACTATCGGAAGACAAAGTATTAAAAAAATCAAGAATAAAAGTATTTGCCTTGAATTCACATAGCCATCTACTTTTAGTTGAAATGATAACTCAGATTTGTGAAGTCACCACGTAAGTTGCAGAGATGGAAATCAGCCAGTCACAGTATGCATTGTGTCACCATAAACATCAATCAAACATAAGCCTAGATCTCTACTTTAACGATTTTATGTTTTATACCTAAATTTGGAAATGTTTTCTGTATCCTCTCCGCTCAGACAGTGTCTGCTGGTGATACATTGGAAGTATAAGGATCTATCTCCATCAATCTGGTTTCTCAGCTTGACACGCTTCACAGTGGAAAGAGTACACATTTAAATGGTGTTAATTCACCGTCTGTAGTTGGTATCAGAAATTAAAGTCCTGTATCAGTGATAGGAAATGGTATTGAAGAGAAATTTTTATTTGTACCCTGTATTTGAACTGTAGAAATTTCAAAACATTTTTTATATCATTAAAAACCAATCAACATCATTCTATCGTAAGGTGATGGTTTAAGTTGTCTCCCTTATCCAGATTCTCCAGGAAACTTAATGACTTGAAAACATCCTAGCACCTCTATCAATATAGGATATAAATCCCTGCCTGTAAAAATCCACCCTGCTACAAGATACATTATTAGGAATTTAAGCCACAGTTATTGTTAATTTACCCACAAAACCCTTTTTCTATACTGAGAAAAAAGTTGATGACATGAATAGGTTATTTTTTCACTCGTAACCAGACCAGAAACTTGTAACATCCTCACCTATTATTGTTCAGGGTTTTAAATACCAATTTCTAGGAATTCATTACCTTCAGTGGGAACTCTCTGTGAAGCTGTTAATTCTACAATTGGACTTGACATCCTGTGGCAGACACATGCATTTTGTAAATTGTAGATTTAATGTAGGGGGAGTGTTGCCATGGCGATCAATTAAAGGTTTGATGTTGTAAACTTTCTTGATCCTTGTCTTACTTGTACGGTCACTGCAGTCTGTTTTAATTTATTTTTTTAAGAATGCTGGTGAGTATCTCTGACACAGTCTCTCAGTCTGCTCTCAATTTTCCTCTTGGCCTCTATTTGTACAATTTACACTATGTAAATATCTGAATGTCCTCTGTTTAGCTTAAACCTTATATGCCAGCTTCCTAGACTAGAGAATTTGTATACCCAGACCAGACTGAGACTGAATGCTTTATCTATATTGATAAATGCTTTACACCAAGATGTCAGCCATTTTCAATTTTGACACTCCAGGCCATTCATACATTCTAAATCAAAGGTTTAACATATTTATCTTAACCTTGTTTGTATTGAGATTACTTTACTTATAATCAATAATTAACATAATCAATCTGAATTATCATGTCATACATCTGTTTTCATAATCCTTTCAAATATATGTGTCAGCAAATTCTGTGTACCTTCCAAATTTGTCTTGTGTGTCATTTACGTTATAAGTATGTTTGATGAAGATATTAATCACAACATACTCATACATTACCAGTTAAGTTTGGGTTTTATTCTGTCTACTAGTTTCACCTCTATTGCAGAGGCTTCATCAGGGCAAATTTCTCAGAATTTTTCTACCTGAAGTACTCTCAGGAAGGAAAATGTCAACTTTGATGCAATGGACATTACATATTAACGTTTACCTGTTTGTCATGTAAACGAATATTCATACATTGAAATTAAAAAGAGATAAAAATTTCAGTGTTGATATTTCTCCTTCCTGTCTATTGTTTACTTTCGTGTTTTCATCCAAGCAGATGGTATGTAGTAAGTGTCATTTTGATATTAACAAGATAAAATATTATCAGATCATGTACCCGTCAGAAGTGTCAATAAATCTCACCACATCTCAAATGTACCTGTTTTCAAAAATCCCTGAACTCATCAATTAACCAAGATATTACTGTATAACTAAATCACCAGTACATTTCCTTGGATTAATATCTAGTGTTTATAGTACCATTATTCCTCTGTTTCAAAATATATACCAGCTCAAAATCTGAAAAAAAAACACAACAAATTTTTTTTTTTTTTCTACCCATCCAATAAAAGTATGGAAGTATAGCAATATCATTTTATCATGATAGTATTGGCAAATGAATTGATCAAATGTAATTGATGAATTGAAACCCTTGTCTTTACATTACATAGGTTTTCTTATAGTGACAATACCAGTGCAGCTGTCGGAAGTTATTGTTTGTGTGCGGATCTATAACGGATATTAACTTTCTTGGATCATCATGTTCTTTATTGGATTTCCTGTTTTTTCAATAATCAGAAAAATAATTCCATATTTTGAACAAGAGTGTGTAAATAGCTCTTCCTGTTTCTAATGTCAAGTGTATCCCGTTAGTGTTGTGATGGTAGTGGAAGGATAAACAATATCGCTACAAAAATATATCTCTACCATGATCCGTGTTATCTTTCAGATCGATGGTCTAGATCTCTGGTGAACAGATTAATGGCAATTAATAGTGATGCTTTCAGAACCATACATTATTATTTTTTATTTCATTTAAATCAGCACTCAAAATGGAATTGGCAATGAAATAATGTCAATATGATTTTGATTATTTTATCTTATAAGGATATTCTGATCATGTGACTGTGATATAATGACCTTGAAAGATATTCTGATCATGTGACTATGATATGATGACCTTGAAAGATATTATGATCATGTGACTGTGGTATGATGGCCTTGAAAGATATTCTGATCATGTGACTATGATATGATGACCTTGAAAGATATTCTGATCATGTGACTATGATATGATGACCTTGAAAGATATTCTGATCATGTGACTGTGGTATGATGGCTTTGAAAGATATAATGATCACGTGACTATGGTATGATGGCCTTGAAGGATATCATTATAATGAGCATGTGACTGTCATATGATGGCCTTTAGAGATATTATGATCATGTGACTGTTATTTGATGACCTGGACAAAAATATGATCCTATGGCAGTCTTTAATGACACTGAAAGTTTGTTTGCATTAGTGAGTAAGCAACACATCAACAACCAGTGTTATAGCTGACTGAACATCCTACAAGATTAAGACACTTGCCATCCAATGCTATTGGGATATAGAGTCGTACACATGCAACCACTACAGCACATGACAATGTTTTGGGCACATCTTCCTGATAAACTGTCCAGGCCGGGGATTAAATCACACACCTATCTTCATGTAATAATTGATAGTTAGATGCTCCACTGACCGAGTTATAGCTATAGTGATCCCCATCACTGAGAGAAATGATGTCACACAGTGCTGACAGGACGACCTAGAAGGATTTTTGTGTGAGATTGTTATGGCAATATTACAAAATTAAAGACTAACCTTTTGCTCTTAGCATGCCATGGATGAAAAGGAATTTTAATTTCAAACAAACAGTAACACTGATATATAGCCATTATCTGCAAGCCTCTTTCCCCTGATATCATGAATCTCTGTGTCATATTTTCTGATTAAATCCATAAATGTATCATTCTATTTACCATATGTGGAAAACTTGTCAGTCATTGACAGTCATTTACAGCCTGCCCACAATGTTATCAATTATTTGTTAGTGCTGTTTTAGTGCAGGTATTGAATCATTGATGGTATGATGTACTAAGTGAATAGTCTAAGCAATCCTTCTGAGGCCTATAAACCAAAGCTGTATTACAAATGATGAAAGGTTTGATAACCCAGTAAAAACCAGATATGCTGAAAAAAAACCATGCTGATATCTCCATAAAGTCATAGAAGACATTTTTATACATCATCTGTAAGGTGACATCTCATCATGTTTTACATTGTCTCCTTGGTAAAGTACAGTCAGTGTTACTGATTACAAAAGTCGTTTTTCCTGATCAACCTTATACAGAACGAAGGCCTTTTGATTTCCTGATCAACCCTATACAGAACGAAGGCCCTTTGATTTCCTGATCAACCCCTTACAGAACGAAGGCCCTTTGATTTCCTGATCAACCCTATACAGAACGAAGGCCCTTTGATTTCCTGATCAACCCTATACAGAACGAAGGCCTTTTGATTTCTTGATCAACCCTATACAGAACGAAGGCCCTTTGATTTCCTGATCAACCCTTTATAGAACGAAGGCTGTTTGATTTCCTGATCAACCCTTTATAGAACGAAGGCTGTTTGATTTCCTGATCAACCCTTTATAGAACGAAGGCTGTTTGATTTCCTGATCAACCCTTTATAGAACGAAGGCTGTTTGATTTCCTGATCAACCCTTTATAGAACGAAGGCTGTTTGATTTCCTGATCAACCCTATATAGAACGAAGGCTGTTTGATTTCCTGATCAACCCTTTATAGAACGAAGGCTGTTTGATTTCCTGATCAACCCTTTATAGAACGAAGGCCCTTTGATTTCCTGATCAACCCTTTATAGAACGAAGGCTGTTTGATTTCCTGATCAACCCTATATAGAATGAAGGCCTTTTGATTTCCTGATCAACCCTTTATAGAACGAAGGCTGTGTGATTTCCTGATCAACCCTATACAAAATGAAGGCTGTTTGATTTCCTGATCAACCCTTTATAGAACGAAGGCTGTTTGATTTCCTGATCAACCCTATATAGAACAAAGGCCTTTTGATTTCCTGATCAACCCTTTATAGAACGAAGGCTGTTTGATTTCCTGATCAACCCTATATAGAACGAAGGCCCTTTGATTTCCTGATCAACCCTTTATAGAACGAAGGCCTTTTGATTTCCTGATCAACCCTATACAAAATGAAGGCTGTTTGATTTCCTGATGAACCCTTTATAGAACGAAGGCTGTTTGATTTCCTGATCAACCCTATCAAAGGCCTTTTGATTTCCTGAAACCCTTTATAGAACGAAGGCTGTTTGATTTCCTGATCAACCCTATATAGAACAAAGGCCTTTTGATTTCCTGATCAACCCTTTATAGAACAAAGGCTGTTTGATTTCCTGATCAACCCTTTATAGAATGAAGGCTGTTTGATTTCCTGATCAACCCTTTATAGAACGAAGGCTGTTTGATTTCCTGATCAACCCTATATAGAACAAAGGCCTTTTGATTTCCTGATCAACCCTTTATAGAACAAAGGCTGTTTGATTTCCTGATCAACCCTTTATAGAACGAAGGCTGTTTGATTTCCTGATCAACCCTTTATAGACCAAAGGCTGTTTGATTTCCTGATCAACCCTATATAGAACAAAGGCCTTTTGATTTCCTGATCAACCCTTTATAGAACAAAGGCTGTTTGATTTCCTGATCAACCCTTTATAGAACGAAGGCTGTTTGATTTCCTGATCAACCCTTTATAGAACAAAGGCTGTTTGATTTCCTGATCAACCCTTTATAGAACAAAGGCTGTTTGATTTCCTGATCAACCCTTTATAGAACGAAGGCGGTTTGATTTCCTGATCAACCCTTTATAGAACGAAGGCTGTTTGATTTCCTGATCAACCCTTTATAGAACGAAGGCCCTTTGATTTCCTGATCAACCCTTTATAGAACGAAGGCTGTTTGATTTCCTGATCAACCCTATATAGAACGAAGGCCTTTTGATTTCCTGATCAACCCTATACAAAATGAAGGCTGTTTGATTTCCTGATCAACCCTATATAGAACGAAGGCCTTTTGATTTCCTGATCAACCCTATATAGAACAAAGGCCTTTTGATTTCCTGATCAACCCTTTATAGAACGAAGGCTGTTTGATTTCCTGATCAACCCTATATAGAACGAAGGCTGTTTGATTTCCTGATTAACCCTTTATAGAACGAAGGCCCTTTGATTTCCTGATCAACCCTTTATAGAACGAAGGCTGTTTGATTTCCTGATCAACCCTATATAGAATGAAGGCCTTTTGATTTCCTGATCAACCCTTTATAGAACGAAGGCTGTGTGATTTCCTGATCA
Organism: Ylistrum balloti; assembly: GCF_031769215.1. NCBI lineage: Eukaryota > Metazoa > Mollusca > Bivalvia > Pectinida > Pectinidae > Ylistrum > Ylistrum balloti. The sequence goes on along the minus strand of NW_026781923.1, from coordinate 36,529 downwards.
ACCCTATACAAAATGAAGGCTGTTTGATTTCCTGATCAACCCTTTATAGAACGAAGGCTGTTTGATTTCCTGATCAACCCTATATAGAACAAAGGCCTTTTGATTTCCTGATCAACCCTTTATAGAACGAAGGCTGTTTGATTTCCTGATCAACCCTATATAGAACGAAGGCCCTTTGATTTCCTGATCAACCCTTTATAGAACGAAGGCCTTTTGATTTCCTGATCAACCCTATACAAAATGAAGGCTGTTTGATTTCCTGATGAACCCTTTATAGAACGAAGGCTGTTTGATTTCCTGATCAACCCTATATAGAACAAAGGCCTTTTGATTTCCTGATCAACCCTTTATAGAACGAAGGCTGTTTGATTTCCTGATCAACCCTATATAGAACAAAGGCCTTTTGATTTCCTGATCAACCCTTTATAGAACAAAGGCTGTTTGATTTCCTGATCAACCCTTTATAGAATGAAGGCTGTTTGATTTCCTGATCAACCCTTTATAGAACGAAGGCTGTTTGATTTCCTGATCAACCCTTTATAGAACAAAGGCCTTTTGATTTCCTGATCAACCCTTTATAGAACAAAGGCTGTTTGATTTCCTGATCAACCCTTTATAGAACGAAGGCTGTTTGATTTCCTGATCAACCCTTTATAGAACAAAGGCTGTTTGATTTCCTGATCAACCCTATATAGAACAAAGGCCTTTTGATTTCCTGATCAACCCTTTATAGAACAAAGGCTGTTTGATTTCCTGATCAACCCTTTATAGAACGAAGGCTGTTTGATTTCCTGATCAACCCTTTATAGAACAAAGGCTGTTTGATTTCCTGATCAACCCTTTATAGAACAAAGGCTGTTTGATTTCCTGATCAACCCTTTATAGAACGAAGGCGGTTTGATTTCCTGATCAACCCTTTATAGAACGAAGGCTGTTTGATTTCCTGATCAACCCTTTATAGAACGAAGGCCCTTTGATTTCCTGATCAACCCTTTATAGAACGAAGGCTGTTTGATTTCCTGATCAACCCTATATAGAACGAAGGCCTTTTGATTTCCTGATCAACCCTATACAAAATGAAGGCTGTTTGATTTCCTGATCAACCCTATATAGAACGAAGGCCTTTTGATTTCCTGATCAACCCTATATAGAACAAAGGCCTTTTGATTTCCTGATCAACCCTTTATAGAACGAAGGCTGTTTGATTTCCTGATCAACCCTATATAGAATGCAGGCCCTTTGATTTCCTGATCAAAAGTACACCTTGTTAATCTCTTTTAGTTTCCTGATCAGCTCTATACAGAGTTAAGGCCCTTTATTTCCTTTTCGTTCATTTACAGAGTTAACCTCTTTGTTTTCCTGATAAAACCTATACAAAGTTAAGGTCTTTTAATTTCCTGATCAGCTCTATACATATTTAAGGCCCTTTTGTTTCCTGATTATTTCTATACAGAGTTAAGGCCCTTTGTTTTCTTGATTATTTCTATACAGAGTTAAGGCCCTTTGTTCAATATTCATATAACTATACAGTGAATGTTGCAGATTTATTACATCTTTTTAAGCAAAATCAATGTATTTTTCACAGAGGTGATGAATTTGATCTTTTTGATGTAGAAGTTTGTCTAGATTTTTCTTCTTTATCTGTTACAAAGGTTTTATATTCTGTTTTACTGGTAACATATTTTACTACCATTCATATATATTTAAACACTGCTGATATGCTGCTCTTTTGCTGTTCTTGTTTATTTACATTATCTGAATTGTTCATTTCATCAGACTTTATCAGATTTTCACCAGAAATTTGATTTATCCAGTAAAATGTATAGCTCGGGTATAATTTGTACCACATGCCCTTTTGACTGTTGTTTGGAAAAGCAGGAAGTTAGGATTTCACCTCCACCTAAGACTTGGTCATTAGCTCAGAAACAAAGACCTAAAATAGCTGCAGGGACTAAAATGTGCATTTCATTTCAAATAATGAGTACATAACAAGGTCAATATTGCCTTTATCTTTCTTTATCAGATTCCGCCAATTTTGAAGTTATTTCTTTTCTAGTTTCCTTTTGAATTGCTCCAAATTGGTCTTTTTTCTATTTAGTACAACTGGAAAACAACCTGCTCAATGGCAATTTCTTCTCAATAGCCAAGAGGCTCAGGGTCCTGATATTGGATTTTTAACATACTGAAATGAAAAACCATAGAGTTTGTTAAAATGGATGACATTGATCCAAAGAAAACAAGAAGGAAGAGAAGAAAATTAAAACTACTTTCCAATTACCAAGGAGCCCATAGTCATGGTATAGGGCCTGTATCATTCATGAAAGGCTTCAGGTCTTGAAATAATCTTCCCTTATAAACAAAAGACTAGGGAAAATATTTTATTAGTGGCATGTTTTGGTAATGGGCTTTGTAAAAACTAAATTACCTACCATGTCCCTCTATAAAGGTCATAGGAGTCAAATGTGTCAAAATCCTGAAAATTATTCTTCTCAATAACTCAAAAGCCTACTATCAGGATGTATGAACAGTGGCATGCTGAGTTGAAAAAGACAAAAAGAATGACATGACTGGCATCAATTGTAGGAGAAAGGCTCAGGCCCACATTAGACCCACATGTCTTAGATTGTCCAACATACAGGGGAGATATCTGTGTCTTAAGCCTTACACCCACATCCTGTGTAGGAGATATCTGTGTCTTAAGCCTTACACCCACATCCTGTGTAGGGGATATCTATGTCTCAAGCCTTACACCAACATCCTGTGTAGGATATATATATGTCTGAGGCCTTACACCCACAACCTGTGTAGGAGATATCTATGTCTGAGACCTTACACCCACATCCTGCTTAGGAGATATCAATGTCTGAGGCCTTATACCCACATCCTGCGTAGGAGATATCTACCGTAAATATATTTGCGTATAGTGCGCACTCGCGTATAGTGCGCAGGTACTTTTTGGAGATCAGATTTAAAAAAAAAAAAAAAATCTACAGAAAAATTAATTCACTGGTCACTACGACGAAACATTTGATGTGGTCTGATCCATTGATAATTAGGAAACCACAATGAGCGTGACCCTAACTCATGTAATTACCTGAAGTAAACAAATTTACCCAGGTGACCTAACAAGCATGAAAGGCTTGGCTGATTGTATAATTAACGGTTAATGACAGTTAACACGTTGAGTATGAGGAGACTGATGACACCCGGCTTGGGCTGAACGCGTACTATTGGTCAGAAAACGATGTTGTTTTAACTGTCCGAACGTTTTCAATCCTACCTTGTCCCCATAAAAGCAGGTGGTTTGTTCAGTATAGGCATGATCTTTCATGGTATCTGTACCCACCGCGGTATCCGAACGTATTTAATGATAGATTGTTTATACCGACTTCGACATGGGGAAACTGCGAACGCCATTTGACTACGCCAAGAGACTGGAGTTTCGTGCTGCCAGTCGCCACTTCGACATTCCAGAGTGAAATATCAAGGCACGGAAGAAAGAAAAGACCGTCTAAAATCCCAACCACTGACCAGAAGGGCTGACATAGGTGCGACAGCGAAACACCCAGAGATGGAGAGAGAGAGCTGTTCAACTTTGTATGCGATCGCCGATATCCCGGCATCGCTGCCAGTACAACAGAACTGCGCGTGCGGGCCATGCAGATCAAGAGAGGTCATGGGGTCACCAACTTTGGGCATCGGTGGGATGGGCTGTCTGATTTATGAACAGAACGACAATCGCCTAAAAACTTCCTTACACCCACATCCTGTGTAGGAGATATATATGTCTCAGGCCTTACACCCACATCCTATGTAAGGGATATCTATGTCTCAGGCCTTACACCACATCCTATGTAAGGAATATCTCTGTCTTAGGCCTTACACCCACATCCTGTGTAGGAGATATCTGTGTCTGAGGCCTTACACCCACATCTGGTGTAGGAGATATCTGTGTCTGAGGCCTTACACCCACATCTGGTGTAGGAGATATCTGTGTCTGAGGCCTTACACCCACATCCTGTGTAGGAGATATCTGTGTCTGAGGCCTTACACCCACATCCTGTGTAGGGGATATCTCTGTCTGAAGCCTTACACCCACATCCTGTGTAGGAGATATATATGTCTCAGGCCTTACACCCACATCCTATGTAAGGGATATCTATGTCTGAGGCCTTACACCCACATCCTATGTAAGGGATATCTCTGTCTGATGCCTTACACCCACATCCTGTGTAGGAGATATCTCTGTCTGAAGCCTTACACCCACATCCTGTGTAGGAGATATATATGTCTCAGGCCTTACACCCACATCCTATGTAAGGGATATCTATGTCTCAGGCCATACACCCACATCCTGTGTAGGAGATATCTATGTCTCAGGCCATACACCCACATCCTATGTAAGGGATATCTATGTCTCAGGCCATACACCCACATCCTGTGTAGGAGATATATATGTCTCAGGCCTTACACCCACATCCTATGTAAGGGATATCTCTGTCTGATGCCTTACACCCACATCCTGTGTAGGAGATATCTCTGTCTGAAGCCTTACACCCACATCCTGTGTAGGAGATATATATGTCTCAGGCCTTACACCCACATCCTATGTAAGGGATATCTATGTCTCAGGCCTTACACCCACATCCTATGTAAGGGATATCTTTTTTTGGAGCTTTACACCTACTTTAGGTGACTTAATCTATGTAAATGTTGGTTAACTCACATCACAGTGATGCATTTAAATATTCTTGCTTAGATTGAGCTGATGTTTAGATTTCAAAAGTCTTAGTTACTGTTACAATGAACATACAAGGAATGTTTTTAAATAACACTGCAGAGTTCAGATGCTACATGTACTAGAAGGTTTATGTAGGTTATAGGGTTCATGTGATTCTTTGACCTACTGAGAAAGGCATTGAATTCTGCAGATTTACTTAATGAAGCTTGTACCACATCAGGCAGCAGGATTCAATAGGAGTGGAGGACTGCTTTATAAAAGAAGCATTGATGGAGAAGACAAGTATTACCCAAGAAATCAGCTTAAACTGATATTGAATATCAGTCCAAGGCATGGTCAGATGGACGACATTTACATCAACCAATAGCTTAGCTTTTCAAATAGATTGACTTTGTATAGAGTGCCTTACAGAGATAGATTTGGTTTGTTTACACATGATGGCGACCTCTTTCAGTTCTGAATACCTTGAGATTTACTGTGTTTGTTTACTCATGATGGCGACCCGTTTCAGTTATGAATACGTTCAGATTAATTGTTATTTTTATTCAGGTTAGGCAGAGCTTATTCAAGGCTTAAAACAGATATACATTATTATACCATAGATTGATTAACCTCATGAATTTATCAGTGTCTCTAAAGAAAATACTATCGGTAGAAAATCTGATGGTGTCATGATACAAGTCATGTTGGGTTGATATAGGCAATGATAACCTCATGTAGGTGAGATCAAACAGGAGATGGAGACCTCATATTAGTGACGATAACCTCACATAGGTGACCTCAAAAAAGTGAAGCTGATGTTATACAGACAATGAACAAGTGATGGTGACCTCATTTAGGTGATTGTGTCCTGATACAGATGAAGATGATACATGTGATAGTGAATTTTTATCTCTGAGTTAGTTTATATCCTTTTGGTGATTGTATTCTACCAATTCAGTCAAAGTTAATCCCCGTAACGAATATAACAATCTATCCCAGGACTCATTAAATTGTCATTCATTTACACGAAAATATATGATAATTCCCTGTATACATACATTGTACCACACAACAGTCGCGGAGATGTTTTATGGCCAATGGGAGATGGTGTGGGCGAGGAGCAGTATAGAAACAGTAATATTTCATTCACAAAGTACGTTTGTACTTGTATTGCTTATCTAAGGGCAATAACTCCCATAAGTCTAACTTATGGTCTCATTTAAGATGACATGATAGTAAGAGACAAGGACAGTGGTGGACTATCATCTTCTTACTTCCCACCTACCTGTATGTGTGATGGAGTAAACAACATAATTAGTTAATCATAGATCGTTAGTAGATACGTATAGTGTGGTTATATCTAAAGGAATATCATATTCCTGATGTTTAACTAACTTTTACCTTTCATCTTATTACCATCATTGAATATTTAAAATCAGTTTTGATTTAGTATTGGATGATGATAAGATAAAATTATGTTTTCTGTGTAACACTGGTGACTTGAGTTTTGTTTAGTGTAGTTAGGTCATCCTGTTAGGAAATGGATGTTGTGAACATCTGGTATTATCAACAGCAGTACCTTGTCTTTGCTTCACAAACACAAACTGATAGTTGATTGAGGAGGTAGTGAAGAGGAAGGAGACAAATGTCTCACAATGTTGATTTGGTTTTGTGAAATAACACTGAAGGTCATGGCTATAGAAGATTAACATTTCATCAGTTAGATAAAGATATTGGTGTTATCTGAAAGCAGTGTACATGTTGCATAACTTATCATCGCTTAGTAAACGATAGTGTGGTATTTGTTGTGTTAGACAGAAGAGGGAATTTTTATGACCTATTAATGGCAGGCAATTAGTACACTGAAGTCCCCATAAACACAGCTTAACATATTTTTGTTTTCAGGTTATTGTCTTGAGCTACACATATGGTTAGGTGGTTATGGTATTATGTGTTGTCTGAAGGTCACATCAATATAAGTCCAGTGGTCCTAGAGTTTCCACAACCAGCCAGAGTGTGGCTGACTGATCATAAACATTACAGGCATTATGATGTTTGTTTAGAGCAAATCATGCAGAAATTTTGGTGGCATGGAGACTGTCAGGAATAGATCTACAACACATCTGTAAACCTCGAGTCATCTATAAGCTCACCCATGTCTGACAATGTGAGCTGACACATCCAGAAATACTTCAGATACCACAGGTCTTGTTCACTCTGGGTTTGAAGAATGACCCAGCTAAAACAATCTCTTAATAGAGAAAGATTAATACTCATCATGTCCTCAGACTTTCCAAATCCTCGTGGCGTGTCCTCCTGGGCGGAGCTTTACAATTACCTCTCATTTATGGGTGATCAGTGAACAAATTAAGGGGAAATTTCAGCTTATAATTATGTTGTTGAAGGGATATGTTAACCCTTTAACCTCTTCTTAAGAACAATTCAATCGATTTGGACTATGTTATGTTATATTGTAGTGTACTAGAAATTTTATCCACAAATGATCCATACGTCAAAGTTGTCATTGACAAGAGAGAAAGTGTTGGAGTAAAGCATCATTAGCTCACCTGGCCTGAAGGGTGTCATCTGAGTTGATTTATATTCAAGGTCAGAGGGGTCAAATTTGTTAAAACATTTAAACGTCTTCTTCTCTTGAACTGAAAGGCTTATAGGCATGATATTTGACTGGTATGTTCTTAGGATGAAGCCCAATAAAGTGTTTAAAAAGAAACGACCTTGACTAATGTTCAAGGATACAGGGGTCAAATTTTTCAAAACATTTAAACAGCTTCTTCTCCTTAACTAAAATGCTTAGAAACATGATATATGGCTTGTATGTTCCAAGGGTGAAGTCTGGCAAATTTTAAAACAAATTGCCTTGATCCTTACACAATGTCACAGGGATCAAACTTTTTGAAACCTGTAAAAGGTTTCTTCTGGTAAACTAAAAGTCTAAGAAGCATGATATTTGGTGGAAAGGTGTGTCTAGGTCAAAGTCCAACAAATTTTGAGGGAAAAAAATCTGATATTTACTTAAAATCCAGGTCATAACTGTCACTGTTAGGGGTGAGTAATAGAAGCTATTTCTTGTTGAAATCAATTAAAATTGATTGGATGTGCCCACTTTGAATGCCAATGGTGTACATGTCTATATATTTGTGATATGAACACTGGTTCTTTTTTGGATGTACATTGAATATAATGTGAGCGATGCAGGACCATTGGGCCTCTTGTAGACTGTCAACAACTTTGATAGATATGTCGAGATTGGCTGTTCATGCCCTTGAATTATGGCTCCATGATCAAACCTTTGCCCTGAATTACGATACATATACTAGTCAGCCCTTCTCCTGTAGGATAGTTTTTCATCTGAAATCAACTTTAAAATGGTAAATATTTGAACACAGTAAAATAAGTATTAGGAAATTTTTTAAAGAGCAGTAAAGACTTAAAATGAACCAGTTTACACAAGAAGTAGAGTTAATAGTATGTGGAATTTTAAGAGCTCCAAAGAGCTTTTTACCACCCTTTTCTAAACCATCCTGAAAAGTATTTTGTGAAAAATGCTTCCAAATCAATAATGAAATATATGGAGGATGAAATCATCTTCGTGTAGTTTGGTAGTAAGATCTTCCAGCAGACTAATGGTAGTAAGATCTTCCAGCGGACTAATGGCATACCAATGGGAACTAACTGCCCCTCTGTTGGATGACTTGTTTTTGTTTCCATACAAGGCTGACTAGATCAAAGAGCTTATCAAAGCAAGTAATAAATACCTTGTAAAATCATTTAATTCCACTTTCAGATATATTAATGATGTCTTTAAATAACAAGATATTCATTGACCACATCCATTGTATATACCCATAGAAACTGGGAATCAAGGACACAACATTCTACATCAGCCACTTATCTTGATGTTTTCCTTCATCAGAATTAGGTGGACATCTTTCCACCAAGCTGTATGATGAGGGTGATGATTTCAATTTCCCTATTGTGAATTTGTCATTCTGGGTAGCTACATCCCTGCATTCCCAACCTATGGAATTTACATGTTGTAGTTTATTCAGTATTAAAGTGCCTGTTCTTATGATTTTTGTGCAAGGAGTCGCCAACTGACAGACTGACTTGTAACACAGAGTTTCAAAAGATGCTGGTTGATGAAAAATTATGAGGAAGTTTTACAATTCATCAGAGTGATCTAATTGGGAAATATTCTATTTCTTTGTGTGATATGAAGCTGGACGTGTTTGATGCTCATTAATTTGCCTGTAGGTTTAGTTGTTATTTACCTTGTTGTTTTAGGACTTGACATATCGAGTGCAGTGGTACTTACTTGGAATGACCAAGTTTTATATGGCAGGTGTTGTCAGTGAAACAGAAGATCCTTACTCTTATGTAAATCGTCAACTGTGGACAAAAAAATAAACAATGATGGTTCAAGGAAGACAGCCTTTACATTCAGAGATAGGAAGACTAAAGGCATTTCCTTGGCTTTGACTGACTGCTTCCACAAAGATATTGTGTTTGTAATGTCCATCAGATGGTCAATGAGTTTCTGTACAGAGCCTATATAAGAGTAGACCTTCTCCACCTGCCACTTGTTTCTGACCTTTAGCTAGATACTGGACCTGCTAGACTGCTTTTTTTCGTAATAATGGTAATTTCAATGGTTCTATTTTAGACTCATCACTGTTCTGCTGTCTATACAGACAGTCTAGACATCAAAATCTTTACCTCACAATTCAGCAACACCTTAAGCTTAAACACTAGTGGTGTTTAGTTTTGTTTTGCCTCTAGATGTATAAGGATGTGATCCATACATTTGTCTCTCACTCTGTGTCAAAGTTTCCCAAACCAGTCTATACCACTATATCTGAATCCCTATGAATATATCCTAAACAGTACATGAAAGCATATGAAAATGATTCCCGTCATTAAACATAATATAGGCAAGACTAATTTGCATGATCAAAGACACAATATGACTTTAACCCTCAGTCAAAGTTGATAATGTTTCATTAAGGGCCAGTGCCCTGCTAAAGTTGATAATGCTACGAAGTGCTCAGTTTCCTGGCCAAGTTGACAATGCTACGAAGTGCTCAGTTTCTTGGCCAAGTTGATAATGCTACAAAATGCTCTGTTTCCTGGTCAAGTTGACAATTCTACGAAGTGCTCAGTTTCCTGGCCAAGTTGATAATGCTTAGAAGTGCGCTGTTTCCAGGCCAAGTTGAAAATGCTTAGAAGTGCTCAATTTCTTGGTCAAGTTGTCAATGGTATGAAGTGCTCAGTTTATTGGCCAAGTTGACAATGCTAGGAAATACTCAGTTTCTTGGTCAAGTTGACAATTCTATGAAGTGCGCTGTTTCCAGGCCAAGTTGACTATGCTTAGAAGTGCTCAATTTCCTGGTCAAGTTGTCAATGCTATGGAGTGCTCAGTTTCCTGGTCAAGTTGACAATGCTACGAAGTGCTCAGTTTCCTGGCCAAGTTGACAATTCTAGGAAGTGCTCAGATTCCTGGTCAAGTTGACAATGCTTTGAAGTGCTCTGTTTCCTGGTCAAGTTGACAATTCTAGGAAGTGCTCAGTTTCCTGGTCAAGTTGACAATGCTTTGAAGTGCTCAGTTTCCTGGTCAAGTTGACAATTCTAGGAAGTGCTCATTTTTCTGGCCAAGTTGACTATGCTAGAAAGTGCTCAGTTTCCTGGCCAAGTTGACGATGTTGGAACGCAACTAGATTCTTGGCCAAGTCCAAGTCCAGTCCACACATTGTCCACACATTGTCCACATGTTGTCCACACATTCTCCACAAGTTGTCCACACATTGTCCACATGTTGTCCACACATTGTCCGCACATTGTCCACACAAAGTGTTTGTCTAATGTTATGGATTGAAAATTAAACAGAAAAGTTGTGTATTTATATGACTAAATAGCAGTCATAGGCCTCAGAGAGTGTCAAGTGATGTGGCACGGGCACCAAAAATTACCTGTATAGAGGTAGGTACATGTCAGGTTCCATTCTGTATTGGATAGGTCTTCTGTATAACAAACACAACACTTAGATTTACATGAGTATATATTTTTGTGTACAAAGTGATAGGATATTGGAGTAATACAGAAGTAATGAAAATAAAGTTTCCTTTCTGATGGTATGAGATTTTAGATGGTTCAATGCCAAGACAAAAAGCAACATCCATTTAATGGATACATGTATGATGTACATGTAATGAGTATCTATATGCTAAAACTAATCATGTGTGACACTTTGTCAACAAAATACTTTTGATTATGATTGTATGTAACTGCTCAGTCTGTATCTGATAGATACATAGATGTCTGACCTATAAGTATATAGATTATTTAGTAAATACACTTAGCCGTACTCGTATATATTTAGAAAATGAATAAACCTTATCCCATATTTATTTATAAGTAATTTCTAGATATATATGAACCACAGTAGAATTGTACATATATACATTGTGACAAAATGAATACTCTACGTAGTATGTGAGATAGTAAATTTTGTCAAGTTTACCTCTCATGCACACCTTGTGCATACATCATGCACACATGACACATTGTGTAACATACTGTACGATCCCACTGTAGTAGTGACCGGTATGTATCTTTGTGCCTCTGAGGCCACCATCCTGTTTACAAACATCACCATAAAAATGGGATCTTCAGAACAAACAGCAAGATATAACCTTGAATCCACCAATCATAATCAGGTTTTATTTTGACCTTGAACAAATTATCAAGGAACTTAATGTTGATGGGTTATATATTTAGAGTAATATACACTGCATGACCTTGAATGTAGGTGGATCAAAATGGGATTGCCTTCAATGTGCAACAAAGAACTAAGCCAATTTTGTCAGTAGAATATGCAGCAGTCATGAATTGTATTCAATTCCAGGCGGAAAACATTCAAATAATGTTGAATTACAATACAATTACAGTCAGAATCCAAAGGACAAATGGATAAATAAAAGGTTGGTGGGGCCCTAAGTGCTCTGTCTCAGTATGGGGTAGGTTACAGCAGGAAGGGAAATATTGACTAAGAGCTCTGTCTCAGTATGGGGTAAGTTACAGCAGGAAGGGAAATATTGACTAAGTGCTCTGTCTCAGTATTGGGTAGGTTACCGCAGGAAGGGAAATATTGACTAAGAGCTCTGTCTCAGTATGGGGTAAGTTACAGCAGGAAGGGAAATATTGACTAAGTGCTCTGTCTCAGTATTGGGTAGGTTACAACAGGAGGGGAAATATTGACTAAGTGCTCTGTCTCAGTATTGGGTAGGTTACAACAGGAGGGGAAATATTGACTAAGTGCTCTGTCTCAGTATGGGGTAGGTTACAGCAGGAAGGGAAATATTGACTAAGTGCTCTGTCTCAGTATGGGGTAGGTTACATATTCTCTCCGTGATAACACTCCTTTATCCCATATTCTATCCCTGATTACACCCCTTTATTCCATATTCTCTCCCTGATTACACTCCTTTATTCCATATTCTCTCCCTGGTTACACTCCTTTATTCCATATGCTCTCTCAGATTACACTCCTTTATTCCATATTCTCTCCCTGATTACACTCCTTTATTCCATATTCTCTCCCTGGTTACACTCCTTTATTCCATATTCTCCCTCAGATTACATTCCTTTATCCCATATTCTCTCCCTGGTTACACTCCTTTATTCCATATTCTCCCTCAGATTACATTCCTTTATTCCATATTCTCTCCCTGGTTACACTCCTTTATTCCATATTTTCTCACTGATTACACTCCTTTATTCCATATTCTCTCCTTAATTACACTCCTTTATTTCATATTCTCTCCCTGATTACACTCCTTTATTCCATATTCTCTCCCTGATTACACTCCTTTATTCCATATTCTCTTCCTGATATCACTCCTTTATCCCATATTCTCTCCCTGATTACACTCCTTTATCCCATATTCTCTCCCTGATTACACTCCTTTATTCCATATTCTCTCCCTGGTTACACTCCTTTATTCCATATTCGCTCACTGATTACACTCCTTTATTCCATATTCTCCCTCAGATTACATTCCTTTATTCCATATTCTCTCCCTGGTTACACTCCTTTATTCCATATTCGCTCACTGATTACACTCCTTTATTCCATATTCTCTCCTTAATTACACTTCTTTAATCCCATATTCTCTCTCAGATTACACTCCTTTACTCCATATTCTCTCTCAGATTACACTCCTTTATTCCATATTCTCTCCGTGATAACACTCCTTTATTCCATATTCTCTCCCTGGTTACACTCCTTTATTCCATATTCTCTCCCTGATTACACTCCTTTATTCCATATTCTCTCCCTGATTACACTCCTTTATTCCATATTCTCTCTCAGATTACACTCCTTTATTCCATATTCTCTCTCAGATTACACTCCTTTACTCCATATTCTCTCTCAGATTACACTCCTTTATTCCATATTCTCTCCGTGATAACACTCCTTTATCCCATATTCTATCCTTGATGACACTCCTTTATTCCATATTCTCTCCCTGATTACACTCCTTTATTCCATATTCTCTCCCTGATTACACTCCTTTATTTCATATTCTCTCCCTGATTACACTCCTTTATTTCATATTCTCTCCCTGATTACACTCCTTTATTTCATATTCTCTCCCTGATTACACTCCTTTATTTCATATTCTCTCCGTGATAACACTCCTTTATTTCATATTCTCTCCCTGATTACACTCCTTTATTCTCTCACTGATTACACTCCTTTATTCCATATTCGCTCACTGATTACACTCCTTTATTCCATATTCTCTCTCAGATTACACTCCTTTATCCCATATTCTCTCCCTGGTTACACTCCTTTATTCCATATTCTCCCTCAGATTACATTCCTTTATTCCATATTCTCTCCCTGGTTACACTTCTTTATTCCATATTCTCTCCCTGGTTACACTCCTTTATTCCATATTCTCTCCCTGATAACACTCCTTTATTCCATATTCTTTCCCTGATTACACTCCTTTATTCCATATTCTCTCCCTGATAACACTCCTTTATTCCATATTCTCTCCCTGATTACACTCCTTTATTCCATATTCTCTCCCTGATTACACTCCTTTATTCCATATTCTCTCCCTGATTACACTCCTTTATTCCATATTCTCTCCCTGATTACACTCCTTTATTCCATATTCTCTCCCTGATTACACTCCTTTATTCCATATTCTCTTCCTGATTACACTCCTTTATTCCATATTCTATCCCTGATTACACTCCTTTATTCCATATTCTATCCCTGATTACACTCCTTTATTCCATATTCTCTCCCTGATTACACTCCTTTATTCCATATTCTCTCCCTGATTACACTCCTTTATTCCATATTCTTTCCTGATTACACTCCTTTATTCCATATTCTCTCCCTGATAACACTCCTTTATTCCATATTCTCTCCCTGATTACACTCCTTTATTCCATATTCGCTCACTGATTACACTCCTTTATTCCATATTCTCTCCCTGATTACATTCCTGTATTCCATATTCCTTCCTGATTACACTCCTTTATTCCATATTCTCTCCCTGATTACACTCCTTTATTCCATATTCTCTCCCTGATTACATTCCTTTATTCCATATTCTCTCCCTCATTACACTCCTTTATTCCATATTCTATCCCTGATTACACTCCTTTATTCCATATTCTCTCCCTGATTACATTCCTGTATTCCATATTCTCTCCCTGATTACACTCCTGTATTCCATATTCTCTCCCTGATTACATTCCTGTATTCCATATTCTCTCCCTGATTACACTCCTGTATTCCATATTCTCTCATGGATTACACTTCTTTAATCCCATATTCTCTCTCAGATTTCACTCCTTTTTTTAATCAACTTTGTCTCTATCTCATTCTTTACAGATTTCAAGGTCTTTCGCATTTGTTTTATTTGATTAGAATGCTGTCTCATATCTTGGCTTGATCATATGATTCAAAAGTTTTTAAAATGTCAAACATCCTGCAGGTGACATGTTATTAAAATGTGGTTATGCTTAGAAATTAAAGATGAAATATGAAGCAATTATGGAAAGATGAAATTGTCATTTGTCTTCTTCAATTATATTGTACTTGACATCACTCAGAAATATTTGGTAATCCTCATGAATACTTTTTGGTTCAAAACAGTCAACCTTGAGTTTATAAATGAAATTAATATCTGTATTGGCAAAATTAAGCTATATTTAAAGTTAGATCTCATGTCAAGAAAACAAAATGAAATATTAATGACATCTGTTTAATAGAAACAAAAGAGTTTTAATGTCTATTTAATTACTAGCATGCATTTCTTTTAAATTCAAATGATCATTAATTTACATGCATTATTAAAGAAAAATTACATAAGATATAGCTGCTTCATTCAAGAGCTGTGGGCTTAACATGAATTGTTTGAACATGAAGAGTCAAACATGCTATCTTCTCCGATTTAATTTCATGGGCAGAATTTATTCTGACTAATTGACATCCAAGGACTTCATCTAATGAATGACAAACATCAATTACTTGTCTTGTTTCATGTAATTGAAGGTCATGCATGTATAGTTTTCAACTACAAGTTGCCCAGTTTACATATAATCCAATTAGCAGTACTGTACACACCAATACCTGAGAACATAGGCACCAGAGTCGTGCCACGCATGGTAACATTTACAGTATTACGATGGCACGGGAGACCCTTAGTCTAACAGTGTTGGTAAAATACCATGATGTCAGGACGACTTTGTTAATCTTGTACAAATACTGCCAACCAATATTACATCTGGAAAACTCATTCTAATATGTTCCTCAACAACTGCTGGAAGACAGTTAATGACATGTCTACCAGTTCATTTAGTAAACTATCTCTCACAGAAGTTTACAAAATCATTTTAATATTCTTCAAAAATCAAATTTGTAAACTTGATTGAAAGCATGCAGAAATTTTGCCAAATTCTGTGGTTAATATCATGAGGAACTCTTCAATGAATTCATTTTTAATGTATACACTCTTTAACTGTTTAGGAGAGAGTACATGCCATATGTTCAGATCACCATCCTTACCTGAAGGATGTACAATGCAACTTCAGGTTAACAAATTGCAACCACTCCTCGACCGTTTCTGGAGAATAAGAAACCTCAATAGTTATACAGGTCAGAGAACTCATCACTAAGACACCTCGTATCATTTCCAAACTTTAGATACATTACTATCCAACAACTTCCTGATCTTTTAAAGTCCTCTCACTCTAGATTATCTACCAGAATATAAAAGGTTTCCAAATCAAATTTCTTATACAAGGAAATAGTTCCATTGCAGAAGTGATCTCTCCAATGCATATGCTGAATAGATACAGATATATGGATGGGCCTGTATGGTTTAGCTTGTACATGTACTTGAATTGCTAATGAGGATGCAGACTTTAAGAGGACAGAGTTGTCTGTGTACACTTTAGAAATCTAAATCTCATATAAATCTCTGTCAAAGTTCCTGATGTTTTACATAAAGACCTCACCATTCAATGCACGCCTTGTAATTCTTGTATGTAAATTTTCTTGTTAAGTCTAACATGTGACTTCATAGTCTACAAGTAAACAGAAAGATAAAAAAAAACCAATGTGAAAGATTGTGTTTGGAAGGAAATAAGAAAATGTAATGCTACACAATAACAATCATATTGTGGTCTATTTTCAGACATGTCATACAGTTTATAGATCTATTTGTAAAACTTAAGCATCTATACACCCGTAACCAAGGGAGGACATATTTACCTTCAATACTTATGTCACATGTGTATATATTGATATCTACATACTCAGATCAGGATCTGTTATTTTGATATATAAAATGAATGCAGGAATTTTGTTACAAATGATCAAGTTTTGAGAAATAGCTAGTCAATATCATTGTGACTACATTTCTTGGTTCAGGGGAGACTACTCTAATACAATTAGACAGAATAACCAGAGTATTGTCTTTAGTTTTCCTGAAAACCTAACTTAAATATCACATGTTTATGATAATTACAGTGAATTTCCCAAGAGAAATCTCATAACCAAAGGGAAATAGACTGCATGGAAAGGTTTTTATTACATGTCACCAAAACATTACATAAAATTGAAAGTAGATCTAGTATATAGTTTTAATAACATAAATAAAGATTATCAGCATTAAAAATGCTGAGAGAAAGATTAAACTTCAACTTAAACACATCTCATTATTTGTTTTTTCTGTGACTTAATCAGTTATACAGAGAAGACAGTCAATGACCATTGTAGTTTGAAAACTTTTTTAGAAACTCTCAATTTGAAGAAATAGGATGTTTTTATTTTCACCCAAGGGAAATTAAAGTGAATAAAGAGGAAATAAAACATCACAATACAGAACAATTTGTGAAAGGATAGCCATTCCATAGCTTTTGGTCTGACCTGTGTAAAATTCATTTTGAGGGGTTTTTTTCTGGTTTTTTTTTCTACCAAAATCTTAAATGGAAGTATGACTAAATGGGTTTACATTTAAGCTTTCAATACCATTTTGGTTGTCGATGAACGTTCAAATCTAATTTTGACTAGTTAGTGATTTTTATAACCTCACTGAATTAGCCCTAACATATTCAATTTTCATTTGAATTCTTACACAAATTACATGTGTAGATTAAATCGGCCTTTTACACGTAATATACTTCAATAAAGTAACATTACGTGTTTGATTATGTGTTCATTTCATTCAGTGTTAGTTCAGTGTTACTTAGATTCAGTGTTAATTCAGTGTTACTTAGATTCAGTGTTAATTCAGTGTTACTTAGATTCAGTGTTAATTCAGTGTCACTTATATTCACTGTGTTAATTCAGTGTTACTTAGATTCAGTGTTAATTCAGTGTTACTTAGATTCAGTGTTAATTCAGTGTTATTATATTCAGTGTTAATTCAGTGTTACTTAGATTCAGTGTTAATTCAGTGTTACTTAGATTCAGTGTTAATTCAGTGTTCCTTATATTCACTGTGTTAATTCAGTGTTACTTAGATTCAGTGTTAATTCAGTGTCACTTATATTCACTGTGTTAATTCAGTGTTACTTAGATTCAGTGTTAATTCAGTGTTACTTAGATTCAGTGTTAATTCAGTGTCACTTATATTCACTGTGTTAATTCAGTGTTACTTAGATTCAGTGTTAATTCAGTGTTACTTAGATTCAGTGTTAATTCAGTGTCACTTATATTCACTGTGTTAATTCAGTGTTACTTAGATTCAGTGTTAATTCAGTGTTACTTAGATTCAGTGTTAATTCAGTGTCACTTATATTCACTGTGTTAATTCAGTGTTACTTAGATTCAGTGTTAATTCAGTGTTACTTAGATTCAGTGTTAATTCAGTGTTACTTAGATTCAGTGTTAATTCAGTGTCACTTATATTCACTGTGTTAATTCAGTGTTACTTAGATTCAGTGTTAATTCAGTGTTACTTAGATTCAGTGTTAATTCAGTGTTACTTATATTCACTGTGTTAATTCAGTGTTACTTAGATTCAGTGTTAATTCAGTGTCACTTATATTCACTGTGTTAATTCAGTGTCACTTAGATTCAGTGTTAATTCAGTGTTACTTAGATTCAGTGTTAATTCAGTGTTACTTAGATTCAGTGTTAATTCAGTGTCACTTAGATTCAATGTTAATTCTGTGTCACTTAGATTCAGTGTTAATTCAGTGTTACTTAGATTCAGTGTTAATTCAGTGTTACTTAGATTCAGTGTTAATTCAGTGTTACTTAGATTCAGTGTTAATTCAGTGTTACTTAGATTCAGTGTTAATTCAGTGTCACTTATATTCACTGTGTTAATTCAGTGTTACTTAGATTCAGTGTTAATTCAGTGTTACTTAGATTCAGTGTTAATTCAGTGTTACTTAGATTCAGTGTTAATTCAGTGTTACTTAGATTCAGTGTTAATTCAGTGTTACTTAGATTCAGTGTTAATTCAGTGTTACTTAGATTTAGTGTTAATTCAGTGTTACTTAGATTCAGTGTTAATTCAGTGTCACTTATATTCACTGTGTTAATTCAGTGTTACTTAGATTCAGTGTTAATTCAGTGTTACTTAGATTCAGTGTTAATTCAGTGTTACTTAGATTCAGTGTTAATTCAGTGTCACTTAGATTCAATGTTAATTCAGTGTTACTTAGATTTAGTGTTAATTCAGTGTCACTTATATTCACTGTGTTAATTCAGTGTTACTTAGATTCAGTGTTAATTCAGTGTTACTTAGATTCAGTGTTAATTCAGTGTTACTTAGATTCAGTGTTAATTCAGTGTTACTTAGATTCAGTGTTAATTTAGTGTTACTTAGATTCAGTGTTAATTCAGTGTCACTTAGATTCAGTGTTAATTCAGTGTCACTTATATTCAGTGTTAATTCAGTGTTACTTAGATTCAGTGTTAATTCAGTGTTACTTAGATTCAGTGTTAATTCAGTGTTACTTATATTCAGTGTTAATTCAGTGTTACTTAGATTCAGTGTTAATTCAGTGTTTCACTTAGATTCAGTGTTAATTCAGTGTTACTTATATTCAGTGTTAATTCAGTGTTACTTAGATTCAGTGTTAATTCAGTGTTACTTAGATTCAGTGTTAATTCAGTGTTACTTAGATTCAGTGTTAATTCAGTGTTACTTAGATTCAGTGTTAATTCAGTGTTACTTAGATTCAGTGTTAATTCAGTGTTACTTAGATTAGTGTTAATTCAGTGTTAATTCAGTGTTAATTCAGTGTTACTTATATTCAGTGTTAATTCAGTGTCACTTATATTCTCTGTGTTAATTCAGTGTTACTTAGATTCAGTGTTAATTCAGTGTTACTTAGATTCAGTGTTAATTCAGTGTTACTTAGATTCAGTGTTAATTCAGTGTTAGATTCAGTGTTACTTAGATTCAGTGTTAATTCAGTGTTACTTAGATTCAGTGTTAATTCAGTGTTACTTAGATTCAGTGTTAATTCAGTGTCACTTATATTCACTGTGTTAATTCAGTGTTACTTAGATTCAGTGTTAATTCAGTGTTACTTATATTCAGTGTTAATTCATGTCACTTAGATTCAGTTTAATTCAGTGTTACTTAGATTCAGTGTTAATTCAGTGCCACTTATATTCACTGTGTTAATTCAGTGTTACTTAGATTCAGTGTTAATTCAGTGTTACTTAGTTCAGTGTAATTCAGTGTTACTTAGATTCAGTGTTAATTCAGTGTTACTTAGATTCAGTGTTAATTCAGTGTTACTTAGATTCAGTGTTAATTCAGTGTTACTTTCAGTGTTAATTCAGTGTTACTTAGATTCAGTGTTAATTCAGTGTTACTTAGATTCAGTGTTAATTCAGTGTACTTAGATTCAGTGTTAATTCAGTGTTACTTAGATTCAGTGTTAATTCAGTGTTACTTAGATTCAGTGTTAATTCAGTGTTACTTAGATTCAGTGTTAATTCAGTGTCAGATTCAGTGTTAATTCAGTGTCACTTATATTCACTGTGTTAATTCAGTGTCACTTAGATTCAGTGTTAATTCAGTGTTACTTAGATTCAGTGTTAATTCAGTGTTACTTAGATTCAGTGTTAATTCAGTGTTACTTAGATTCAGTGTTAATTCAGTGTTCCTTGCATTAAGTGTGATAATTTTGCAGAGTGTGTTGTTCTTAGATTCAGTGTTAATGGAATACAGTGTTACACAAAACCCAACAATTAGATTAACAGTGTAGTAATTCAGTGTGATACAATAAATATATGTTATCAGTGTAAATATATGTTATAGACAGCCTGTTACAAGAGAAAGTCTGTGTGATACAAGTCAGTAAATATATGTTATAGACAGCCTGTTGTGAAAGTCGGTGTGTGATACAAGTCTTGTCTCCAGTAAATATATGTTATAGACAGCCTGTCGTCACAAGAGAAAGCTGATGTGTGATACAAGTCTTGTCTCCAGTAAATATATGTTATAGACAGCCTGTCGTCACAAGAGAAAGTCGGTGTGTGATACAAGTCTTGTCTCCAGTAAATATATGTTATAGACAGCCTGTCGTCACAAGAGAAAGTCGGTGTGTGATACAAGTCTTGTCTCCAGTAAATATATGTTATAGACAGCCTGTCGTCACAAGAGAAAGCTGATGTGTGATCCAAGTCTTGTCTCCAGTAAATATATGTTATAGACAGCCTGTCGTCACAAGAGAAAGTCGGTGTGTGATCCAAGTCATGTCTCCAGTAAATATATGTTATAGACAGCCTGTTACAAGTCATGTCTCCAGTAAATATATGTTATAGACAGCCTGTCGTCACAAGAGAAAGCTGATGTGTGAACCAAGTCTTGTCTCCAGTAAATATATGTTATAGACAGCCTGTCGTCACAAGAGAAAGCTCTTGTCTCCAGTAAATATATGTTATAGACAGCCTGTCTCACAAGAGAAAGTGAATACAAGTCTTGTCTCCAGTAAATATATGTTATAGACAGCCTGTCGTCACAAGAGAAAGTCGGTGTGTGATACAAGTCTTGTCTCCAGTAAATATATGTTATAGACAGCCTGTCGTCACAAGAGAAAGTCGGTGTGTGATACAAGTCTTGTCTCCAGTAAATATATGTTATAGACAGCCTGTCGTCACAAGAGAAAGCTGATGTGTGAACCAAGTCTTGTCTCCAGTAAATATATGTTATAGACAGCCTGTTACAAGTCTTGTCTCCAGTAAATATATGTTATAGACAGCCTGTCGTCACAAGAGAAAGCTGATGTGTGATCCAAGTCATGTCTCCAGTAAATATATGTTATAGACAGCCTGTTACAAGTCATGTCTCCAGTAAATATATGTTATAGACAGCCTGTTACAAAATATATGTCATGTTACAAGTCTTGTCTCCAGTAAATATATGTTATAGACAGCCTGTCGTCACAAGAGAAAGCTGATGTGTGATCCAAGTCTTGTCTCCAGTAAATATATGTTATAGACAACCTGTTACAAGTCTTGTCTCCAGTAAATATATGTTTTAGACAACCTGTTACAAGTCTTGTCTCCAGTAAATATATGTTATAGACAGCCTGTTACAAGTCATGTCTCCAGTAAATATATGTTATAGACAGTCTGTTACAAGTCATGTCTCCAGTAAATATATGTTATAGACAGCCTGTATATGTTATAGACAGTCTGTCATGTCTCCAGTAAATATATGTTATAGACAGCCTGTTACAAGTCATGTCTCCAGTAAATATATGTTATAGACAGCCTGTTACAAGTCATGTCTCCAGTAAATATATGTTATAGACAGCCTGTTACAAGTCATGTCTCCAGTAAATATATGTTATAGACAGCCTGTTACAAGTCATGTCTCCAGTAAATATATGTTATAGACAGCCTGTTACAAGTCATGTCTCCAGTAAATATATGTTATAGACAGCCTGTCAAGTCACAAGAGAAAGCTGATGTGTGATATATGTTAGTCATTGTCTCCAGTAAATATATGTTATAGACAGCCTGTTACATGTCTCCAGTAAATATATGTTATAGACTGTTACAAGTCATGTCTCCAGTAAATATATGTTATAGACAGCCTGTTCATGTCAAGTAAATATATGTTATAGACAGCCTGTCTCCTCCAGTAAATAATGTTATAGACAGCCTGTTACAAGTCATGTCTTGTCTCAGTAAATATATGTTATAGACAGCCTGTTACAAGTCATGTCTCCAGTAAATATATGTTATAGACAGCCTGTTACAGACAGCCTGTTACAAGTCATGTCTCCAGTAAATATATGTTATAGACAGCCTGTTACAAGTCATGTCTCCAGTAAATATATGTTATAGACAGCCTGTTACAAGTCATGTCTCCAGTAAATATATGTTATAGACAGCCTGTTACAAGTCATGTCTACAGTAAATATATGTTATAGACAGCCTGTTACAAGTCATGTCTGTGTATGTTATCAGCCTGTTACAAGTCATGTCTCCAGTAAATATATGTTATAGACAGCCTGTTACAAGTCATGTCTCCAGTAAATATATGTTATAGACAGCCTGTTACAAGTCATGTCTACAGTAAATATATGTTATAGACAGCCTGTTACAAGTCATGTCTCCAGTAAATATATGTTATAGACAGCCTGTTACAAGTCATGTCTCCAGTAAATATATGTTATAGACAGCCTGTTACAAGTCATGTCTCCAGTAAATATATGTTATAGACAGCCTGTTACAAGTCATGTCTCCAGTAAATATATGTTATAGACAGCCTGTCGTCACAAGAGAAAGCTGATGTGTGATCCAAGTCATGTCTCCAGTAAATATATGTTATAGACAGCCTGTCTTCACAAGAGAAAGCTGATGTGTGATCCAAGTCATGTCTCCAAAAAATATATGTTTACAAAGTGACTTTGGCTTCTGACATGTAAAAGGCGTATGCGATGTATGACACTAGACATACAAGTAACATGATGCTGATGACCTTTCTTGGGATATATGACATTAGCTGTAGATGACATTTCTTGGGATATATGACATTAGATGTAGATGACATTTCTTGGGATATATGACATTAGCTGTAGATGACATTTCTTGGGATATATGACATTAGCTGTCGATGACATTTCTTGGGATATATGACATTAGCTGTAGATATACAAGTGACATATGACCTTGACTTGTGTATTTTTGACCTTTCTTAGGATATATGACATTAGCTGTAGATGACATTTCTTGGGATATATGACATTAGCTGTAGATATACAAGTGACATATGACCTTGACTTGTGTATTTTTGACCTTTCTTAGGATATATGACATTAGCTGTAGATGACATTTCTTGGGATATATGACATTAGCTGTAGATATACAAGTGACATATGACCTTGACTTGTGTATTATGACATGGGATACATATTTTACAGTAGAGGTAGAGACCTAAGACCTTTTTCAGTTCAAAATCAAACTAATTAAAAACTAAAGAAAACAAATTTTTGTTGTGAAATAAACCAATACAAAGATCACTTTACATCTGTACTTGTTTTTATAACACTGCATTATAATTTTGCCATGGTGTGGTGGTAAACCCTTGCATGGTGATTGATTGACAGGTTTTCCGTCTCCTTGAGTCCTCTCATATCCGGGTATCATCTCGCCAACAAATACCAGTGCTCTGGCGACGTTGTTACATGCATGGTAATACATATAAAATCATCAATGAGTTTTTATTTCATATGACAGTTTACAAATTAAATCTTAGAAATTTTTAATTTTGAAAGTCTTGGGAAACCAAATAATCAAAGCTATGTGGTTCATACAATTGCATATGAAATGAAAACAAATTTCAGATTTCTTTATCACATAACTCAGGAAAGTTACACTTTGATAGATTTCTTTATCAAATAACTCAGGAAAGTTGCATTTTGATAGATTTCTTTATCACATAACTCAGGAAAGTTACATTTTGATAGATTTCTTTATCAAATAACTCAGGAAAGTTACATTTTGATAGATTTCTTTATCAAATAACTCAGGAAAGTTGCATTTTG
Organism: Ylistrum balloti; assembly: GCF_031769215.1. Classification (NCBI taxonomy): domain Eukaryota; kingdom Metazoa; phylum Mollusca; class Bivalvia; order Pectinida; family Pectinidae; genus Ylistrum; species Ylistrum balloti. The sequence goes on along the minus strand of NW_026781923.1, from coordinate 12,231 downwards.
ATAGATTTCTTTATCAAATAACTCAGGAAAGTTACATTTTGATAGATTTCTTTATCAAATAACTCAGGAAAGTTGCATTTTGATAGATTTCTTTATCAAATAACTCAGGAAAGTTACATTTTGATAGATTTCTTTATCACATAACTCAGAAAGTTACATTTTGATAGATTTCTTTATCACATAACTCAGGAAAGTTACATTTTGATAGATTTCTTTATCACATAACTCAGGAAAGTTACATTTTGATAGATTTCTTTATCACATAACTCAGGAAAGTTGCATTTTGATAGATTTCTTTATCACATAACTCAGGAAAGTTGCATTTTGATAGATTTCTTTATCAAATAACTCAGGAAAGTTACATTTTGATAGGTTTCTTTATCACATAACTCAGGAAAGTTACATTTTGATAGGTTTCTTTATCACATAACTCAGGAAAGTTATATTTTGATAGATTTCTTTATCACATAACTCAGGAAAGTTACATTTTGATAGATTTCTTTATCACATAACTCAGGAAAGTTGCATTTTGATAGATTTCTTTATCACATAACTCAGGAAAGTTGCATTTTGATAGATTTCTTTATCAAATAACTCAGGAAAGTTACATTTTGATAGGTTTCTTTATCACATAACTCAGGAAAGTTATATTTTGATAGATTTCTTTATCACATAACTCAGGAAAGTTACATTTTGATAGATTTCTTTATCACATAACTCAGGAAAGTTACATTTTGATAGATTTCTTTATCACATAACTCAGGAAAGTTACATTTTGATAGATTTCTTTATCACATAACTCAGGAAAGTTACATTTTGATAGATTTCTTTATCACATAACTCAGGAAAGTTGCATTTTGATAGATTTCTTTATCACATAACTCAGGAAAGTTACATTTTGATAGATTTCTTTATCACATAACTCAGGAAAGTTACATTTTGATAGATTTCTTTATCACATAACTCAGGAAAGTTACATTTTGATAGATTTCTTTATCACATAACTCAGGAAAGTTACATTTTGATAGATTTCTTTATCACATAACTCAGGAAAGTTACATGTGATAGATTTCTTTATCACATAACTCAGGAAAGTTACATGTGATAGATTTCTTTATCACATAACTCAGGAAAGTTACATTTTGATAGATTTCTTTATCACATAACTCAGGAAAGTCTATTGTGTTTGATAGATTTCTTTATCACATAACTCAGGAAAGTTATTGTTTGATAGATTTCTTTATCACATAACTCAGGAAAGTTACATTTTGATAGGTTTCTTTATCACATAACTCAGGAAAGTTACATTTTGATAGGTTTCTTTATCACATAACTCAGGAAAGTTACATTTTGATAGGTTTCTTATATCACCTAACTCAGGAAAGTTACATTTTGATAGGTACTTTATCACATAACTCAGGAAAGAATCTATTGTGTGAAGGTACATTTTGTATATCACCTATCACATAACAGGCAAAGTTATTGTTGAAGGTATCATATCACATGGACAGGCAGAATTCTTTATCACATGGACTATTGTGTGAAGGTCTATCACCTATTGTGTAAAGTTACATTTTGATAGTATTCTTTATCACATAACTCAGGAAAGTTATTGTGTATTTTGATAAGTATTCACCTATCACATACAGGCAGAATCTATTGTGTAAAGGTACATAAGTATATCACCTATCACATGGACTGGCACATTCTATTGTGTGAAGGTACATAAGTATATCACCTATCACATGGACAGGCAGAATCTATTGTGTGAAGGTACATAAGTATATCACCTATCACATGGACAGGCAGAATCTATTGTGTGAAGGTACATAAGTATATCACCTATCACATGGACAGGCAGAATCTATTGTGTGAAGGTACATAAGTATATCACCTATCACATGGACAGGCAGAATCTGTTCTATTGTGGAAAGGTACATAAGTATATCACCTATCACATTGACAGGCAGAATCTATTGTGTAAAGGTACATAAGTATATCACCTATCACATTGACAGGCAGAATCTATTGTGTAAAGGTACATAAGTATATCACCTATCACATGGACAGGCAGAATCTATTGTGTGAAGGTACATAAGTATATCACCTATCACATAGACAGGCAGAATCTGTTCTATTGTGTAAAGGTACATAAGTATATCACCTATCACATGGACAGGCAGAATCTATTGTGTGAAGGTACATAAGTATATCACCTATCACATGGACAGGCAGAATCTATTGTGTGAAGGTACATAAGTATATCACCTATCACATGGACAGGCAGAATCTATTGTGTTGGTACATAAGTATATCACCTATCACATGGACAGGCAGAATCTATTGTGTGAAGGTACATAAGTATATCACCTATCACATGGACAGGCAGAATCTATTGTGTGAAGGTACATAAGTATATCACCTATCACATGGACTGGCACAATCTATTGTGTGAAGGTACATAAGTATATCACCTATCACATAGACAGGCAGAATCTGTTCTATTGTGTAAAGGTACATAAGTATATCACCTATCACATGGACAGGCAGAATCTATTGTGTGAAGGTACATAAGTATATCACCTATCACATGGACAGGCAGAATCTATTGTGTGAAGGTACATAAGTATATCACCTATCACATGGACTGGCACATTCTATTGTGTGAAGGTACATAAGTATATCACCTATCACATGGACAGGCAGAATCTATTGTGTGAAGGTACATAAGTATATCACCTATCACATGGACAGGCAGAATCTATTGTGTAAAGGTACATAAGTATATCACCTATCACATGGACTGGCAGAATCTATTGTGTGAAGGTACATAAGTATATCACCTATCACATGGACTGGCACAATCTATTGTGTGAAGGTACATAAGTATATCACCTATCACATAGACAGGCAGAATCTGTTCTATTGTGTGAAGGTACATAAGTATATCACCTATCACATGGACAGGCAGAATCTATTGTGTGAAGGTACATAAGTATATCACCTATCACATGGACAGGCAGAATCTATTGTGTGAAGGTACATAAGTATATCACCTATCACATGGACAGGCAGAATCTATTGTGTAAAGGTACATAAGTATATCACCTATCACATGGACAGGCAGAATCTATTGTGTGAAGGTACATAAGTATATCACCTATCACATGGACTGGCAGAATCTATTGTGTAAAGGTACATAAGTATATCACCTATCACATGGACAGGCAGAATCTATTGTGTAAAGGTACATAAGTATATCACCTATCACATGGACAGGCAGAATCTATTGTGTAAAGGTACATAAGTATATCACCTATCACATGGACTGGCACAATCTATTGTGTGAAGGTACATAAGTATATTACCTATCACATGGACAGGCAGAATCTATTGTGTAAAGGTACATAAGTATATCACCTATCACATGGACAGGCAGAATCTATTGTGTAAAGGTACATAAGTATATCACCTATCACATGGACAGGCAGAATCTATTGTGTGAAGGTACATAAGTGTATCACCTATCACATAGACAGGCAGAATCTGTTCTATTGTGTAAAGGTACATAAGTGTATCACCTATCACATGGACAGGCAGAATCTGTTCTATTGTGGAAAGGTACATAAGTATATCACCTATCACATTGACAGGCAGAATCTATTGTGTAAAGGTACATAAGTATATCACCTATCACATTGACAGGCAGAATCTATTGTGTAAAGGTACATAAGTATATCACCTATCACATGGACAGGCAGAATCTATTGTGTAAAGGTACATAAGTATATCACCTATCACATAGACAGGCAGAATCTGTTCTATTGTGTAAAGGTACATAAGTATATCACCTATCACATGGACAGGCAGAATCTGTTCTATTGTGTAAAGGTATATAAGTATATCACCTATCACATGGACAGGCAGAATCTATTGTGTAAAGGTACATAAGTATATCACCTATCACATGGACAGGCAGAATCTATTGTGTGAAGGTACATAAGTATATCACCTATCACATGGACAGGCAGAATCTATTGTGTAAAGGTACATAAGTATATCACCTATCACATGGACAGGCAGAATCTAATGTGTAAAGGTACATAAGTATATCACCTATCACATGGACTGGCAGAATCTATTGTGTGAAGGTACATAAGTGTCTCACCTATCACATGGACAGGCAGAATCTATTGTGTGAAGGTACATAAGTGTATCACCTATCACATGGACAGGCAGAATCTGTTCTATTGTGTAAAGGTACATAAGTATATCACCTATCACATAGACAGGCAGAATCTATTGTGTAAATGTACATAAGTGTATCACCTATCACATAGACAGGCAGAATCTATTGTGTAAAGGTACATAAGTGTATCACCTATCACATAGACAGGCAGAATCTATTGTGTAAAGGTACATAAGTGTATCACCTATCACATAGACAGGCAGAATCTATTGTGTAAAGGTACATAAGTGTATCACCTATCACATAGACAGGCAGAATCTATTGTGTAAAGGTACATAAGTGTATCACCTATCACATAGACAGGCAGAATCTATTGTGTAAATGTACATAAGTGTATCACCTATCACATAGACAGGCAGAATCTATTGTGTAAAGGTACATAAGTATATCACCTATCACATAGACAGGCAGAATCTATTGTGTAAAGGTACATAAGTGGTAAAAAACTTGGTATTTATCTCCACGAAACAATGACAAATAGTCAACAGCTAAATTAATCAAACAGATGATTAAGTTATGTTATTAATTATTACGATCATTTGAAATGTTTGTACAAAATTAGATATCAATACAAAGAGACAATAGGAAACATAAACTTTACTGTAAGAGGAAAGTGTGTGTGACATCATCCATGTTAATTTGATGGCACCTCTCGTACATATTCATGTACGGAATCTCTTTTGAATGGAATTCTTTAGAATATTATTTCATCTCCAGGGATTTTGTTTCTGTCAATGTTGTAATCAACAGGGTACAGATAAAAGGAAGGTTTTGATGTCTTCTGATACTTCTATGACACTCATCTTTATAATGCTTAGTTGGAGATATGTCAGGATTTATTTAGTGCCCGGACATTGTTATGAGAAACTAAAAATATACCTTGGCAACATGTTGTCATATATTGTAATGCTGAAAACTGTGGTTATGACATCTAACATATAGAAAGACATGCTGTTGGAGATCCAGTCTCTGTATTTAATGGCATTGAAGTTTTGTTCTTTGGGATTCTTTTTATAAACCATTTTAGTACCCCACTATATCACATTCCACCATGCATGCATCTGTGAATTGTTCCCCATATCTGTGATACACCATTTTTCCCCCTTGTCCAAGCGATACAGAGATATTCTGTATGACTCATCATCAAACATCTTACACCTCAATTGACTCGTCCCAAATCTATTTGTCTGTGCATCCAATCAAGATGCAGTTGTTGTCTACGTGGCATCAGAGCTGGTCCAATATATGGTCAGCGTGCAAGGATTCTCTTGGCATGCATACAATTTCCTGGTAGCACTTATATGGGCCTACCTTGAGTGTATAAGATATGTGTACAAATGCAGACAGCTGCTCCTGGGATGATCAGAAACTGCCAGGTATCATGAAAATGTCTGTCCACTGAGACAACTAATTGTATACTGGCCAACACCAAACTGTGCGTGACAGGGCTTTGACCATGATCATCCATTAACATCTTAATTGCTCTACCCCTTTGTGTGTTAAACAAGACATCTTAGTCAAGGACAAAATCAAAATGTCTGTGTAGATAATTAATGTGGCTAAATCCAAAGTCTCCATTTGCATGATGGTTGAAAACAACTCAGCCTAGCTTACAGTGATGGGATATGAATTTGTCTGGCATGACTGATTTTAGAGTCGGTTGTTGAGAGAAAAGGTCATCCATGCTGTATAACTTGACAAATTATTTCCTTTTTTTTTTATTAAAGGCTAAGTTAATCTGTAGAAGGAAACTTTATGTGATTTTGGTTAAGTTTGAATTTCTGACATGAGTCAAACAGGTATGGTTGGTAGAGAATACGTAGATGTCTTTATTTGGTCTGGTAAAGCTAGACTACATAATGTTACCCTTGTCAGAGTCTTGTAGTTTTATCTTATATTTGTTACTTTGCTAAATCTTACACAGTATGACCATTATAGAACTCAATGGTTCCAAACATATGAATTCAAGAACCCGTGGTAAAACAGATACTGAAAGACATTTGCCTGGAGGTTATCTTTACAGAGGTGAGAGGAAGCCAGCCATGCTGTTGAGATTGGCGTCCCTGGTTCACATCACACTATAACTAAATCTTCTTTCTGATGACACTTGGAAATATTTATATGATATCTGTGACATCTTTTGTCTGACTTAAACAGACATCTTATGGATGCACTGAATTGATCATCCTCAGGGTCACTGAATCTCAAACCATTTCCATAAGTGTTACCAGCAAATTTATGTATATGTTATTGTTTGTCTGGCGTTAATATCATTAAGTCATGTGTCCTTGTAACAGATGATGCTGTTGATTTCATTTCTTTCTATGTTTTGCTGCATGGTTTGTATATTTCAGTTGTCAGCTGTTTATTTTAATGATGACCTTGTACTGTTATAACTTTGTTGTAAAAGTGATGACCTGAGAATGTGATGTGGTGTAACGTTATCAATTGACTCCCCCCCCCCCCCCCCCCCCCCCACCACCACCACCACCACCACCACTACTTTTAAATTGATCTCTATACCCCTATCCCATCCCCCTTCTTCTCTTTACATTCACTTAATGTTATTCCATTTTACTCACTTTCCTATTTTGTCTCACCTGCTGAATTCAGCTTGTTAAATAGAACAAGGAATAAATAGATAGATAAATAGATATTGAATTTAAGTATGTAAATATGTGTAAGTTGGTTTATTTATTTGTTATTATAAGATTCATATTTACATAAATTTTAATTTTCAGATAAAGAAAGAATGATACTGATAAATATATACCTACCAGCTTGTGGAATTCTATTAACTTATCCTGAGTAACAATGGGAGTTACCTCCCTTATGTTAATTCACCTAGAGAATCATCTCAAGGTAGTGCTGAAACTTCATTTGTTAATCAACTCAAAAAGTGGTAGACTCATTAGAACACTATAACTTAATGTACACTAATTATGAAACAGCTGATTGAGATTTATCAGTCCTCCAATCAGATGTTCAACAATTCTGTGATTGTGTTACATGTTAGTTTATTCTGAGTACTCTGGTTTCTGTATGTTAATTAAAGTGGTTAGCTTATGAAAACATCATGATACATTATATTTTATAAAAGAAAACCACAAAAGATAATGTGTAGGAAGTGTAGGTCTACTTTTATGTGTAATGATACAGCAGAGGTTCCATGGTGATGTTGATACTATTTTGTGTCTCAATGGACACATGGTATTGCTAATTAGATATAAAAGTTCACAATTTGATTACTGTCATGGTCCCTGTTTTACATACAAAAATTCTGTTTCTATGCTGTTAATGAGGTCTCACACTGTGTAAGTCAGACACTGGTAGCTGTTTAATATTACAGTTGTGTCATTATTAGGTTTGCAATTTGTCGTGATGAAAATGAAAGATTTCAACATAATAGCTCAGTAGATTCTTTTTTATTTTCACAAAGTCTTGGTTACGTGATCACAATGACAATGAAATCATTTTAACTTCATTGGAGACTAATAAAACTTTAATTCTCAAATTTCTTTTTAGCTGGCTAAATTTAAAAGTCATGTTAAAATAATCCCTTCTTAATGTATAACTTAAGAAATAAACATTCCTTTATATTGCTAATTAAATTCTTTGTTGACAAGCTTTCTCCGCCACAATTGCTAATTATGTAAGGTTAGGCTCTTTAATTTATCTATATTATTCACTATGCTGAATATCAAATAATGAAACTACCAATTATAAATATTTACACTTAACTGTAACATCACTGTGTCAGTATTCACAATGCATGTCAGTCCAATCACAGGGACTTGTCACCTTTTATTAAATATCCCACCCCATGGTTTGTATATGTATTATACAGACCTGTTAATATATTGTGTCACACCCCTGCGAGTATTGTACTACCATAGCATTAAAGTGTTTATATTCCTTCAATGTAAAAAATATGCTTACATGATACAATTAAACACTAGCTGACACATATAAACAAAATATATACATGTATATATATCTGTTCTTTATCCTTTCACTCCCATCCTCACTGATTATAGAAGTAAACAGGTTTCTATCTATTGGTACATTATGAGAAAACTTGACATGGATCATTTTAGTCCAAAGGGTTCTGACTATTTATGTATTAGCCACAGTTATCCATGATCAAATTACAGATAGGTAATCACAACCCTTTGGACGAGGATAATTATATAATTGCAGACATCAGGTATTGATACAATTTTTAAAATAAAACAATTATTTCCTTCAAATGTATAAAAGAACTTGACATGGATGATGATGGATGTGGTAGCTGCAAAGTATGATGATATATTTCCTGCTACAGTCAACACAGCTGTATAAAGGTCCACTATAGTCTTCTAGGGTTGTATAGTTAGAGGATGTATTCACACATTTCTGTACACATTTATAGATACATGATAACGGACAATATGGCTGACACAAGAATGACTACATGTGATATGTGTAATGGGTTTCCAGCATTGTGTACTTCATAACTGTTGTAATTTCGAGATCGAGTGGATCCATGAATTTGGCGAACTCTGACATCTTCAAATTCAAAACTGCGTTGAATAATACGACCGTTTAGGGGCTGAACTGGCCTAAAGTTGTTTACAAGGTATTCCTGTATCATTTCTACTTCTTCCACCTCAATCTCTGTACCAGCACTATTTCCATGGTGATGGTCTGGATGATGATGATGGTTTGGTTTTGGCGCGGGGGTAGCTTCCTCATCATGATCCTCATGGTCTTCAGTAGTTGGTTTCATCTCTGTATCAGTCTGAGCCTCTTTAGGAACTTCTTCATCATATAACTGAAATTTGGTTGGTGTTTCTCCAATGTTTGCATGACCAACTGGATCCTGGTGATGTGGTTCATCAGTGTGAGTTGCTAATTCACGTTTCAGTGCTGCCTCTAGTTCCAGCTCCTCTGCAATGTTGCCTTTGATTCCAGCCTCATCAAGAGCTGCCGCTGAGCCTCGCTTCATATGTCTTCGGCTTCTACGAGAATGACCACCATGCTTCCTGTGTTTCTTTTCCAACAAATTTCTAAACTTTGAGAGCTGAAATTAATATCAAGATTTACATATTGAATTCCATAATAAAATTATGTGAATAGCCTGTAATTATTAATTTTGACTGCTAGGAACTCATTTCTAAAAGAATATGCTAGCTATAGATGAATAAAAATGTGATGGCTAGGAGAATAAGAACTAGCTAGGAGAATAAGCACTAGCTAGGAGAATAAGCACTAGCTAGGAGAATGAGAACTAGCTAGGGGAATGAGAGACTAGCTAGAGAATGAGAACTAGCTAGGAGAATAAGAACTAGCTAGGAGAATAAAACTAGCTAGAGAATAAGAATAAGAACTAGCTAGGAGAATGAGCTAAGAATAAGCACTAGCTAGGAGCATGAGAACTAGCTAGCTAGAGACTAAGAACTAGCTAGAGAATAAGAACTAGCTAGGAGAATAAGCACTAGCTAGAGAATAAGAACTAGCTAGGAGAATAAAAACTAGCTAGAGAATAAGAACTAGCTAGAGAATAAGAACTAGCTAGAGAATAAGAACTAGCTAGAGAATAAGCACTAGAGGAGAATAAGAACTAGCTAGGAGAATAAGGACTAGCTAGAGAATAAGAACTAGCTAGAGAATAAGAACTAGCTAGGAGAATAAGCACTAGCTAGAGAATAAGAACTAGCTAGGAGAATAAGAACTAGCTAGGAGAATAAGAACTAGCTAGGAGCATAAGAACTAGCTAGGAGAATAAGAACTTGCTCAATAAGAACTAGCTAGGAGAATAAGAACTAGCTAGAGATAAGAGAAGAATAAGAACTAGCTAGGAGAATAAGAACTAGAACTAAGAACTAGCTAGAGAATAAGCACTAGCTAGGAGAATAAGCACTAGCTAGGAGAATAAGAACTAGCTAGGAGAATAAGAACTAGCTAGGAGAAACTAAGCACTAGAGAATAAGAACTAGCTAGGAGAATAAGAACTAGCTAGGAGAATAAGAACTAGCTAGGAGCTAGGAGAATAAGAACTAGCTAGGAGAATAGAACTATAAGAATAAGCTAGCTAGGAGCATAAGAACTAGCTAGAGAATAAGAACTAGCTAGGAGAATAAGAACTAGCTAGAGAATAAGAACTAGCTAGGAGCATAGCTAGAAATAAGAACTAGCTAGAGAATAAGAACTACTTATCTGTGTAAATGTGATTATGTCTGTATAACTACTTACCTGTGTAAATGTGATTATGTCCTACTTACCTTTCTTTGACAATTCAATTTTTACATGTCTTAATGAGATTATGTTTATAGAACTGCTTCTAAATGAAATTTTGCTTACCTGTTTAAACGAAATGGTCTGTTTATCTTCAAATATTGTCCAGATGACACTTTCGAAGCAGCCCGGTGTGGTCAGAGACCCATTGTAACGATAATATTTACTGGTGTCTTCTGGCAAGAAATCACGCAATCTTGTGGCTGGAATCTCTACCTCCATATTGATATCTTAAATAAAAAGTAAATATACTTCATTCTAAATTTGACTGTAAACATCTACAGCACACAGGGAAATATTTAAACAGGCTCTCTTTCACCTTCACTTTTTTTACCAATGTTTAATTCCCCCTTATGTACAGCCCAAAATATACAACTGAAGCTTCTCTTAAACATTCACCCTGTTTACAGAGCAGATTGAAAAATGAGTGAAAGTTGAAATATGAGGAATTGATCACTATAATTGAACTTTGTGGAAGTTTTTTTTTATCAATAATGCAGCAATAATTGTAATTATCTAAATATTGTTTCAATAATTTCCCATTGAGTATTAAGCATGGTGTCAATATGTCCCTATTTTGTAAGTTTCCTGTCAATATCTCCTTTCTATTGTGTTAGTTTCCTGTCAATATATCCCTATTGTGTTAGTTTCCTGTCAATATATCCCTATTGTATTAGTTTCCTGTCAATATATCCCTATTGTGTTAGTTACCTGTCAATATATCACTATTGTGTAAGTTTCCTGTCAATATATCCCTATTGTGTAAGTTTCCTGTCAATATATCCCTATTGTGTTAGTTTCCTGTCAATATATCCTCTATTGTGTAAGTTTCCTGTCAATATATCCCTATTGTGTAAGTTTCCTGTCAATATATCCCTATTGTGTTAGTTTCCTGTCAATATACCTCTATTGTGTAAGTTTCCTGTCAATATATCCCTATTGTGTAAGTTTCCTGTCAATATATCCCTATTGTGTTAGTTTCCTGTCAATATACCTCTATTGTGTAAGTTTCCTGTCAATATATCCCTATTGTGTAAGTTTCCTGTCAATATATCCCTATTGTGTTAGTTTCCTGTCAATATATCCCTATTGTGTAAGTTTCCTGTCAATATATCCCTATTGTGTTAGTTTCCTGTCAATATACCTCTATTGTGTAAGTTTCCTGTCAATATATCCCTATTGTGTAAGTTTCCTGTCAATATATCCCTATCGTGTAAGTTTCCTGTCAATATATCCCTATTGTGTAAGTTTCGGTTGGTAAGTATGGATTGTATAAGTATTGTGTCAATATTCCTTTATCTGATGGTGTTTCCCGTTATATACCTGGATCCTGGATCATATCCAAGGCATCAATGATTGGTGTGAGGGCTGGGTTGTCTCGCTCACTAATCTGTAGGAAATAAAATTAATATTAGGTCAGTCTGACATTATATGACAGATTTAGCTATAATTGGGTCAATCATTGTGATTGGTGCTGCATTTAAGATTCAGATATGTCAGAAAGAACTTCACATTTAGTAAGCTGGCTGATATTGGGAGAATTTTGTAGAGCAGCTTTTTTGTTTTATCTGAAATATTATGTGTACCTTATGAAATGTTGCGTAACAAATTTTGATTGACCTGGAATATTTAAGACACTAACCATATTACAACCCTGAAGAAATGTGGGAAAGAGGACCAATGATGGTCAACATTTGAGTTTGTTG